>NW_028240851.1:0-480598 GCF_964263255.1 Lissotriton vulgaris | reverse complement strand
GTTGGAACCACAGTATGAAACCTTAGCTGAAAGGGCTTGCTGAGGCACATGTAAACAAGTGACCATTACCCACTACATATAGAATTAGAGGTAAATAGGGACCCGCAGAGACAAAAAGTTCTGCAAGTAGAGGTCGAATACCCCAAGCAGCTCACAATTAGGATTAGCGAAGAACATATAAAGTAACTGAGTGCACTCCAGCTAATAGTGGGGTTAGAAAAGCTACCAGCAGGAGCTGATTTAGCCTGGTATGAGGATATAATAAAGCAACTGGTAGAATGCCTCAGGATAAAAATTAAAGGTGGTAATCAAGGCCCACATTTTAAAGCTAAGGTAAATCCCAATAATAAACCATGGTTTGATGATGATTGCCGGAAATTAAAGGCCATGATTAGACGACATGAAAGAGGCCTAAGATGTAGTTACAACGAGGTATGGTTATGTGAACTTAAAAAATTAAGGATAAAATATAAAGCAACTATCAGAGATAAAAAGAAATGTTATAAAGATAAATGTTGGGTTAATTTACTGGAGGTAATTGAAGATAAAAATGTTAAAGGCTTCTGGAAATTAATACAAGAATGCACGGGGAAGGCTGTAGGGACTTTGCAGTGCTCAGTTGTGGAAGATAAGTGGGTAGTTTATCTAGAAGAAATCTATGGTAAATGGCTAAGGAGGGGGGAAACCGTATTAAATAACTGGCGAGGTGTCAGGGAGGAGGTGAAACAGTATTTCTCCCCAACTCACATTAGAGGTATCATATTATTATTAATATTTAGTTCATTTGTATAGCGCAACAGCTACCCAACAAAGGGTTTCCCGGCGCTAATGATCCAGTGATTTGATTGATTCAGGTCTTTAGATGTTAAACAGCCAGGTTTTTAAGGCTTTCCTGAATTTCATGTAAATTATTTCATTCCGTAGTGTCAACGGGAGAGTGTTCCAGAGTGAGGGTCCGAGATATGAAAATGATTTGCCGCGGGGTTAAACCTAACACGAGCAGCAGGGCCAGATAATCTGCCAGCAGTAGTAATAAAAACGAATTTAGATTGGTGGGCCGAACTTTTCTCGAATATGTTTCAGAGGGTATTAAATACAGGAACTCTGCCAGATAGTTGGAGAGGGACGATCATTAGGCCAATACACAAAAAAGGCGACGTGAACTCCCCTAAAAATTACCGCTTAATAAACCTCCTGGACATAGGTGAAAAAGTATTCTCCAAGGTATTCCTGGGCTTACTAAAGGATTGGGATAACGATAACCAGATAGCACCCCCAGAACAGGGTGGCTTTAAAGAAGGGCACTCAATGGTGGATCACTGCTTTGCTCTCTGGTACATTGCGCGGAAGTCGATTGAACAGACGGGTAATTTATTCTGCTGTTTCGTGGACTTCCACGCAGAATTTGACCTTGTGGGCAGAGAGCAGCTGTGGGCAACCCTGGTAGGGTATAAAATACAGGATGATCTTTTGGCCCTGATCCAGGCCTTACACACTGAAAACTGGGCCCAGATAATCTTGGATAAGGAGGGAGGATTGACTGAGAGGATCCAGATCGGAAATGGTTTGAGGCAGGGGTGCGTACTGGTCCCTTTACTCTTTTCCCTGTTCATAGCCGACCTACTTCAGGAACTGATGGAGGTTAGAGGGGCTAGCCCAAAAATGAGAGGAAACCATGTACCATGCTTACTATATGCGGATGATCTGGTGATTATGGACCAGATGGAGATAGGTCTCCAGAGAAAACTAAATAAGTTCAAAGAATATTGCCTAAATAAAAGATTAGTAGTAAACACGGAAAATACCAAAATTCTATGTTTCGGGAGAAGTAAAACTAACTTTCGATGGTATCTTGGTTCAGATATTCTGGAGAGCGTAATAAAATGTAGATACCTAGGAATGTGGTTCATGAGGAACTTAAAATGGTACACCCATCTGGAAGCCTTAAAAATGAGGGCAGAGATCTCTGTGAAGGGATTAAAAAGATTTAATAGTATTTATGGAGAAATGTCGGACAGGCCGGTTATAAAGGCCTATCTAGCAATGGTCTCTCCTCAATTCCTGTTTGGGGTAGAAGTACTCTACTTAAGTGGCAAAATCTGTTGGGATTAAAGAAGAGGGTAATACTCTAAAAAGCTTGTTCTCGCTACCAAAGTCATCTATGGTACAAGCAGCAAGACTAGAGCTGGGTATTACCTCGTGGGCTATAACAGCTTGCATGGCCTTAGTACACTTTTGGCAGTGCCTAGTACCAAAAGAGCCCCATAAAAGTTCCCAGGTATGTAAAGCTGAAATTGCCATTATTGAGCGTTCCTGGGCAAAAGAGGTAAGGGAAGCGTATTGAGTATTAGACTTAAGACTTGGCCCGCAGTTAGGACATCCACATTTGGGTAAGAAGGAACTTAGGGCACTGGGTCGGGATATGTCCCGTATACAAGATAGGGAGTACCTTTCGTGGAAAAATTCAGTGTCACATATGATCCTGGCTTGGGAAAAGGATCAACATTATCCTTACGTTGATAGGTTACCTAGCTACCGCTTACGACGCGATGTATTAAAAGCACGAATTGGGATAAATCCCTGATACATGAATAATGGGGTTAAAAACTTTATGATTGGTTATAATGGGAAATGCACTTGCACTTTGGGCACCCCATGTGATATTTTACATGTCTTACTTGATTGTATGGAATTTTTAGATATCCGAAAGGAGATTTTATGTCCAATTTTCAAAATATATAGGATTAGAAGTAGGATGCAAGCTGTTGACCTACTAGTAGGAATGGAGAACTTAGACATAGCCTGTGCCATGGGGAAATTTATGTGTAAGGTCAAAGTGTTTCTCAAGTGCACTGAGCAAATAACGTATGTGTTTACTGAGGTTATTACGAGGCTGTGCATCTAAAGGATAACAGCACGGTAGCAGACCTAAAGGAAATATTTTATGTCACGTATGAATTATTTGGTTTTTACCTTTAAACAATAATATGTCTCTTGGATTTTAAAGGAAACGGGTGTTTTTATGCATATTGAAAATGTGTCATATTGTTTATGAATTGTTTGCATATGTTTTTAACCGGAGGATAACATGTAAAGTGTACACTTTTATGATTGGAACTAACCAAATAAAGTTTTATTGACTGACTGACATGTAAACAAGGGGTGCCCTTGAAAGGGATCACACAGGTTCAGATCACAACATTGTATATGCTCTATCTGGTTGCTGAAAGAACCTGCTTTGTCTTTTTAAACTTGTAACTAATTTTTTTGTTCTGAGTTCATGGCCTGCTTTAAAGTGGATTTTACTGTTAGATGTGAGGATGCAAGTTTAATGTGGCTGAAGACTTAGACAATCTTGGAATTGCCCAGACACAGTTTTGGGTCTTTTTGCAGTAAGACAAACAGGAACTACTGAAAAAGTAGTTAGGCCAGGGCCTAGCAACTCCCACTCCACCTAGGGGTCATGCCCATCCAGTAGCTAGTGTCAACCATAAATGTGGCACTACAAGGCACCTTCCTCAGATCACTGTTTGGACCAGTGGAAGGTAGGAAAAAGGATCAGACTTGTTGTACGTGCCCTTAGAGGAACCATGGAGGACTAGAGCTGCTCCCTCTTGAACCAAGGACAAATAAGTAGACTCCAAGGGCCAGGTGGCTGACTTTTTGTGTTGCTACAGGGACACAACAAGCTTCAAGAGCCTTAACTTTGCAGTTGGTCTATGGCTGACACTTGAGAGTCTCTAAGTACCTTCCACAAAGGTGCTGGGGATCTTAGAAATGTACTCCTGTGGAGTTTGGGCACCAGATCAGTTTGGAAACTTTTCAAAACTTTTCCTTCACAGCCTCAGTGCTTCAGGGGGACCTGCCAAGGTAGGAATCCAACTTGCATTTCCAATGCATCTGATTGAATTTCAGCTTCATCCCCTGCAGCGATCTACACACCTTTGCAAAAACAACAAACTCCCATTCTGAGCTGGAACTCAAAAACATTTCAACAAATAATTCAAAAGCTTCAGTATATCAACAGGGCAAACCTGCTTCAGGTATCTGGGAATAGGTTCCATGGCAGTGACTACAATGTCAGCAATGCCCGCACGGAGAGAATTTTTGTTCCAAAAAAGGGACAAAGTCCCTTTTTTTGAACTTTTCAATTTTTTGACTTCCACCAGGAGTAATGCACTTGGCTATCTGACCTGAGGTCCACCACGGATGGCCTCAAATTACACCTAGGTTCCAGTCTACTGTGACCTGTGACTACCATTGGTACTTTGTGCTTTTTAGTGCTATTTTCGCCTAAAACTTTAAAATCTCAAAACTCTGGTTCTCCTTAATGGATTTCTTTTGATTTGGTGTCATTTTGTTTCCTAATTTTTACACTATTTTTTAATTCAGTTTGGGATTTTAAATACTTAGGGCATCATTAGGATGGAGGGCGGGACAAAGTCACGGTCCTCACGGTAAAAGAGACCACCCGCCATATGTGCGGGGGTCCCGTGAGTGACTTTAGGATGTGCATACCACACTGGCGGGAGCATCCTGCATTTTTAACATTGGGGCGGGCAGTGAAAGCACTGCCTGCCTCAATGCCAAAAATACAAGTCGTGCATGTGCATGCACAACGTGGCAGGCACAGCGCAGTGCCTGCCAAGTTGTGCATGCACATGAAGGGGGGTACCATAGGTACCCCCCATGTGCCCCCCAACCCCCCAACACCCTGGGGGCCTGCAATGGGCCCCCAAACTCAAAAACCACATGCCTGTTGCCACCACGGAAAAGCTCCCTCCCGCCTGCATCTTGATGTGGATGGCGGTGCCTAGTAGACACCACCACCATATGAAACCCTTTTCCGCCCGGTCGACTTGTCGACCGGGCGGAAAAGCGGCGGAATGTCTTCCCATCCACCGCGGTCCCCCCCACCGCCATACTAATATGGCGGGGGAAATGGGTGGCGGGCGGGCGGGCTGGGATGTACCCTACATCCTAATGGGCCCCTTAGTGTTTTGTCATTATTACTGCTTTGGTATGGCATACATACTTTCCACATTTCACTAAGTTAGGCCGGGCTGCTCTGTGCCATTGCTACCAGGAGGATGAGCTCAAGTTAATTTGATTGAATTTGAGAGTTTTCCCTGACAAGAAGTGTTATTATTCATTGAGGTGGGCAGTCACTCACCCAAAATAATAATCAACATTCTTACAGGCAGCAGGTGCCATAAGAAAAACAAATTTGATCTCTAACCATCAATGTAAAAATTCTGAGCATGCCAGGTACCCCAATCAAGATAAACAGCACGCTTATTTAATCTTCAAAAAAATTTGATGTTTTGTGGAATTTTGGAAGGTAGAGTGCATAACTCACTTATAACACTAACAATATTAACCAAATATTAATTCACAGCTGTGGAAGCAGTGTTATTTTTTTCGTCCCAATCAGCTGAAGAGTTCTGTGTACCCAGATTCAAGCTCTCCAGGATGGGAGGAAGATCCTTTGCCCATCAGGGTCCCACTATCTGGAACTCACTACCACTTCACATACGAAAGGAGGGAAGTCTCTTCAGGTTCCGCAAAGAGATAAAGACCTGGTTGTTCGATCAGTATCCTGAACGACCTCTGCTATATTATTCCATCCATGATGCTGTGCTCTTAGGTGACGGGAAACCCTTTTTGGGTAGCTGTTTGCGCCATATAAGTTTAAAAAATAAATAAATAAAATCAGAAGTAGTGTCTTTTCATCGTAAGTCTTGACAAACCGATGGGCATCTTAGCTTGACTGTGCTTGACTAGCGCAGTTCGCGCTGTCATTTTGTTACGCTGACTTGCATATTTGTTTGGATACCTGTTGTGGGGAATTAATGGGAATTCTGCAGTTTTTTTTTTTAAGTTTCAAAAACCTTTATTGAATTTCACAAATAGTAACGCAGTCATGTGCCTACAACCTTGGGGCCGGCAGCTAGAGAAGAAAATTAGTCTTATATCCACTGAGATAAAACAGCCCTTCAGCCGACAACCCGGGGGTCCGGTGGCAAAATAGAGATATGTACTTTCAAATCAATCAACATGTACCCTGTGTAAAGAATTAGTATACCGCATTTCCCATGGCGCGTACAAGGATGCACTTGTGATTGGGTTTAATCCCTCCCTGCCCTAGCGTATATTCTATTGCAAGAAGGTATTTCACAAAGTATCTGAAACCCTATACAGTTACAAACAACCACCCCCCACCCTCCATTTGTACACACACAAAACTACCCCGCAGCTACCTGGTGCCGAAATCCCAGCGGACACCCGCGTCCAGCCAGTCATCTAGCTATCTGAAAGCAGGTAGGCGCTGAGCCTCCCGGCCCAATATCTAAAAATAGGCAGCTCGTCCCGTGAATAACCAATGAGCCTTGACAGTCAAATACTATTCTATTTCCTATCTAAACATACTCTCCACTAGTCCCTTACCTTCTCCTTCCGCAAGAACTAGGGAAACATGGTCCTAAGATCCGATGTACCCTCATTGCGACCCCAGTGATTCACTCTAAAAGGGACACCCCGCTATCAGGTCACTCCGCTGTTGTGACTTCTGTATCACCGCCTCGTAAGTGCGTCTGGTACAATCCCCAAAAGTTCTTCGGGCAACCTGTAGGGGGCAGCAACTCGCGGTAGTGTTCGGATTGCGTGCAACAATAAAGCTTATCATGCGCCCAGCATTTCGCCGTTGGAAGTGGCCCCTTCATCCAACTCAGCGCCACCACACGCCTAGCTATAAGCATCCCGATGTCTGTGAGTCTCCTGATCACAACCGGGAGTCCCCTGGAATAGCCGAGGAGTGCCAGCACGGGGTCTGGAGTCAGCTCGAGCTTCAGGATCGTGTTCATCATAGTGAAGATGCTGCCCCAAAAATCTTGAACGCCTGGGCACAGCCATGCCAGGTGTATAAAGTCAGCAATCGGCTCATGGCACCTCTCACATTCAGCCGACTGATGGAGACCATACCTATGGAGTCTCTCTGGGGTGTAGTACACTCTTTGGAGGAACTTAAAATGCATCAGTCTAAGTTTTCCGTTCAGGGATAACTTCCTAGTGTTCACACAGCAGTATCGCCACATATCATCATCAATTGTAACCTGAAGATCCCTTTGCCATGCCACCCTGGCTGTGGGACATAGCGATCTTGTACAAATTTGTAAGAAGCTTGCGGGGAGTCTCCGATTTGATAACATCTGTGAGTTCTGGGACCTCCGCCGGCTCTGCCAAGTCTGGTCCAGCAAATCTAAAAGGGCGCTGCGCACTCTATGGAATTGGAAACGGAGCAACAAGGGGACATGCCTGCAGGTAGCCGCCACTTGGTCCCAGGTTTTAACTTTACCGTCTAGGAAAAGGTCGCCTGCCAGATGTATGTCCAGTGTATGCAGCGCCTGTACCACTCCTTTATCACCGATAGGTGACAGCCATTGTGCCCAGTCTAAAGGCATGTTTGGCGAATAGAGCAGCGCCCCTCCCTGTGCCTGCAAGAGGGAGTGCCAGGCGTGGTTAGTCACGGTAATAGAGTCTAAAACACCTGTTCTACGATCTGTAGGCTTGAATACCGAAGCCGGAAGTGAAAGTGGATCAGCGAATACCCGTTCCATACACACATGTGGGATGCGTGCGTCGCCATGTACCCAAGTGTGCAGGTTTGATGCCTGAGCAGCTCTATAATACAGCTCTAAGTCCGGAGCTCCGAGACCGCCCGTACTATATGGCAGGGTAAGGAGCGTCCACTTAGCTCTGGGTTGCTTGCCTGCCCATGCCAGTGTGATCATTAGTTGTGTCAGTCTCCGGAAGAAAGCCTTCGACAGTACCATCGGGATGGCACTGAACAGAAACAGGAGTCTGGGTAATACCACCATTTTCATGATGGCTATACATCCCATGAGGGATAACGGGAGCTTGCACCAGGTCTCTACATCGTCCTTCAGTCTACTGAACGCTACCCCGTAGTTCTCACTGAGTAAGATCTCAGAGTCAGTGTGTAAGCGAACGCCTAAGTACCTAATCGGGTCCAGAGACCACTGCAGCAGAAATTCCGAGTCAAATCTCCGGGTAGCCGGGGTGAGGGAGAAGGCTAGTGATTTCGCCCAGTTGACCCGTAGACCCGAGAGAGCCCTGAACCGGTCCACCTCTTTAAGCATTGATGACAAATTATTTTCTTGGTGAAGGACATAAAGCAGGGTGTCATCCGTGTACATCGAGACCACTATCTTATATGTTGGGAAATGTATACCCTCGCTGCTGTAGTATTCACGCAGTGCGCAGGCAAGCGGCTCCACCACCAGGGCGTAAAGTAGAGGAGAGAGCGGGCAGCCCTGTCGAGACCCTCTGCAAATCGGAAAGGGATCCGTAACCAGGTCGCCAACTCGGAGCCTGGCAGACGGCTTGTTGTATAAAGCGCCTATCATTTGGAGGAATGGCATGCCCAGACCCATCCACTGTAGTACACGTCCCACGAATGGCCACTCAACAGAGTCAAAGGCCTTTTCCATGTCGAGGAACACTGCGATGGCCTTGGAGTCCTGATTTACATGTTGCATCGTGCAGAGGACCATGTGAATATTATAGGTTAGATTCCTACTGGGGAAGAATCCCGCCTGCTCCGGCTCGACCAGCTTGGGGGCAAGGAGAGGAAGACGAGTCGCCAAAACACTTTAGCATAGAGCTTGGTGTCAATGTTTAGCAGGGAGAGAGGCCTGCACGAGCCGCACTCGTCATGAGCCTTACCAGGTTTGAGTATTGTAACTAGTAATGCTCTCCTCATGGATAGTGGCATGCTACCTTCTACACAAATGTCGTCAAACAGCGTGGATGGATGGGGAATCAGTTGATCCTGAAAAGCTTTATAGAAGCTCACTGTGAGCCCATCAGCCCAGGAGCACTCCCCGAGCGCATGCTCACTAGCGCCTCTAATATTTCGTCTTTCTCTATGGGAAGCATAAGGAATTCCCTATGTGTGTTAGTGAGCATGGGCAAATCTATGTGTTCCAAGTATTCCATTATTTTGTCTGTGAGGTCTCCGCACTTGGAGGAGTACAGGTCTGCATAAAAGCTTTGAAACATGTTTGCTATGTCTGGCTCATCTGTAAGGACCAGGCCGTTCGGAGTCTTTAACTCAGTGACCTGCGGCTTCCCTCTGTTGCCCTTCAGTATTCTAGCTAGGAGAGAGCTAGGCCTGTCCCCCTCACCATCGGTCCGCGCCACAGCGTACTTTCCCATATGCTTAACTTCCCTGTCCGCCTCTTCATTGTATTCAGTTATCAAGGACTTTATCTCTTCAGCCACAGAAGTGTTGGGGTGTCTCAGTTGCTGCTCCTCAAGGGACGCCAGCCTTCGCTCCAGCTCCGACAGCCTATGTCGGATAGATTTGAGAACGCTTGAGTGTTTGGACATGGCTATTCCTCATATACAGACCTTAAAGGCCTCCCACATGGATTGAAAGTTGTAAACAGAGCCTACATTAGCTTCGAAGAAGATATCAATCGCCTCCGCCAGTTCTCCCCTGAACAGTGGGTCGAGTAATGAATATGGTGTAAATTGCCAAGTGAACGGGGGATTGCTTTAGCGGGAGTATCCAGGACCAGTAAGATTGGCTAATGGTCTGACAGGGTGTGCGGCAGGACCTTGCAGTCCCTAACTCGCCCCAACATGGTGGAGGTCGCCAGCCAATAGTCAATTCTGGTGTGAATATCATGGTTGGCCGAGTAGTGTGTGTATCCTTCCTGTGCTGCATGTCTGTACCTCCACACATCTTCTAGGTCTAGACTTGTGATTACACTGTGCAATGCCTGTGCTGCAGCCGAAGGCTTACGCGGCGGTCAGCGGATCTATCCAGGGCTGGGTTAAGTACCAAATTAAAGTCCCTCCCCCGAGTACCTGCGCAGTAGCGTAATTACGAGCTACGTTCGCCAAGGAGTGATAGAATTCTGGGAAATCATAATTTGGACCATAGACGTTAACGACTACTAGTTCCAACCCTAGGCCTTTACTAGGTGGTACCACAAAACGACCCTCGGGGTCAGCCTTCAGCAGTGACAGAGTAAGTTTCGATTTGGGGTTAACCCAGGTTAGTACTCCCCCGGAATGAGTCGTAAAACCTGCTGCTGTGACGTTGCCCTCCAGACCCTTACTATGCAACATCCTACTCGTAAGTGGGAGATGGGTCTCCTGAAGGAGCGCTATATCTACATGCTGCCGCTGGAGGTAGCTTAGTACCTTCCTCAGCTTGCGGTAGTCGTTGAGGCCTAGTACATTCCATGTAAGGGCACGAATCAAGGCTGACAAGCCGCAACCATCTGAATCAGCTGTGCTCGTCATGTTTTTTAGGGGCGTGTCGTGTGTATGCAAGCGTATCATGTGCGCCCACAATGGGCTGGGTGTGCAAATTAAAAAATAACATCCCTCCCCCACCTAGCTGTCGAAACAAACAGTGAAACATTCCCATCCCCCACCCACAGCAGACCACCCCAAACTTGGCCTTGCAGAGGACGTTTCCACCCCTTCCCCCCCAACCCTACCCCATACATATGAACTCCAAAGAGTCAAACAGGTGCATAGAGCGGACCGAGATTGCCATGCCACCAGCAAGGAGCGCAATTGCGCACTACACTGGAGCTTCCCCGCTCACTTCCCGCTGTGTCTAGTAATATGCATCAGCAAATTGTTTGTCGATATAAAGCTTTTTACCAATTCTGACATTCCGAATACCTATGTTCACATATAACCATTCCCCCTGTCTACGATTCGGTCAAATGACTCAACTCCCCCAAACATTAGTTCAAGTCCCTGTGGCTGCAGTCCAGGTCCCGAGGCCGTGGGGCTTGGTTAGCCATGTCTTCCCATGTAGCCGTTTAGCACGACGGGGCCATACTGCATGGTCCTACTTATCGCCCTAGAGCAACCTTCCCCACCAGTTTACCAACACCACGGCAGTCCACCAGATTGGCCCTCACTACTACCATAGCTTGTACTCCTTACCGCCGTGCAGGAATAGCGCGAGGAGGCCGGTCACTCCTGCTCATCAAGTCGGCTGCTACCCCCTGCTTCGTCCGTTGGTACATTCGCATCTCTGCGGTGTTCCCTTAACCAACCTTTTAAAGCTTGCTGTAGGGCTCGAGGGTCTGTGAACAGGTGTGATTGTCCCCGTCAATTGACTCGTAGTTTTGCCGGTTACAGCATAGCGTAGTCTAGGCCAAGATCCCTTAGTTGACGTTTGAACGGGGCAAAGTGCTTGCAGGCCCCTCCTGTACTCTGGCAGTGAAGTCGGGGTAGAGAGAGATCTCCGAGCCCTCATATTGTAGTGATTTCTTGTCTCTGGCCTGGCGCAGGGCAGCGTCTCTGTCTCTGTAGTTTAATAGTGTGGCTATGACAGGGCATGGAGGGGCACCTGGATGTGGATGCGGGCCCAGGGAGCGATGAGCCCGCTCCACCACAAACATCGGGGAGAAAGTCTCCTCTCCTAGCAAAGTGGTCAGGAGCTTTTCGATGAACCTCTCCATGTTGCCCGTCGGGGTCGTTTCCGGGAGACCCGTTATCCATAGGTGGAAGCGACTGGAACGCGCCTCCAAGTCTTTTGGTTTATTTTGCAGGGCTTGCATTAATTTCTCAATCTTTTTATGGTCAGTATCGAGTTCCGTTTGCGCTTTCTCAGCCTCAGTCAGCCTTTCTGCATGCTTGTCGATCCGTTCCGCCATTCTGTCCATCCTGTAGGTGAGGGCGTCTAGCTTCGAGCCCAAGGATGTCATGCTATTCTGGAGGCCTTTTTTCATAGCCAGCAACATGCTTTTAATGTCCGAGCCTCCTGCGGCGCCGTCCTCATCTTGCGTGGTGCCCTTGTCAGCGCCCACAGCATCCTGTGACTTAGAGCGCCTTTGTTCGAAGGAGAGTTTGCTCTGAGTCTTGTCGCCTCGCCCCATCTTGGAGATCGCTGCCGGTCGCTCCCAGTGTTGCAGCCCACAGCGTGTACTTATCACCCACAAGCCCCAAGCTGAAAAAATCTGCGATAACACCGTGTGGTGGCCAGGCGTGCCTTATGTGAGACCCTTGTGGCGGCCGGACCAATCCAGTGGCTGAGGGCACACCTGCCCTGTCGTCGTCTGTGTAGCTCCGCCTGGGATAGTACCTGCCAGCCGCCCTGCTGTTCCCAATCCCGCTCTCAGTCACACTGCAGACTAGTAGGGGCAGTTGTGTAGGGCAAGAGAATCTGTGCCGTGGCCCGCACCACAGGTCGAGAAAAAAGGGCCACTGACCGCTGTCCCAGGGCTCAGAGGGAGATTCACCCTCAGCGGGGACTGCTCTCACACGTCTTGTGAGAGCCTGTCAGACGTGTGGTAGATTGTTCTCGTAGGTGCCCAGCTAGGGATTGAGCTGCTCTGTCCCATGTTCACTCCAAGTGTCTCCGGCAAAATATGGTACACGTGGGCCTGAATTATGCCCCCCCCCCTCCAGGTTCGCTCACCGGTGGTCTCCGCCTTCCTCTTGTCAAAGCTATCATACGGTCACCTCTTGAGATATCCTTGTGGGTCCGCACCTCACCCCGAAAACTCCAGCTGCAGGTGCAGGTGGTCTTTCCTTGACCGGCTGCTGTTTAGGGCTGAGGGCGCTTCCCCCTCGATTATGTAAAATGCTTCGCGGTATAGGCCCCACCTCACTGCAACTCCGGTCACGTTGCAGCCCAGGAGATTCGCACCAAGTCTAGCACTCACCGTGCGCTAAGGCCTAGGTTGCCCTAATTCCCTCTTCGGTACCGGGCGCCACCGCCCAGCAATCAGAGGTCCCAACCACTGCAGCCGTGTAGGAGCACCGCCCCTCGCCTCTCAGCCCCGGTGGCGGCGTGAGGAGCGGGCCTTCACCCCGAGTGGAGGGGGGGGGAGGGGAGGCCATGCAGGGTCGTCCGAGACCGGAGTAGGGCCCGGGCGCCAGGGGGCATGCACCGTTTCAGGCCCTCAGGGCACTGTAGCGTCCGCCCCTAGGTCTGCGCCGCGCTCCGCCCACAGGCACTGTTACGCTGCCCGGGCTGGCTCCACACTCGAGGGCGCGGCTTGAGGGCCCTCTGTGCCACTACTCCTCCACGTCTCTGGACTTCTGGACTCCGGCGCTAAATCGCAGCCGCGAAGTCACCGCCGCCAGCTCCAGCCGTTCTCCGTTTCAGGGGGTGCAACGGACGTAGCAATACTTTGAGCTAATGCAGGATATTTAAGAATTTATTGAAGCAACGAGTCGGAGCTCTGGGTTTAGCCGGCCATCTTGGTTGCCGACAAGCTCCGCCCCTGGAATTCTGCAGTTCTAGCACTGATCTTTTCTTTTGAAATATATGTTCACTATTAATTTCTGCTCTGGGGAATTGTGGGGAATGTGCTTGGGGTCTGGACTGAGCTAAGTGAGGATTTCGTTTTTAGCATTATGCAGGGTCGTCCGAGACCGGAGTAGGGCCCGGGCGCAAGGGGGCATGCACCGTTTCAGGCCCTCAGGGCACTGTAGCGTCCGCCCCTAGGTCTGCGCCGCGCTCCGCCCACAGGCACTGTTACGCTGCCCGGGCTGGCTCCACACTCGAGGGCGCGGCTTGAGGGCCCTCTGTGCCACTACTCCTCCACGTCTCTGGACTTCTGGACTCCGGTGCTAAATCGCAGCTGCGAAGTCACCGCCGCCAGCTCCAGCCGTTCTCCGTTTCAGGGGGTGCAACGGACGTAGCAATACTTTGAGCTAATGCAGGATATTTAAGAATTTATTGACGCTACGAGTCGGAGCTCTGGGTTTAGCCGGCCATCTTGGTTGCCGACAAGCTCCGCCCCTGGAATTCTGCAGTTCTAGCACTGATCTTTTCTTTTAAAATATATGTTCACTATTAATTTCTGCTCTGGGGAATTGTGGGGAATGTGCTTGGGGTCTGGACTGAGCTAAGTGAGGATTTCGTTTTTAGCATTACGGCTATTAGAGCCGCCATTACCCCCGGCTCTAGTTGTAGTCTGGCATGCCTTAAATGGAGGACATGGAGCAGACGTTCATGCTCGTCTGACCCCTTCCGGGACCAGGAGCCAGGGATGCTGCTCGTTTTCCTTCAGATAAGGTAGTCTACTGATGTGGCCAACTATTGGCACTTCGCGCAATACCATTCGGTTTTTTATATGCATGCCATTGGCCTTAGCCTTCCATCACAGCCTTGTAACACCTGCGGTTGTTAGCACAGCTCGGCCTGAGTCAGCCTCAGGGCTCTCTTACATCCAAGTTGTAGACTGGCGCTTCTATTTAGCCAGTTGTTGCTCCCTGACCACCCACAAACTTGATTTATTTGACCCTTTACTTGATTCTGGTCCTGATGCACTGTTTCTCATTGAGACGTAGCTGTCAGAGGACTCTGGGCCCAATGTTGTTCAAGCCCATCCTTCTGGCTACTGTATCTTAAGGCTTGACAGACAGGGTAAAGCTGACAGTGGGATTGCGATTGTCTATAGGCCGCGTCAACCAGTAAGGTCCTCACTGTGGATACATTTCCTGATACAGGGGCTACACTGAAGACCTGGCCCAAGCAGGCTTCTGCCCAACTAGATCTCAGGGCTTCAGAGGCCGATTCAACAGAGGTGTCAACAGAGGCTTCTGAAACAATGACACACAATCCTCAGGTAATGATTCCCCGCTGTCTTCCTTCTAAACCCTTTGGGGGCAGGTTGATGGATTTTTGTCGCCAATTGGTTAAAGATTACAACAGATACTTGGGTCCTGAACCCAGTTTAAGGGTATCAAATAGAATTATCACGCTTCCCCCGATCCAAACCGTACCCCCTTCCCCTCTCCATTTTTCTCAACAAGAAGAGTCTCTTATAGACTTCGAGCTGCAAGATCTTTTCACAAAGCAAGCCATTGCTACGGGGACAACATGAGGGTTTTTGCAGCAATGTCTTCCTAGTCCTAAAGAGAGGAGGCGGTCAAATATTAGTATTAAATCTCAGAGCACTCAACTCATTTGTGATTTAGTGCCATTTTAAGATGGAAAGCATCCATCTTTTTTTGTTCAAATCTGTTTTTATTGTGAACACAGCGATAAGCCTACAACCCCGTGCTGGGGCCGGCCGCGCACAAAAGAACTTGTAGGTGAGTGCCACCCAGGGGGGGGATGGAGCATTAATACAGCGCCCTGCCTACAACCCCTCAGAGGGGGCCGGCTGCGTGGCTTAGGGGTAGTGATGGCAAGAGTTGGCCACACGCGGGTGCTGCACCGTTGTGCGGGGGAGGTGCGCATGGAATTGATAACTGCAGTGTCACGTTTTCCAAAGGCCCAACGGGGCTCAAACTGCCCCTTAGGGGGGCGGAGGCCAGAGTTGCAAATAGGAAGGAAGGAAAAGTCGGAGGAAGGTTAAGCAGAGGCGAGAAGAAGAGGGGCCAGGGGGAGAGATATCAGCTGCCGGTAGGGGGGCAAAACACAAGTGGGTGTGCGGGGTGGCGGGGCGCGACAGTTCCTGCACTGGGGGGAGTAGTTAAGGGCATAGTCTGCTCGGGTCGGCAGGGATAAGGGCGTCCTCAAATAGATGCAGTGCACGAAGCCTAGGGGGCATGTGGCGCGCATAGCTGATGGAGCACAGGTGGCGCACAAGGGGTTCCCACACTGCCTTGAAGCGCACGCCCCTCATTTGTATCCGCGCCGTGAGCAGCTCCATAGCCAAGACCTGCCAGAGGCGCACAAACCAGGAGGCTATCGGCGGCGCTTCAGCCCGTTTCCAGTATAAAGCGATGAGTTGCTTGGCAGCGCCTAGCATGTGAAGCGTGAGGATCCAGTCGCTGCGCGTGAGGGCCCTAAGCGCAGGGGGTCGAATGCCCAGCAAGAGCGTGCAGACCTCTTCAGGCAGGGGGAAGCCCAACACCCTCTTGATGTGGCTGAGGACCTCCTTCCAGAAGACAGCTAGGATAGGGAACGTCCACCAGTTATGCACGAAGTCTCCAGTCGCAGTGCCACACCTCCAGCACAGCGGCGAGGCAGTCGGGAACATTTTGCTGAGTCTCAAGGGGGTATAGTACCATTGCGTAAGCATCTTGTAGGCGTTTTCCCTCTGTGGAATGCTGCGAAAGGTTTTGGGGATGTCGTTCCACAGCCTGGCCCACTGAGAAGGCGCTATGTCGGCACCCGCCGCCGACTGCCATTGCCTCTGGTAGGGGTGCGCGGGTGGAGAGGTGGGGTGCTGCAGTATGTTATAAATCTGGGAAATAAGCCTCTTCAGCCCCCCTAGGGAGCGTGCCAGTTTCTCGAAGGGCGTATAGGCCCTGGTGGCAGCCCGGTACATGTCATCTTCCATAGTCCAATGGCGCAGCTGGGCGTACTGTAGGCCGGCGGTCGAGGGTAGGCCGAATTCCTCCCTGCAGTCGGGCCATGATTTAGGCGATCCTCCAAGAAAGAGGTCCCCTATAACTCGGCAGTCCCCTTGTGTCCAGCTCTCAAATGCGCGGGTCCGGGCTGCGGGGGGAAAGTGCGGGTTACCAGCGATGGGGGTGTGCGGAGAGGGGAACGTGGTAAGGCCTTTGGGCCAGACGTCCAGGACCGTTTTCGTCGGGACCGCCATATACGCACTCCTGGAGCGCGCCACTCGCGGCAGCCAAGGCAGGTCCCAGATGGTGCGCCCCGTGACCACCCGGTCCATGTGGAACCAGTGCTTGTCGCTTTCACGCGCACCCCATTCTATGACAAACCGAAGATGCGCCGCCCAGTAGTAGTGGAGAAGGTTTGGGCAGGCGAGGCCGCCCCTATCCCTCGGTTCCATGAGGACTTTCTGTGAAAACCGGGGGCGTTTACCTCCCCAAATGAACGACGTGAGGTCACGTTGGAGACTCTTAATGCAGTGGAGCGGGATTGGGGTGGGCAAACATTGAAAAACATAGAGAATACGGGGGAGGACCGACATCTTGACCGCGTTGAGCCGCCCTAGCCAGGAAACCATCAAGAGCTTCCATTTTCGCAGGTCCGCCAGGACTTCTTTGCGGCAGGTCGCCCAGTTCCGCGCGGACCAGGAGTCCAGGTGGGGCGTCAGGTCCAGACCCAAGTACTTGATGTGGCTCTCCGCCCAACGGTAGGGCGCTACCCCTTTCAGGAAGTTGACCTCCTCCTCAGGGATGGTGAGGTTGAGCGCCCAGGATTTGGTGTGGTTAATTTTAAGTCCGGACGCTCGTTCAAATAGGGAGAGGACATCGTGCACCGCCGGGAGGGAGTCCCGAGGGCGTGTAAGAGTAAGGATCAGGTCGTCAGCGAACAGCGCCACCTTGTTGTCACGTCCCCCGTGGGGGATTCCATGAATGTCAGGAGTGCGCATAATCAGCGCCGCTAACGGCTCCACCGCGAGGGCGAACAAGAGCGGCGAGAGTGGGCACCCCTGCCTCGTGCCCCTGTGAATCGAGAGCGGTGGTGTCAGCTGGCCGTTGACCCTGATTCTGGCCTGTGGTCCGAGATAGGGGGCCATGAACCTGGCGATCATTTTGGGACCAAAACCAAGTTTCTGGAGGACTGCTCTCAAGAAGGTCCAGTCGACCCGGTCGAAGGCCTTCTCTGCGTCCAGCGAGAGAAGGCAGGCCGGGATGTCCCAATGTCGCACCTTCCCCACTAGATGTGCCAACCTGCGCACGTTATCAGCCCCCTGTCGATCCCGAATGAATCCCACCTGGTCCGGGTTTATCAATCCCGGCATGTACGGGTCCAGCCATTTGGCCAGGATCTTGGTGTAGATCTTGAGATCGGTATTCAGGAGGGCGATAGGACGATAGGAGGCGCACAGATCGGGGTCCTTCCCAGGCTTAGGGATCAGGGCGATCTCCGCCAGGCCCATATCGGGGGACGGGCCAGTGGTGTCAGAGAAGGAACCGTACAGCCGCAGCAGGTGCGGGCGGAGCTGGGTCAGAAATAAGCGGTAGAAGGTCAACGGCAGACCGTCCGGTCCCGGGGTTTTCCCAGGGGGGAGGTCCTTGACGGCCGCTGATATTTCCTCCTCCTGCAGGGGATCTTCCAGTGCAGCCGCACATGCCGGTGACAGCGGAGACCCCTCGAAATCCGTAAGGACGGCCTCCCGCGCCTCCGCAGAGGTAGGCTCCTCTGCATACAGGGAGGAGTAATAGGTGACAAAGGCCTCCTGCTTGGCTTTCTCAGTGGTGGCGCAGGTGCCATCCTGCCACCTGATGTTGGCAATGTGGGCCCTGGCTGCACGTGCCCGCAGTCTGCCTGCCAGCAGGCGTCCTATTTTGTCCCCGCCCTCGTAGTAGCGTTGTTTGAGCACCAGCAGGGAGCGCTCTGCCTTATTGTTGCGTAGCGTGCGGAGTTGCCCCCTGAGGTTGGCGAGCGTTCTCTTAGACGCCTGCGAGGGACAGTCCCTGTCCCGAGTTTCCACTTGTTTTATCTCACTGGCCAGGTCGGTTTCTAGCTTAAACGCCTCCCGCCTCCGCGCCACCGCCAGGGAGGTAATGTGGCCCCTAATGGTGGCCTTAAAGGCATCCCAGACCGTGTGGAAGGGCAAATCCGGGGTATCGTTAATGGCGAAGTACGAGTCTATGGCGTCACGGATGCTAACAACATCCTCCGGGTCCCGAAGGATACTCGGCGGAAGTACCCATCTCCGCTCCCGAGTGGCATGGGCCAGCGGATCTTGTAACAGAAGTTCCACATGCGCGTGGTCCGATAAGGAAATGTCAGAGATAGCGGCAGTCAAGGAATCTCGGGTCAATTCAAGGGAAGTAAAAAGATAATCTATACGGGAGTACGTCCTGTGGGAGTGAGAATAGAAGGAGTAGTCCCGGGTTCCCGGGTTGTGGTAGCGCCACACATCCACAAGCCCCAGGTCTGTAATCTGCGTTCTAAGGGCAGAAGACATTACCCCCGCGCCATTAAAGGAGGCCCCCGCTTGGTCTAGCTCCGGGTCCCACACTAGATTGAAGTCCCCGCCCAAGATCGTGCAAGGATCGCCTGGTGGGAACTGGTCCCGCAGAAGCGCTTGGAGGTATTTATCCTGCGACTGGTTGGGCGCATATACACAGCCCAAGGTGAACTGTGCACTACCCATCTGCACCGTGGCTCGGAGGAAACGCCCGTCAGCACTCTTATAGGGTTTCGTGGGTCCCCGTCTAATGCCAGCCCTACAGAGAATTGCCACCCCCGCCGTTTTAGTGTCAGAAGAGGCCCAGAACTGCGTGGGGTATCTAGGGTGCGCCATGCGCCTGGTATCCCCCTTCAGAAGGTGTGTCTCCTGGAGGAGGATAATGTCAGGGGAGTGGTACAGGAGATAGCGCCATATCTGATTCCGCTTGTTGGGGGAGTTGAGCCCTTTAACATTGAGTGACAGGACCTTCAGGGGTGCGGGGATGTTCGCCGTCATCTCACTAAGGGGGGCGGGGCTGCGCAATCACTCATGGAGCATCTCCCCCCTCAGACAGGGCAGCGTTCGCCTCCCCCCGCCCCCCTTGCGCCAACACCCGCAGGTCCCACCATGCCACCACTCTGTAAGCGCGGGGAGAGAACCAGAAGAAAGGGCAGAGCGAGAAAAAAGTAGGGAGAAAAGAGAGAGAAGGAAAATAAAGGGTGCATAGAAAAAACACAACCATAACAGGCCAACAGGGCCATCGTACAGTGTCCCAAGTACCGGACATCCTCTACCCGAGGGTTCGGATGAACACAGGAATGTCACTTCCTACAGGACAAAGTGAGGGAGCGGAGATCTGGGTGGGTGAAATCCGGCCGTCCCGCTGCCCACCTACCCCGCTGTCCCAGGGAAGTCCGGGGGTAGTATGAGCCGGGAGGCCCTTAAGTCCAGGCCAGACGCCAAGAGGGCACCGAAGCTCGGTGGTGAGGGACAGGGCCCGGAAAGGGCGGAGGTCACCAGCCGCTCCCTCTGACCCCCCACGGGGGGGGACAAGCATCCATCTTTTGAGACATCTTTTGCTGGAAAAGGACTGGATGGTCCTGCTAGATGCTTATCCGACAGTCCCGATCTTCCCTCCTCATCAACGGTATTTCCAGTTTCAATGGAAGGGCCAATGGTTTCAATACCTATCTCTACCGTTTGGGCTTTCGTCAGGCCCCTGGGTATTCACCAAACTATTGAGACCTGTGGTAACTCGCCTAAGAGAGACTGGAGTTTGTTTGATCATCTATCTAGACGACATGCTTCTTCTGGCACAAGACCGCTCTTTACGGACATTACACCTGCAGTGGATGGTGTCTCTCCTCCTGAATTGAGATTTTGTGATAAATCACAAGAAATCCATGACGACTCAATCTCAAGAGGTGGACTTATTGGGATTTCAGATCAACTCCAGACAGCTCAATTACTTCTCCCTCCAGCCAAAATAAAATCCATCAAGAGAGAGCTCAGAACAATGTTGTCGAAACAGATGGTCTCTTTGAGATCCTAACAAGGATTGTGGGCCTGCTGGCATCCTCTATTGAAGCGATTTTCCCTAGACGTCTCCATTACTGGATGCTACAACGTCTAAAAATTCACTATCTACAACACAATTTCAGCTACAATCACAGAATTCTGTTGACAACGGATGCACAGGAGGAGTTTCACTGGTGGCTGAAGCCAATGGCAGCATGGAATGGTAAGGCCATTTTTGGAATGTCCCTGTAGGAAGGTGGAATCTGACTGCATGGTTACCCCCACTTTTTTCCTGGTGTTTTGCTGGTTTTCAACTTAGTTTGACTGGGAACCTGCTAATCAGGATCCCCGTCTATCTGCTTTCTCCCTAAACTGATTGCATGTACTTTAGGTACACTTTCTGGGGTACCCTTATAAGTCCCTAGTATATGGTATACTATGTATCTAGGGCATAGATACCCCAGAGGCCTCCCAGGAGCTGCAGCATGTATTATGCCACCCCTGAGAGGCCACCCAAATTGACACCACAGGTCTGCTACTGCAACCTGTGTAAGGTGGTGCATGCACCCCTTACTTAGATATAGATTCACTATATCTACCTTATCACTGCACATATAAACATATCAGTCACCCCTATGGAAGGCCTTATCGATCCTGAAGGCAGGGTGCTGGGTTTTATGTAAGAGGGTGCCCATGCATGAGCAGGAACCCTCTGAACCCTTGGAATCTAATTTCCGGGGTTGTTCTGTGATGCAGCCATACCATATACTCTTAAGTGCATTATAACCTCGCAGTAAATGCTAACTTTAAAACGGCTGCACAGAAAACTGTTGTGTTTGGTGCCAAACACCTTGGAATCATACCTCCATACCAGTAACTGGTGTGGGAGGTATGATTGCACCCTCCTATAGGGAGAAATATGACAACACTGGTACACCAGGTACCGGCTTTCTTGACCCTTGAATCAAAAGATGAATGCTGTCAGCCACAGACACGTGTCTGCCCTCCTGCTGCTGGACAAAACTCTGGCAGGGGAGGCTGGACAATAGGTTTCCTGTCACAGGGAGGTATGACCACCTCCCAGACAGGCTTTAGTGTATTGGGGCTGGGTGGGTGCACTCCAAGAGTGCTCTGATGTCTGCACCGGGGGCACATTTGGTGTCCCTGTGCATAGTCCTGCTCAAACCGGTTGCAAGGGCTATCAGCCCCTGCTCTGGCGCGAAACTGGACAAAGGATATGGGTGTAGCCACCCCTCTGACCTGACCCTCCCAAAGGTGGGTCCCCAGAGTTTGTCCCACCCCTTCCTTGGGTATAAAGTAGGTACCCCTGACTACAGGACTTTAGATTTACCTGGACGAAACTCTGCTACAGAAGCCAAGTACTTCGATGATCTACACTACGCTAGATGACTGAAGAATCTCCCTTGGAGTAAAGGAGTGACTCCCCTGCTAAGCATGCACTAACGACGCATCTGACCGGTTTGCAAGTCCGAAGCTCCTGAGGACTCCAAAGACTTTTGCAACACAGGAGGTGGGTTTCCACGTGTCTCCGAGGTCGACTAGTGTGCTCAGCAAACCAGAGACCCGTATCCCTCGTGGGGACTGTGCACCCCGATCCCCTAAACACTGTGTCCATTTGCATAAGCATCTGCTTTCCGGCGATCCCTGAAGGTGTGCGTTGGCTACTTGTAGTCCAGACCCCGAGCAGTGATTTCACCGAAGATTACTGCCCTACAAGCCACAAGTGTTCCGCGGGCTGGTGTTTTGTGATTCCTCTCAAGACCCCTTTGCGATCCCTGGTCCGTTGGCCTATGGGTCCCTGTGAAGGCAACTTTAACTTTCAGAGGGCTTATCTTCCAACTAATTTTGACTTTCAGATGTGGAGCATCACTTTTGGAGCTAAAATGAGCATGTTTATAGTAATTTTCGAGCTTCTAGGGAGTCAAAACTCAAGATTTGGCGTATGCGTAAAAGTGATTTAAAATTACACAAATGCTCACTTTGAGGGCTTAAAACGTGTATATTCACTGCGGGAAGTGATATAAACACCCTTTAGAGGTAATTCATGTTCATGCAAGAAGGTACGATTTTTCATGCAAAAGGATCGATGACCCGCGACCTGAGGAAATTGCTCTGAGAGGACTAAAATGGTCCATTTTGAAAATGTCCATCTTTCAACTAATTTTGATTTTCAGACGTGGATCATCACTTTTGGAGCTAAAATGACCATATTTATAGTAATTTTCAGGCTTCTAGGGAGACAAAACTCAAGATTTGGCGCAAGGGTAAAAGTGACTTAAAATGACTTAAGTGCTCACTTTGAGGGCTTAAAACGTGTTTATTCACTGTGGGAAGTGATATAAACGACATTTAGAGGTAATTCATGTTCATGCAAGAAGGTCCGAATTTTCTTGCAAAACGAGAGATGACCTGCGACCTGAGAAAATTGATCTGAGATGACCAAAATGGTCAGTTTTGAAAATGTCCATCTTTGAACTAATTTTGACTTTCAGATGTGGATCATCACTTTTGGAGCTAAAATGACCATATTTATAGTATTTTTCATGCTTCTAAAGGAGCCAAAACTAAAGATTTGGTGCAAGGGTAAAAGTGACTTAAAATTACCCAAATGCTCACTTTGAGGGCTTAAAACATGTTTATTCACGGCGGGAAGTGATATAAACAACATTTAGAGGTAATTCATGAGGTAGTCAAAAGTCAAGATTTGGCACGAGGATAAACGTGACTTAAAATGACCCAAATGCTCACTTTGAGGGCTTAAAATATGTTTATTCACTGCGGAAAGTGATGTAAATAGCATTTAGAGGTAATTCATGTTCATGCGAGAAGGTCCAATTCTTCATGCAAAATGATCGATAACCCGCGACCTGAGGAAATTGCTGAGATGACCAAAATGGTCCGTTTTGAAAATTTCCATCTTTGAACTAATTTTGACTTTCAGATGTGGATCATCCCTTTTGGAGCTAAAATGAACATGATTATAGTCATTTTCCTGCTTTAGGGAGCCAAAACTCAAGGTTTGGCACATGGGTAAAAGTGACTCAATATTACCCAAATACTTACTTTGAGGGCTTAAAACATCTGTATTCACTGCAGGAAGTGATACAAACACCATTTAGAAGTAATTCATGTTCATGCGAGAAGGTCCGATTTTTGTGGCTCATCACTTTTGGAGCTACAATGACCATATTTATAGTCATTTTCATGCTTCTAGGGAGCCAAAACACAAGATTTGGTGCATGGGTAAAAGTGACTTAAAATGACCCAAATGCACACTTTGAGGGCTTAAAACATGTTTATTCACTGCGGGCAGTGATGTAAACAGCATTTAGAGATATTTCATGTTCATGCGAGAACGTCCGATTTTTCATGCAAAATGATAGATGGCCAGCGACCTGAGGAAATTGCTCTGACATTTCGAAAGTTGTCCGTTTTGAAAATTTCAATCTTTCTACAAATGTTTCCTTTCAGATGTGGATCATCACTTTTGGAGCTAAAACAAGCATGTTTAAAGTCATTTTCAAGCTTCTAGAAAGCCAAAATTCAAGATTTGGTACAAAGGGTAAAAGTGATTTAAAATGACTCAAATGCTCACTTTGAGGGCTTAATATGTGTTTATTCACTGCGGGAAGTGATATGATCACCATTTAGAGGTAAGTCATGTTCATGCGAGAAAGTATGATTTTTCATGCAAAAGGATCGATGTCCCGTGACCTGACGAAATTGCTCTGAGAGGTCCAAAATGTTCAGTTTTGAAAATTTCCATCTTTCAACTAATTTTGACTTTCAGTTGTGGATCATCCCTTTTGGAGCTATAGTGAGCATGTTTATAGTCATTTTTATGCTTCTAGGGAGCCAAAACGAAAGATTTGGCGGAAGGGTAAAAGTGACTTAAAATGAACCAAATGCACACTTTGAGGGTTTAAAACATGTTCACTCACTGAGGAAAGTGATGTAAATAGCATTTAGAGGTAATTCATTTGAGAGCGTCCGATTTTTTATGCAAAACGATAGATGACCCGTGACTTCAGGAAATTGCTCGAGATTAACAAAATGGTCAGTTTTTAAAATGTCCATCTTCAAACTAATTTTGACTTTCAGATGTGTATCATCCCTTTTGGAACTAAAATGACCATATTTTTTGTCATTTTCATGCTTCTAGGGAGCCAAAACGAAAGATTTGGTGCATGGGTAAAAGTGACTTAAAATTACCCAAATGCTCACTTTGAGGGCTTAAAACGTGTTTAATGTTCTTGCGAGAACGTCCGATTTTTCATGCAAAATGATCGATGACTGCGACCTGAGAAATTGCTCTGAGATGACAATATGGTACATTTTGAAAATGTTCATCTTTCAACTAATTTTGACTTTCAGATGTGGGTCATCCCATTTGGAACTAAAATTACCATATTTATAGTCATTTTCATGCTTCTAGGGAGCCAAAACTCAAGATTTGGCGCATGAGTAAAAGTGGCGTAAAATGACCCACATGCTCACTTTGAGGGCTTAAAACACGTTTATTCACTGCAGGAAGTGATATCAACAACATTCAGAGGTTTTTCATGTTTCCAACTCCCCATCTGTCTCCCCCATCTCCACCCTGTTCCCTTAGGTCTCTCCCTCATCTCCCTCTCCCTTATCATCTCTCCCCATCTGTCTCCCCATCTCCACCCTCTTCCCATCAGTCTCTCCCTCATCTTGCTCTCCCTCATCCCCACCTCCCTCATCCCATGTCCCTCCTCATCTGTCTCCGCCATCTCCACCCTGTCCCCATCTCCCTCTCTAACCTCTCTCCACCTGTCTCTCCCTCTTCTGCCTCTCCCTCATCTCCCTCATCCCATGTCCTTCTCCGATCTGTCTCCCCAATCTGGCCATCGGTCTCCCCCATCTCTCTCCCCATCTCCCAATATCATCTCCCCATAATATCTCCATTATATCTCTGTTTTATCCCCATTTTATCTCTGCTTAATCTCCATGTTATCCCTGTATTATCCCCATTTTAACTCCACTTTAGCTCTGTTTTATCCCAATTTAATCCCCACTATAGCCCCATTTTATCCCCGGTTTACCCCCACTTTAGCCCCATTTTATCTCCACTTTAGCCCTGTTTTATTCCCAGTTTATCGCTACTTTATCTCCACTTTAACTCCATTTTATCCCCACTTTATCCCCATTTTAGCTCCACTTTAGCTCCATTTTATCCCCATTTTTCCTCCATTTTATCCGCATTTATCTACAGTTTATCTCCATTATCTCTCTACTTTATTTACATTAAATCTCTGTCCCTTACCATCCAATCTTCATCTCTGCATCCCATCTCCTACTCCCCATCTCAATCTCCATCTCATCTCCCCATCTCCATAAAATGAGCATGATCATAGTCATTTTCCTGCTGCTGGAGAGCCAAAACTCAAGATTTGGAGCATAGGTAAAAGTGACCTAAAATGACCCAAATGCGCAGTTTGAGGGCTTAAAACATGTGTATTCACTGCGGGAAGTGATATAAACACCAGTTAGAGGTAATTCATGCTCATGCGAGAAGGTCCGATTTTTCATGCAAAACGATCGATGACCTGAGGAAATTGCTCTGAGATGACCAAAATGGTCCGTTTTGAAAATTTCCATCTTTCAACTAATTTTGACTTTCAGATGTGGATCATCACTTTTGGAGCTAAAATTACCATATTTATAGCAATTTTCATGCTTCTAGAGAGCCAAAACCCAAGATTTGGTATATGCGTAAAAGTGATTTAAAAATACACAAATGCTCACTTTGAGGTCTTAAAACGTGTTTATTCACTGCGTGAAGTGATATAAACACCATTTAGAGGTAATTCATGTTCATGCGAGAACATCCGATTCTTCATGCAAAATGATAGATGACCCGCGACCTGAGGAAGTTGCTTTGAGAGGACCAAAATGGTCAGTTTTCAGAATTTCCATCTTTCAACTAATTTTGACTTTCAGATGTGGATCATCACTTTTGGAGCCAAAACTCAAGATTTGAAGCATGGGTAGAAGTGACTTAAAATGACCCAAATGCGCACTTTGGGGGTTTAAAACATGTTTATTCACCTCGGGAAGTGATGTAAACAGCATCTAGAGATATTTCATGTTCTTGCGAGAATGTCCGATTTTTCATGCAAAATGATAGATGAACCACGTACTGAGGAATTTGCTCTTAGAGGACCAAAATGGTCAGTTTTGAAAATTTCCATCTTTCAACTAATTTTGACTTTCAGTTGTAGATCATCCCTTTTGGAGCTAAAATGAACATGATTATAGTCATTTTCCTGCTTCTGGGGAGCCAAAACTCAAGGTTTGGCACATGGGTAAAAGTGACTCAATATTACCCAAATACTTACTTTGAGGGCTTAAAACATGTGTATTCACTGCAGGAAGTGATACAAACACCATTTAGAGGTAATTCATGTTCATGCGAGAAGGTCCGATTTTTCATTCAAAATGATTGATGAAACGCAACCTGAGGAAATTGCTCTGAGATGACCAAAATGGCCCAATTTGAAATTTTCCATCTTTCAACTAATTTTGACTTTCAGATGTGGATCATAACTTTTGAAGCTACAATTACCATATTTATAGTCATTGTCATGCTTCTAGGGAGCCAAAACTCAAGGTTTAGCACAAGGGTAAAAGTGACTCAATATTATCCAAATACTTACTTTGAGGGCTTAAAACATGTGTATTCACTGCAGGAAGTGATACAAACACCATTTAGAGATATTTCATGTTCATGCGAGAACGTCCGATTTTTCATGCAAAATGATAGATGACCCGCAACCTGAGGAAATTGCTCTGACATTTCGAAAGTGGTCCGTTTTGAAAATTTCAATCTTTCTACAAATGTTGCCTTTCAGATGTGGATCATCACTTTTGGAGCTAAAACGGGCATGTTTAAAGTCATTTTCAAGCTTCTAGGAAGCCAGAATTCAAAATTTGGTGCAAGGGTAAAAGTGACATAAACAAGCATTTGCAGTGCAATAGGTCTCGCATTTACGAGAGTTTGAGCAATTGGCATTGTAAATGACAATGCCTTTTATTTTTGTGTTGTTTTTAAAACAGATAGATAAAAGGCATTGTCATTTACAATGCCAATAGCTTGAACCCTCGCAAATACGAGACATATTGCATTGCAAATGCCAGCACCCATGCACTTTTTAAAAAAAAAAGAATTAGTAAAGGGCGTGTCCTGCCTGCAACCGCAGGCAAGACAGAGATATTTGAGAAAATAGTGCTCGAAGACTGTAATTAATGCCTACCGAGTAACAACACCCATAAAGTGGTGTTGCCAAGGGAGGTTACAAAATGAGACAAGAGGGTACTAAGGAGGGACTACTAAGCCTATGGACCAATGAACAGCCACAGTATACAATGGACAATTACACAAGCCAATGAAAAATATGGGTGGAGAGTGGGCGGAGCTTCAAGAACCTACCCTAATACAGTGTGCCTCACAGAGCAGCGCATGCGCTGCCCAAGCTAGACCTAAAAAGGGCATGACCTGGCCCACTACCAATGGGAGCAGGAGGGCTTTATTCCAAAGAAGAGTAATGGCCATCTCTTGGCCAAAACATTCCTCTTGCCTCTGCAAGAAAGGGGTGCCTCTTGTGTTTGCCACATCTTCTACAGAGTCCTGCAGAGCCATCCCTGGACATGGAATGCTTGAGCTGAGGAAAGGACACTGTTCGGGCTCGGAGGGTCACCCCATACCTCCCTTCCCAGTAGCAGTCACAGTTTTCATGGATACATCTAATCGACTCATTAGTGTCACCAATGTTATCGCATCTTGCATTGCCTAGGTTATTTGCTCTTTACAGATGGTGTGTTCCTGTAATTTTCTCATGCAATATATGACTCATGTGTAGTGCATACTGTGATGTGAGTCTGACTCATGTGTAGTGCATACTGTGATGCGGGTCACCTCCCAGTGTCTGGGGGAGTTCAGTTTGTGGGTGAGTGCTCACAACGAGACACAAATGGAGAGGTCCTGGGTTCAGGCCGAAGAAGGGGAAGGTTTCTCACAGTGCCTGTCAGTGGTTCATAAAGATTTTCCGAGTGCATGCTCATCCAATCCTTGGCCTCTGCAGAGCACACAGGCTTATGGTCACATGTGCCAACTCCACTTTCCCTTTTACAAGAAAATGTGTGAATGATGTGCACAGAGTTGTTGAAATACTGAGAGCTCGGAAGGTGAGGTGAGAGAGTGAGAGTGTGAGAGAGAGAGGAGAGAGAGGGTGAGTGGTGGGGAGAGAGACAGAGAGAGGGAGGGTGAAAGAGAGAGAGGATAGAGGGAGGGGAGAGAGATAGCGCAAGGGAGGGGCGAGAGAGGGGGAGAGGGGAGAGAGAGAGGAGAGAGAGAGAAGGAGAGAGACAGAGAGCGAGACCAGGAGAGAGAGAGGGAGATGAGAGAGAAGGGAGAGAGGGTTGAGAGAGGAGGGAGAGAAAAAGGGAAGGAGGGAGAGAGTCCGATGAGTAAGCAGGTTATGTGTCCGGGTGAGGACAACTCGTGTTTTTTTACAGAGTAGACCGCTTGTTCATGCAAGGGTCACTGTGTAATATATGGGATTTTTAATTCTGTTGTGGTAACAGTCAGTTCTAGAAGTTGTTTTTCATACTTTGTGTTGGCGTGCACATTTGCGAAGATGTAAATGTTGTGTGGCTGAGTAATGAACTTACATATGTAATTATGTTTGGCAGCTTCAGGAAGATCCTTTTTGTACCATTCAGGATGTTGTGTGGGCTAATTATGTGGGGTGGTGTGCCAGATTTGTTGTGTGGTGGACCAGTTTTATGTTGTGGTGGTGGGCTAGTTTTGTGACTGTGTGTTGGCTGGTTTTGTGATGGGATGGGTCAGTTTTGTGAGGTGATGAGCCAGTTTTGTGGCTGCGTAGGGGCCAGTTTTGTGGATGTGTGGGGGCAGTTGTGTGGCTGTGTGGGGGTCAGAGTTGTGGCATGGTGGGTCAGTTTTGAGACCATGTGGCGGGCAGTTTTGTGGGGTGGTGGACCAGTTTTGTGGCTGTGTGTGGCTAGGTTGTAGTGTGGGTCACATTTGTGGCTATGCAGTGACCATGTTTTGTGGCGGTGTGTACTGGTGTTGTAAACATCCTTAATAAAGACTTGGGGGCAGTAGCAAGCAGCACTATGCAGGAGTGAATGCTGTCACCTCGTCACAAGCAGTGTGCATGGCCCAATCACAGTTTGTGTGTAGCAGTGCCGCGATGTGTACAATATTTGTAGACCATTACCAAACGCTGAAACCTTAGCACGGGTAAACACACCTGGTCATAAAAAGTCAAGAATTGCTCTATTTACCAACGTGGGTCACTGTTTTTTCAAACCACCAAGTTCATAAATGTGGGCCACTTTTATTTTAATCCCGGGCATGTTTTGCTCCCCAATCCGATCCTGCTTTTCTCTGTACTGAGGCGTGCACACATCCCAGCTTCCCACGCTAGATGTGCCCCTTCCTCGCCAAGGCTGGAGACAGGTGAGCCGGCACCTCTCAGATTCCCAAAATCCCGCAGGTTCAAAAAGGCTCAGTTATCAGTTTACGTTGTTATATTAGCATCCCATAATGCACCGCGCTGGCTAAATATTAGCTATTGGCGCCAAGAGGCCGCCTCAAAGCGCTAAGAAAAAGTTTGGAAGTGAGAGAGAACACCAGTGGGGGTCCCCATGTATGTTGAGAACTCTTCGACCGTGCACCTCTAATAGGAGGGTCCCTTTCCTGGAGACCTGTGTGGCTTTGAAGCATTTTCTCAGTGACATTTGGAAGGCTAATACAGTGACGCGAGATATGTGGTAGTGAGGGCAAGTCATCAGGCAGAGAGAGGTCACTGGCCTTTCAGGGAGACTCCCGCAAAGTCAGGGAGACTTGCGAGATATGGAGGCTCGTGTTATCAAGCACAAAGATGTCACTGGTCACTCAGGGAGACTCCCTCGAAGTCAGGCGAGACCGGTGAGGCCCTCCCTTTCGCCTCACCAGCCTCCTCCTTATGCCTTCGCGATTTGTACTCAGCAGGGAGACCGGGCCCTCAGTGCAAATGATCCCTCTTTCTGAAACAAGCATGTAAACATGTTTTGGTGTGGGCTTGATGGAGTAGAGGGTATTGCAGCATAAAAAGACCAGTCGCACAACTAACCAGGCAACCAACCCCAGATTCAAACGAGCGCAGGCGGGCCCGCGGCTCTTGTACCTTCTACTTCCATGGCCCTGGTCTGCCCGCTGTCCTCGGGCTTGGGTCGTGCGCAGCTGATATTAGACCCGGGCCCTTGTCCATGCTCTCTTTCCGCGGCGGGCGGGCACGCGCGCGCTCGCTCAGTGCGTAGGAGGGACGCACTGGTCCTTGTTCTTTCGCTTTCGCAGCTGTATAGGACGCCGAGAGGGGGCACGCGCCGGCAGTCAGTCAGACAGACGGACGGACCGAGCGCCATGGAGCCGCCGCTGCTGCTCACCGCCTGCCTCCTGCTGCTCGGCGGGGCCCGCGCCGACCTCTCCGGTGAGTGTGAGGAAAGAGGGGGGGGGACATCTCACCCCTGGGCGGGTGGGGGTGGCGGCGGCAGGCAGGCGGGTGGGGGGTATGTCTCTGTATGTGTGCGTGTGTGTGTGTCTGCGTGCGTGTATGTGCGCTCGTGTGTCTCTCTATGTTTGTGCTCATGTGTGTGCATGCGTGCTTGTGCGAAAAGCTGTGTGTGTGCATGCGAGAAGTGCATGAGGCACAAACTGTAGAGGGTCGCGTGTAAAACTGAAACTGACATGCTGTTCACAGTTGACGCGCGCGACCTAATCCAAGTCGAAGATCTGCGCGTTCACATCTCTTGTCTCTTGTGTGTCCCCTTGAGTCCTTGAAAGATGAAATGATCACAATAAGTCTCGCAGCGACGGATCGCTTTTGCGATCCGGTTCGCAGTGTGAGACCGAAAAATGACTCAAATGCTCACTTTGAGGGCTTAAAATGTGTTTATTCACTGCGGGAAGTGATATAATCACCATTTAGAGGTAAGTCATGTTCATGCGAGAAGGTACGATTTTTCATGCAAAAGGATCGATGTCCCGTAACCTGACGAAATTGCTCTGAGAGGTCCAAAATGTACAGTTTTGAAAAATTCCATCTTTCAACTAATTTTGACTTTCAGATGTGGTTCATCACTTTTGGAGCTAAAATTAACATATTTATAGTAATTTTAATGCTTCTAGGGAGCCAAAACGAAAGATTTGGCGGAAGGGTAAAAGTGATTTAAAATGACCCAAATGCTCGCTTTGAGGGTTTAAAACATGTTCATTCACTGAGGGAAGTGATGTAAATAGCGTTTAGAGGTAATTCATTTGAGAACGTCCGATTTTTTTATGCAAAATGATAGATGACCCGTGACTTGAGGCAATTGCTCGAGATTAACAAAATGGTCCGTTTTTAAAATGTCCATCTTCAAACTAATTTTGACTTTCAGATGTGTATCATCACTTTTGGAGCTAAAATGACCATATTTATAGTCATTTTCATGCTTCTAGGGAGCCAAAACTCAAGATATGGCGCATGAGTAAAAGTGGCTTAAAATGACGCACATGCTCACTTTGAGGGCTCATGTTTCCAACTCCCCAACTGTCTACCCCATCTCCACCCTCTCCCCATCACCCTGTTCCCATTGGTCTCTCCCCATCTGTCTCCCCCATCTCCACCCTCTCCCCATCAGTCTCTCCCTCATCTTGCTCTCCTCATCCCCACCTCCCTCATCCCATGTCCCTCCTCATCTGTCTCCACCATCTCCACCCTGTCCCCATCTCCCTCTCTATCCTCTCTCCACCTGTATCTCCCTCTTCTGCCTCTCCCTCATCTCATGTCCTTCTCCGATCTGTCTACCCAATCTGGCCATCGGTCTCCCCATGTCTCTCCCCATCTCACAATATCATCTCCCCATAATATCTCCATTATACCTCCATTATATCTCTGTTTTATCCCCATTTTATGTCACATTTGGCCCTGTTTTATTCCCAGTTTATCGCCACTTTATCCCCACTTTATCTCCATTTTATCCCCCACTTTATCCCCATTTTAGCTCCACTTTCGCTCCATTTTATCCCCATTTTTCCTCCATTTTATCCCCATGTATCTCCAGTTTATCTCCATTATCTCTCTACTTTATTTACATAAAATCTCCGTCCCTTACCATCCAATCTTCATCTCTGCATCCCATCTCCATCTCCCCATCCCGTCTCCTACTCCCCATCTCAATCTCCATCTCATCTCCCCATCTCCATAAAATGAGCATGATCATAGTCATTTTCCTGCTGCTAGAGAGCCAAAACTCAAGATTTGGAGCATGGGTAAAAGTGACCTAAAATGACCCAAATGCGCAGTTTGAGGGCTTAAAACATGTGTATTCACCGCGGGAAGTGATATAAACACCAGTTAGAAGTAATTCATGCTCATGCGAGAAGGTCAGATTTTTCATGCAAAACGATCGATGACCCGCGACCTGAGGAAATTGCTCTGAGATGACCAAAATGGTCCGTTTTGAAAATTTCCATCTTTCAACTAATTTTGACTTTCAGATGTGGATCATCACTTTTGGAGCTAAAATTACGATATTTATAGCAATTTTCATGCTTCTAGAGGGCCAAAACCCAAAATTTGGCGTATGCGTAAAAGTGATTTAAAAATACACAAATGCTCACTTTAAGGTCTTAAAACGTGTTTATTCACTGCGGGAAGTGATATAAACAACATTTAGAGGTAATTCATGAGGGAGCCAAAACTCAAGATTTGGCACAAGGGTAAACGTGACTTAAAATGACCCAAATGCTCATTTTGAGGGCTTAAAATATGTTTATTCACTGTGGGAAGTGATGTAAACAGCATTTAGAGGTAATTCATGTTCATGCAAGAAGGTCCAATTCTTCATGCACAATGATCGATAACTCGGGACCTGAGGAAATTGCTGACATGACCAAAATGGTCTGTTTTGAAAATTTCCATCTTTGAACTAATTTTGACTTTCAGATGTGGATCATCACTTTTGGAGCTAAAATGACCACATTTATAGTCATTTTCATGCTTCTAAAGGAGCCAAAACTAAAGATTTGGTGCAAGGGTAAAAGTGATTTAAATTACCCAAATGCTCACTTTGAGGGCTTAAGACGTCTTTAATGTTCAAGCGAGAACGTCAGATTTTCCATGCAAAATGATCGATGACCCGTGACCTAAGGAAATTGCTCTGAGATGACAATATGGTCCATTTTGGAAATGTTCATCTTTCAACTAATTTTTTTTTTTAGTGAAAATCTATTTTATTTTTTAAATTTCAAAAGTTTTCTTATTGGTTGTTTCAGCATAGACATATAAAAAGCAAATCCATTAGCGTAATATGAGTCATAAATTTACGAATCAAAATTACTGTACGCTACAATATATCATAGTAAATGTCAGTACAAAAGTACATGGCTGGCATCTAGCCTAGAACAGTAGAGCACGTATCTCATACCCAATAACAATCTAGCAACAGACATTGTATTTCAACAGCATTTCACTCATTCATTAAGGCCAATTTTCTACGGTAGTAAATAGTGCAATGAAGGCAGTCGGGGAGCATATGTTGGTGGGTCGTGGACGGTGTGTGGGCCGATCTAAGGTGGTTTATGTGACGTGAAGTAGTTATCAAGAGTCGACCATAGTTTTCTCGTGGGAGGGCGCCACGGTGTCTGAAGGAGTGTAATATTGTCTGCTCCACGTAAGCTGATTATCCAATTCAGCCATCCTTCGTAATTGGCCTTGCTGATATCCTTCCAGTTGCTGAGGACTGTCTTAACCGCCGCCGAGAGGAGGAGGTCAAGTAATGCTCTATCATCTGCATCAAGGGATGGGTCCTGGGTGAACCCGAAAACTAGGTAAGGGAGCTCTTTTACCGGTGAGATGTGGAATAGCTTTGAGATCAAGTCGAATATCTTCCCCCAGAATTGCGCCACGCAGTCGCATTCTAGGATGATGTGTGACAAGTCACCCTCAGCGCGTTTGCAATTCCAGCAAAAGGCATCTGGGGTGAGGTTGTGTGCAAATAATCGCGCTGGGGTCCAGAAGGCATACCTTGCCAGACTAAACAGACTAGGACACCAGGTTTCCTTTCTCTATAGACTCAGCCGTCCCCAACAATCTGGCCTTACTGCCCCAATTACACAATTCTGGAATAACCTTTCTTCCAGGCCAATCACAGACTCAGATTGGACCAACGCATGGATATCTTTCAACTAATTTTGACTTTCAGATGTGGATCATCGTATTTGTAACTAAAATGACCATATTTATAGTCATTTTCATACTTCTAGGGAGCCAAAACTAAAGATTTATTACAAGGGTAAAAGTGACTTAAAATGACCCAAATGCTCAATTTCAGGGATAAAAACATGTTTATTCACTGCGGGAAGTAATATAAACAACATTTAGAGGTAATTCATGAGGGAGGCAAAACTCAAGATTTGGCATAAGGGTAAGCGTGACTTAAAATTACCCAAATGCTCACTTTAAAGGCTTAAAATATGTTTATTCACTGCGGGAAGTGATATAAACAACATTTAAAGGTAATTCATGAGGCAGGCAAAACTCAAGATTTGGCACAAGGGTAAACGTGACTTAAAATGACCCAAATGCTAACTTTAAAGGCTTAAAATATGTTTATTCACTGCGGGAAGTGATATAAACAGCATTTAGAGGTAATTCATGTTCATGCAAGAATGTCCGATTTTTCATGCAAAATGATAGATGACCCGCGACCTGAGGAAGTTGCTCTGAGAGGACCAAAATGGTCAGTTTTGAAAATTTCAATCTTTCAACTAATTTTGACTTTCAGATATGGAGCTTTACTTTTGGAGCTAAAATGAGCATGTCTATAGTCATTTTCCTGCTTCTAGGGAGCCAAAACTCAAGATTTGGCACATGGGTAAAAGTAACTGAAAATTACCCAAATGCTTACTTTGAGGGCTTAAAACATGTTTATTCACTGCAGGAAGTAATATAAACACCATTTAGAGGTAATTGATGTTCATGCGAGAAGGTCCGATTTTTCATGCAAAATGATCGATGATCCGCGACCTAAGGAAGTTGCTCTGAGAGGATCAAAATGGTCCGTTTTGAAAATTTCCATCTTTCAACTAATTTTGACTTTCAGATGTGGATCATCACTTTTGGAGCTAAAATGACCATATTTATAGTCATTTTCCTGCTTCTAGGGAGCCAAAACTCAAGATTTGGAGCATGGGTAGAAGTGACTTAAAATGACCCAAATGCGCACTTTGGGGTTTTAAAACATGCTTTTCACTGCGGGAAGTGATGTAAACAGCATTTAGAGATATTTCATGTTCTTGCGAGAATGTCCGATTTTTCATGCAAAATGATAGATGAACCGCGTACTGAGGAATTTGCTGTTAGACGACCAAAATGGTCAGTTTTGAAAATTTCCATCTTTCAACTAATTTTGACTTTCAGTTGTAGATCATCCCTTTTGGAGCTAAAATGAACATGATTATAGTCATTTTCCTGCTTCTAGGGAGCCAAAACTCAAGGTTTGGCACATGGGTAAAAGTGACTCTATATTACCCAAATACTTACTTTGAGGGCTTAAAACATGTGTATTCACGGCAGGAAGTGATACAAACTAAGCATGGGCGGAAAATCCGTTCCGCTCACCGATTTTGCAGATTTTCGGTAAATTCGCAATCCGCGAACGCTCGCAAATTTACCGAAAATCAGCAAATTCGCACGCAGCGGATTTTTTTTTCTTGGTGATACAATTTTGCGGTGTGCGGAGTTCACTTACCGTCATTCAGCGTTTGCCGAGTTGTTTTTCTCGATATTTTGCGAGTGCTGCGCTATTTGCGGGATCCCGCGGGAGTTTGGCGACGCATCGCGAGAGTTCGCAATTGCGAACATGTAGGTGCGGCGGGCAGCAACAATCTCGCACTCGCAAAATTACAAAATTTGCAATTCTGCACAAGAAATCCACTAGCAAGCAGCATAGACCTTCTGAAAATGATGATTTTTACCAGAATACCTCCTCAGGTTGACATTTGCCTGCACTTTTTTGGATTTGAGGCCTTTTGACTCTCCTTGGATCACTTTTGGATTAGAAATCAACTTTCATAAGCAAGTATGTTTGGGGCATTACAGTTGCTGTTCTGCAGAAAGCACTCAGCAGGTGCAAAAGTTCACTCATCATTAGTAACCATTCCCTGTAGTAAGTCCTGAGGGCCCCCTCCAGAGTTCAGTTGCCTATGTTTGTTTGGGGCATTACAGTTGCTGTTCTGCAGAAAAACGAATTTTGCAAAACTGAAAGTTCTCAGCAGGTGCAAAAGTTCAAACTCATCATTAGTAATAGTAACCATTCCCTGTAGTGCTTCCTGACTGGGGCCCCTCCAGAGTTCAGTTGCTAGTTGCAACAATTGTATGATCCTGCTCTGACCCTCACAGCAGGCTCATAGAATAGCTACAAATAGGCCACAAAGGTCCTGGAAAAAAAATTGCACTGCAACAGAAAGCAAATTACAGATAAGGAAGCAGGTGCCAGACTGGAATCTTAAAACAGTGACACATTAATAAATCAACCCCAAATTAATTCATGTCAGTTGAAGCAGGTCAGGTGTGCTTGCTTTTCCCCCCCATAATCTACAGTGATGATGAGCCAGAGGGTGGCATTGATGTACTAGAGGGTGGCATGGGTGAAACAGAAGGTGGCAGTGGTGAAACAGAGGGTTCTGGGAACCTGTGATGATGAAACAGACTTAGAAACAACATAGTCGCGACCGTTGCGAGCCGACAAGTAAGTTCGCAATTGCGAACTGATACAAAACCCTCGCGAACTTGCAAAAACCCTTGCGAACACAAAAAAACCCAGCAAATTCGCGAGAATTCGCGGATTTTGCAGATTAAGAGTTCGCAAATACGCAAATTCGCGAACGCCAGATTCGCAAAATTCGCCCATGCTTAATACAAACACCATTTAGAGGTAATTCATGTTCATGCAAGAAGGTCCAATTCTTCATGCACAATGATCGATAACCCGCGACCTGAGGAAATTGCTGACATGACCAAAATGGTCTGTTTTGAAAATTTCCATCTTTGAACTAATTTTGACTTTCAGATGTGGATCATCACTTTTGGAGCTAAAATGACCACATTTATAGTCATTTTCATGCTTCTAAAGGAGCCAAAACTAAAGATTTGGTGCAAGGGTAAAAGTGACTTAAAATTACCCAAATGCTCACTTTGAGGGCTTAAGACGTCTTTAATGTTCTAGCGAGAACGTCAGATTTTCCATGCAAAATGATCGATGACCCGTGACCTAAGGAAATTGCTCTGAGATGATAATATGGTCTATTTTGGAAATTTTCATCTTTCAACAAATTTTTTTTTTTTTTTTTTTAGTGAAAATCTATTTTATTTTTTTAATTTCAAAAGTTTTTTTATTGGTTGTTTAAGCATAGACATATAAAAAGCAAATCCATTAGCGTAATATGAGTCATAAATTTACGAATCAAAATTACTGTACGCTACAATATATCATAGTAAATGTCAGTACAAAAGTACATGGCTGGCATCTAGCCTAGAACAGTAGAGCACGTATCTCATACCCAATAACAATCTAGCAACAGACATTGTATTTCAACAGCATTTCACTCATTCATTAAGGCCAATTTTCTACGGTAGTCAATAGTGCAATGAAGGCAGTCGGGGAGCATATGTTGGTGTCGTGGACGGTGTGTGGGCCGATCTAAGGTGGTTTATGTGACGTGAAGTAGTTATCAAGAGTCGACCATAGTTTTCTCGTGGGAGGGCGCCACGGTGTCTGAAGGAGTGTAGTATTGTCTGCTCCACGTAAGCTGATTATCCAATTCAGCCACCCTGCGTAATTGGCCTTGCTGGTATCCTTCCAGTTGCTGAGGACTGTCTTAACCGCCGCCGAGAGGAGGAGGTCAAGTAATGCTCTATCATCTGCATCAAGGGATGGGTCCTGGGTGAACCCGAAAACTAGGTAAGGGAGCTCTTTTACTGGTGAGATGTGGAATAGCTTTGAGATCAAGTCGAATATCTTCCCCCAGAATTGCGCCACGCAGTCGCATTCTAGGATGATGTGTGACAAGTCACCCTCAGCGCGTTTGCAATTCCAGCAAAAGGCATCTGGGGTGAGGTTGTGTGCAAATAATCGCGCTGGGGTCCAGAAGGCATACCTTGCCAGACTAAACAGACTAGGACACCAGGTTTCCTTTCTCTATAGACTCAGCCGTCCCCAACAATCTGGCCTTACTGCCCCAATTACATAATTCTGGAATAACCTTTCTTCCAGGCCAATCACATACTCAGATTGGACCAACGCATGGATATCTTTCAACTAATTTTGACTTTCAGATGTGGATCATCGTATTTGTAACTAAAATGACCATATTTATAGTCATTTTCATGCTTCTAGGGAGCCAAAACTAAAGATTTATTACAAGGGTAAAAGTGACTTAAAATGACCCAAATGCTCAATTTCAGGGATAAAAACATGTTTATTCACTGCGGGAAGTAATATAAACAACATTTAGAGGTAATTCATGAGGGAGGCAAAACTCAAGATTTGGCATAAGGGTAAACGTGACTTAAAATTACCCAAATGCTCACTTTAAAGGCTTAAAATATGTTTATTCACTGCGGGAAGTGATATAAACAACATTTAAAGGTAATTCATGAGGCAGGCAAAACTCAAGATTTGGCACAAGGGTAAACGTGACTTAAAATGACCCAAATGCTCACTTTAAAGGCTTAAAATATGTTTATTCACTGCGGGAAGTGATATAAACAGCATTTAGAGGTAATTCATGTTCATGCAAGAATGTCCGATTTTTCATGCAAAATGATAGATGACCCGCGACCTGAGGAAGTTGCTCTGAGAGGACCAAAATGGTCAGTTTTGAAAATTTCAATCTTTCAACTAATTTTGACTTTCAGATGTGGAGCTTCACTTTTGGAGCTAAAATGAGCATGTCTATAGTCATTTTCCTGCTTCTAGGGAGCCAAAACTCAAGATTTGGCACATGGGTAAAAGTAACTAAAAATTATCCAAATACTCACTTTGAGGGCTTAAAACATGTTTATTCACTTCAGGAAGTAATATAAACACAATTTAGAGGTAATTGATGTTCATGCGAGAAGGTCCGATTTTTCATGCAAAATGATCGATGATCCGCGACCTAAGGAAGTTGCTCTGAGAGGATCAAAATGGTCCGTTTTGAAAATTTCCATCTTTCAACTAATTTTGACTTTCAGATGTGGATCATCACTTTTGGAGCTAAAATGACCATATTTATAGTCATTTTCCTGCTTCTAGGGAGCCAAAACTCAAGATTTGGAGCATGGGTAGAAGTGACTTAAAATGACCCAAATGCGCACTTTGGGGTTTTAAAACATGCTTTTCACTGCGGGAAGTGATGTAAACAGCATTTAGAGATATTTCAAGTTCTTGCGAGAATGTCCGATTTTTCATGCAAAATGATAGATGAACCGCGTACTGAGGAATTTGCTGTTAGACGACCAAAATGGTCAGTTTTGAAAATTTCCATCTTTCAACTAATTTTGACTTTCAGTTGTAGATCATCCCTTTTGGAGCTAAAATGAACATGATTATAGTCATTTTCCTGCTTCTAGGGAGCCAAAACTCAAGGTTTGGCACATGGGTAAAAGTGACTCAATATTACCCAAATTCTTACTTTGAGGGCTTAAAACATGTGTATTCACGGCAGGAAGTGATACAAACTAAGCATGGGCGGAAAATCCGTTCCGCTCACCGATTTTGCGGATTTTCAGTAAATTCGCAATCCACGAACGCTCGCGAATTTACCGAAAATCAGCAATTTCGCACGCAGCGGATTTTTTTTCTTGGTGATACAATTTTGCGGCGTGCGGAGTTCACTTACCGCCATTCAGCGTTTGCCGAGTTGTTTTTCTCGATATTTTGCGAGTGCTGCGCCATTTGCGGGATCCCGCGGGAGTTTGGCGACGCATCACGAGAGTTCGCAATTGCGAACATGTAGGTGCGGCGGGCAGCAACAATCTTGCACTCGCAAAATTACAAAATTTGCAATTCTGCACAAGAAATCCACTAGCAAGCAGCATAGACCTTCTGAAAAGGATGATTTTTACCAGAATACCTCCTCAGGTTGACATTTGCCTGCACTTTTTTGGATTTGAGGCCTTTTGACTCTCTTTGGATCACTTTTGGATTAGAAATCAACTTTCATAAGCAAGTATGTTTGGGGCATTACAGTTGCTGTTCTGCAGAAAGCACTCAGCAGGTGCAAAAGTTCACTCATCATTAGTAACCATTCCCTGTAGTAAGTCCTGAGGGCCCCCTTCAGAGTTCAGTTGCCTATGTTTGTTTGGGGCATTACAGTTGCTGTTCTGCAGAAAAACGAATTTTGCAAAACTGAAAGCACTCAGCAGGTGCAAAAGTTCAAACTCATCATTAGTAATAGTAACCATTCCCTGTAGTGCTTCCTGACTGGGGCCCCTCCAGAGTTCAGTTGCTAGTTGCAACAATTGTATGATCCTGCTCTAACCCTCACAGCAGGCTCATATAATAGCTACAAATATGCCACAAAGGTCCTGGAAAAAAAATTGCACTGCAACAGAAAGCAAATTACAGATAAGGAAGCAGGTGCCAGACTGGAATTTTAAAACAGTGACACATTAATAAATCAACCCCAAATTAATTCATGTCAGTTGAAGCAGGGCAGGTGTGCTTGCTTTTCCCCCCCATAATCTACAGTGATGATGAGCCAGAGGGTGGCATTGATGTACTAGAGGGTGGCATGGGTGAAACAGAAGGTGGCAGTGGTGAAACAGAGGGTTCTGGGAACCTGTGATGATGAAACAGACGTAGAAACAACATAGTCGCGACCGTTGCGAGCCGACAAGTAAGTTTGCAATTGCGAACTGATACAAAACCCTCGCGAACTGGCAAAAACCCTTGCGAACACAAAAAAACCCAGCAAATTCGCGAGAATTCGCGGATTTTGCAGATTGAGAGTTCGCAAATACGCAAATTCGCGAACGCCAGATTCGCAAAATTCGCCCATGCTTAATACAAACACCATTTAGAGGTAATTCATGTTCATGCAAGAAGGTCCAATTCTTCATGCACAATGATCGATAACCCGCGACCTGAGGAAATTGCTGACATGAACAAAATGGTCTGTTTTGAAAATTTCCATCTTTGAACTAATTTTGACTTTCAGATGTGGATCATCACTTTTGGAGCTAAAATGACCACATTTATAGTCATTTTCATGCTTCTAAAGGAGCCAAAACTAAAGATTTGGTGCAAGGGTAAAAGTGACTTAAAATTACCCAAATGCTCACTTTGAGGGCTTAAGACGTCTTTAATGTTCTAGCGAGAACGTCAGATTTTCCATGCAAAATGATCGATGACCCGTGACCTAAGGAAATTGCTCTGAGATGATAATATGGTCCATTTTGGAAATTTTCATCTTTCAACAATTTTTTTTTTTTTTTTTTTTTAGTGAAAATCTATTTTATTTTTTTAATTTCAAAAGTTTTTTTATTGGTTGTTTAAGCATAGACATATAAAAAGCAAATCCATTAGCGTAATATGAGTCATAAATTTACGAATCAAAATTACTGTACGCTACAATATATCATAGTAAATGTCAGTACAAAAGTACATGGCTGGCATCTAGCCTAGAACAGTAGAGCACGTATCTCATACCCAATAATAATCTAGCAACAGACATTGTATTTCAACAGCATTTCACTCATTCATTAAGGCCAATTTTCTACGGTAGTCAATAGTGCAATGAAGGCAGTCGGGGAGCATATGTTGGTGGGTCGTGGACGGTGTGTGGGCCGATCTAAGGTGGTTTATGTGACGTGAAGTAGTTATCAAGAGTCGACAATAGTTTTCTCGTGGGAGGGCGCCACGGTGTCTGAAGGAGTGTAGTATTGTCTGCTCCACGTAAGCTGATTATCCAATTCAGCCACCCTGCGTAATTGGCCTTGCTGGTATCCTTCCAGTTGCTGAGGACTGTCTTAACCGCCGCCGAGAGGAGGAGGTCAAGTAATGCTCTATCATCTGCATCAAGGGATGGGTCCTGGGTGAACCCGAAAACTAGGTAAGGGAGCTCTTTTACTGGTGAGATGTGGAATAGCTTTGAGATCAAGTCGAATATCTTCCCCCAGAATTGCGCCACGCAGTCGCATTCTAGGATGATGTGTGACAAGTCACCCTCAGCGCGTTTGCAATTCCAGCAAAATGCATCTGGGGTGAGGTTGTGTGCAAATAATCGCGCTGGGGTCCAGAAGGCATACCTTGCCAGACTAAACAGACTAGGACACCAGGTTTCCTTTCTCTATAGACTCAGCCGTCCCCAACAATCTGGCCTTACTGCCCCAATTACATAATTCTGGAATAACCTTTCTTCCAGGCCAATCACAGACTCAGATTGGACCAACGCATGGATATCTTTCAACTAATTTTGACTTTCAGATGTGGATCATCGTATTTGTAACTAAAATGACCATATTTATAGTCATTTTCATGCTTCTAGGGAGCCAAAACTAAAGATTTATTACAAGGGTAAAAGTGACTTAAAATGACCCAAATGCTCAATTTCAGGGATAAAAACATGTTTATTCACTGCGGGAAGTAATATAAACAACATTTAGAGGTAATTCATGAGGGAGGCAAAACTCAAGTTTTGGCATAAGGGTAAACGTGACTTAAAATTACCCAAATGCTCACTTTAAAGGCTTAAAATATGTTTATTCACTGCGGGAAGTGATATAAACAACATTTAAAGGTAATTCATGAGGCAGGCAAAACTCAAGATTTGGCACAAGGGTAAACGTGACTTAAAATGACCCAAATGCTCACTTTAAAGGCTTAAAATATGTTTATTCACTGCGGGAAGTGATATATACAGCATTTAGAGGTAATTCATGTTCATGCAAGAATGTCCGATTTTTCATGCAAAATGATAGATGACCTGCGACCTGAGGAAGTTGCTCTAAGAGGACCAAAATGGTCAGTTTTGAAAATTTCAATCTTTCAACTAATTTTGACTTTCAGATGTGGAGCTTCACTTTTGGAGCTAAAATGAGCATGTCTATAGTCATTTTCCTGCTTCTAGGGAGCCAAAACTCAAGATTTGGCACATGGGTAAAAGTAACTCAAAATTACCCAAATGCTCACTTTGAGGGCTTAAAACATGTTTATTCACTTCAGGAAGTAATATAAACACCATTTAGAGGTAATTGATGTTCATGCGAGAAGGTCCGATTTTTCATGCAAAATGATCGATGATCCGCGACCTAAGGAAGTTGCTCTGAGAGGATCAAAATGGTCCGTTTTGAAAATTTCCATCTTTCAACTAATTTTGACTTTCAGATGTGGATCATCACTTTTGGAGCTAAAATGACCATATTTATAGTCATTTTCCTGCTTCTAGGGAGCCAAAACTCAAGATTTGGAGCATGGGTAGAAGTGACTTAAAATGACCCAAATGCGCACTTTGGGGTTTTAAAACATGCTTTTCACTGCGGGAAGTGATGTAAACAGCATTTAGAGATATTTCATGTTCTTGCGAGAATGTCCGATTTTTCATGCAAAATGATAGATGAACCGCGTACTGAGGAATTTGCTCTTAGACGACCAAAATGGTCAGTTTTGAAAATTTCCATCTTTCAACTAATTTTGACTTTCAGTTGTAGATCATCCCTTTTGGAGCTAAAATGAACACGATCATAGTCATTTTCCTGCTTCTAGGGAGCCAAAACTCAAGGTTTGGCACATGGGTAAAAGTGACTCAATATTACCCAAATACTTACTTTGAGGGCTTAAAACATGTGTATTCACGGCAGGAAGTGATACAAACTAAGCATGGGCGGAAAATCCGTTCCGCTCACCGATTTTGCGGATTTTCGGTAAATTCGCAATCCGCGAACGCTCGCGAATTTACCAAAAATCAGCAAATTCGCACGCAGCGGATTTTTTTTTCTTGGTGAAACAATTTTGCGGCGTGCGGAGTTCACTTACCGTCATTCAGCATTTGCCGAGTTGTTTTTCTCGATATTTTGCGAGTGCTGCGCCATTTGCGGGATCCCGCGGGAGTTTGGCGATGCACATGTAGGTGCGGCGGGCAGCAACAATCTCGCACTCGCAAAATTACAAAATTTGCAATTCTGCACAAGAAATCCACTAGCAAGCAGCATAGACCTTCTGAAAATGATGATTTTTTATCAGAATACCTCCTCAGATTAACATTTGCCTGCACTTTTTTGGATTTGATTTGATTTGACTCTCTTTAGATCACTTTTGGATTAGAAATCAACTTTCATAAGCAAGTATGTTTGGGGCATTACAGGTGCTGTTCTGCAGAAAGCACTCAGCAGGTGCAAAAGTTCACTCATCATTAGTAACCATGGGGGGCGTGGCTTGGGCGCCGATGGCGATGGTCGCCTGAGAGCTCGGCTCCGGGACTGAGCCCGGATTTATCCTGTAAATCGGTGGCTGCGGGGCACCCCAGACCCCGCACTCGGCTGAGCGGACCGACGGAGACCTGCCGGGGCCCTTGGTGGAGTTCAGACGAGGGTTGTTCCGGAGCGCAACCGAAGTTTGCGGAGTCGCGGAGTGCGTCCCAACATGGCGCCCGGATTTCTTTGTCCCCCTGGCCGGACCCACTGACTTGGAGGAGCGTAGCGAGCGGCGACTTGCGCCCGACTTCGCCATCCCCGACTGCTCTGTGCACTGGCTGTCTATTGGATTGGATCTCTCACGACGACTTTGCACTCGGCTGGGTGGCCGGGCGGGTGCCCACGTTGTAGGGGACCCCGGGAGCGGACGCCCTGTGCTCTGGGCGGTGGCCCGTCTCGCGACTCCGCACCGAGCTACATCTTCCCGGCCAGCCCACTTCCATGGGAGGCGCGACACCTTGGCGCTACACATCGTCCAGTGGAGTTGGGGACCCTCACCCTGGATCCCTAGCGGGTGAGCGGGCTTGCCTGGCACGACGACGGCTGTCTCCGCCCCCTCATCGGTGCCCTCGGACGCCGTGGCGGTGGCGTGAGTCGAAGCGGAGAAGTCTCCACAGGCCCTGGAGACGGAGATCACCTGTATTTGATCTGAGGACCAGGAGCCGGGAGGGTCGTGGTCGACACCTGCGCCCGGAGACGCCTACTCCGGGACTTTCACGGAGTGCCCCCGGCGACATGGGGAAACCTAGGGGAGCCAAGGGGCCCACCCCGACCGCCTCGGACTCGGAAGCCCAGGACAAAGAAGAGCTTGGGGACCCTAAGAGTTCTGATGGCGCGCCGATGCAACGGCAGTTTGACCGCGTCCTAGAGGCGATAACGACTACGAGATCGGCCCTCCAACAAGACATTGCCCAGGTGGCGACGAGCCTTGGTCTCCTCAGAGCGGACCATGGCAAACTTTCGGACCGGGTCAAAGAAGTGGAGGGCTCGGTGAAGACCTTGGAGCCGGCGCAGCGAACCTTGGCTGCGACGATGAAGGATGCCCTGTCCCGAATTGCGTCCCTGGAGCAGAGGGCGGAGGATGCGGAAGGCCGCAACAGGCGGAACAACATTCGTGTCGTGGGCCTCCCGGAAAAAATCGAAGATGGCGATATGGTGACATACTTGGAGGCCTGGCTCCGCGACACGGTGGCCCCGGAGGGGCTATCCTCCTTCTACACTCTGGAGCGTGCCCACAGAGTCCCGGCGCGGCCGCCGCAAAAGGGACGCCCCCCGAGGCCGGTGGTGGCGCGTTTATTACATTTTCGGGACAGGGATTTAATCCTCCACGCCGCCAGGCGTGATGGTCCATTCAAAGTAGCGAACAGTCAGGTGAACATCTTTCCGGATTACACCTACGAGACTCAACGCAAGCGTTTCTCCTTCCTGCCGGTCAAGCGCGAGCTCAGGAGCGAGGGCATCCAGTACTCACTTCTCTACCCTGCGAGGCTCCGCATTATAATAGACGACAAAACTCAGTTCTTCGACACCCCGGAGGATGTCTGTGCCTGGCTCGAGCTATATAGGGCGGGGAAAGATGGTTTCGGCTCCTCGTCCCAACAGGCAGATGAGCCGGAACAGAGGCGGCGATCCAGGAGGATCAGCAATCGCCGTGGCCGCACGGGTGGGCCCTCCACTGCAGAGACATCATCGGAGCGGAGGGGAGTCCTGGAAGTGTTGTCGGAGTTGTCGGGTGCCCGGGACGAAGCCATCGAGGAGGAGGAACACCCGGGTGAAGAGGTGGCACCGTCGGACTCGGAGGACTCAGTAACTGATAGTGCCCATACTCCGGTGATCACACCGAAATCGGTGGAGGACCTTTTGGATGGACAAGGGTAACGGGGTTTGCTGCCTTCTTTTGGGTGGGGGCCCGGCAGGGGGGAGGCGGTTGCCGGCTATAAGTTGCTGACAACGAGGGGGGGAAGGGGGGCCCTGCTTTTGCCCCGGGAGAGGTTGTCGACACTGTTTAGGGCTTGCAGTGGTCCTGGTGGCCTAAGCGTCGAGGGCCCACTGCCTCCGCCCAGCCCGCACCTGGCCCTTAAGGCCTTCCCACGGTGGCGACCGTGGGATTAGTTGGGGTTATTGGGTTGCTGGAAGGCGAGGTTTGGATGGGATCTGGATGGCATAGTTTGGGTCCTGTTCTGGGGCGGGTGGGTGAGGGTTTGGTTCGTTCTTGGGTGGTTTGGTTTTGGTTGGGGGAAATGGCCGCCATCAGCGCTGGGAAGAATGATGTTTTTCTATTGTGGGGACCCGGATGGGGAGACTGTGCGAGAACATTATGGGACAATGGCTGATGTTGCTAATTTGAAATGTGTCACTTGGAACGTAAGGGGGCTTCATACTATGTCCAGGCGCCACAAGGTCCACGCTTACTTAGTGCGTAGGGGAGTGCAAATGGCGCTGCTGCAGGAAACTCATCTGAACAAGGCGGAAGGGGCGGCGCTACAGCGTAGATGGCGGGGGCAGGTCTTCTCCACCTCGTACTCCGCTTATGCCAGAGGGGCGCTAATATGGATCAGGGCGGGGGTCCCCTTCCAGGTCACGAAAACAGTGGTAGATCCAGAGGGGCGTTACGTGGCCATCTCGGGAACACTGGGAGGGAGGGACTTGAACGTTTGCTGTGTGTATGCTCCTAACGTGGACCAGACTGCCTTCCTTTCCAGGTTATCGGGCTCGTTGGCCCACTTCTTCTCCGGGCCCCTTCTGCTTGGCGGAGACTTCAATTCCGTAGTGGACGTAGACATTGATCGCTCGCATCCACCGCTTCCCGATTCTCCGGTTCGTCGCACAGCTAAGGGTCGCCAGGATTGGCAGACTCGCTGGGGTTTGACGGACATCTGGAGGGCGCATCACCCCGCAGCTCGGGATTATTCATATTTCTCGAGCCTTCATGAGCTACATGTCAGACTCGATGGCTTTCTGGGGTCGCCCGAACTGGTCTCGGCGGCGCTCCGATCCGAGTACTTATCCAGGACCATCTCGGACCATAACCCCCTCCTGCTGGACCTTCGCTGGTTCCCCGGGAGGCCGGCGGTGCCCACCTGGAAGCTGCAACCCGAGACCCTTGAGGACAGTGTTTTCAGGGCGGACCTGGGGGACAAGGTGGTGGAATTTTTTGCGTCCAACGGCGGCACCGCGAGTACCAGAGCGTTAGAGTGGGATGCTTTTAAGGTAGTGGTGAGGGGTTACTGTATCTCTAAAAAGGTGGGCATGAGGCGGGTTATCCTGGCTGACTTAGATGTAGCGGATCGGAAACTCCGCGAGCTTGAACTTCGGCGCCCCGGGCACCCGGAATTGCAAGTACCAACGGCGGAGGCGAGGGAAAAGGTGGCGGCAGAGGTCGAACGGCTCCGCTGTTTTGACTATAAGGCCTATACGGTCCGATCCATTGCAGAGGGGGACAGATCGAGCGCGTTGTTGGCGTGGTTGGCGAACCCTACGCGCCAATCCCAATCGACGACGAGTATGCGACAGGCGGACGGCACCGAGGTGCACACCCAACCCGAGATTCTTAGCTGCTTCCGGCATTATTACGAATGTCTATACCGTAGTCGCTCCACTCGGGACCCTGACCGACTTGAGGATTATTTACGTCCACTGGAGCTCTGCACGGTGGAGCAGGAGGTGGCGAAAGCCCTGGGATCCGACATTGAGTTGGGAGAGATCCGTGGGGCCATCAAACGGATGGCGAGAAACAAGACCCCGGGCCTAGATGGCCTGCCGGTAGAGTTTTACGCAGCTTACGCTGACCTCCTAGCCCCTCGGCTATTGGTGGTCTACAGGGAGGCGAAGAGGCTGGGGCGACTCCCGAGCTCGATGTGTGAGGCGTTGGTTGTTCCTCTCCTGAAGCCAGGCCGCGACTCATCCGACCCGGGGTCTTACCGTCCTCTATCGATGCTGACGGTGGACTATAAAATATTGAGCAGCATCCTGGCCTTGAGGCTGCTGGGACTAAGCATGAGCGAATTTTGCGGATCTCGCGTTCGCGAATTTTGCGGATTTGCGGATTCGCAATCCGCAAAATCCGCGAATTCCCGCGAATTTGCGGATTTTTTTTTTTTTGTGTTCGCCCGTGTTTCTGCCAGTTCGCGAGGGTTTTGTACACTTTCGCAAATTGCGAACTTACCTGTCGGGTCGCAAGTTTCGCGAACTTGTTGTTTCTACGTGTCCAGCCTGTTTGGGACACTCTTCTTCATCACTGCCACTCTCTGTCACCACTGCCACTCTCTGACTACTCATGCCACCCTCTGGCCCACCCATGCCACCCTCTGTTTCATCACCACACCCTCTGGTTGTCCAGTGTACATTATTTTCGGCAAAGCAAAGCACACCTTCCCTGCCTCAAGTGACCTGAATTAATTTGGGGCTGATTAATGTGTCACAGAATATTTTTTTAGCTGGCACCTGCTTCCTTAGTGCGCCCTGATTAGTGATCTTTTGCACTTGCTAAGTGCTTTCATTGTTGCAAAATTAGTTACAACACCTGCCCTGCCCCAACTGACAATAATGAATTAGGGGCTGATTAATGGATTTTAACTTCCAGCCTGGCTCCTGCTTGTCTCCCTTAGCTGTAATTCAGGACCTTTGTGGCATATGTGTAACTATTCTGAGGTTCAGAGCAGGGTCACATAATAGTTTCAACTGGCAACTGAACTCTGGAGGGGCCCCTCAGGAAGCACTACAGGAAATGGCTACTAATGATGAGCCTGAACTTTTGAACCTGGTAAGTAGTTACTTTCAGTTTTGCTAAGATCGTATTTCTGCAATTTTGCACTTATTCGCGGGGCGCGAACTCACGCGAACAGTGCGAGCAGTGCGAGCAAAATCCGCTGCTCGCGGATTTGCGGATTTTGCGGGAAATTCGCAAATCTCGCGGATTGCGGATTTCCCGAAAATCCGCAAAATCCGCGAGCGGAACGGATTTTCCGCCCATGCCTAGCTGGGACACATGAGTTCCCTAGTACATGTGGACCAAGCTGGTTTCATCCCACGACGGAACACGACTATGAATATCCGCAGGTTGTTCCGTTTGCTAGGGGAACCTTTTGTGGATGCCCCGTCCCCGGTTGTCCTGTCGGTGGATTTAGAGAAGGCTTTTGATAGCCTGGAGTGGGACTACCTCTGCGCGGTACTGCGGAGATTCGGCCTCGGAGAGGGCTTTATCAGGTGGACCACGGTTCTATATGCCTCCGCGTCGGCCAGGGTCCGGGCGGGACCGCTGATCTCCTCGCAGTATCCGGTAGAACGAGGCACGCGGCAGGGGTGTTCGCTGTCCCCACTTCTCTTTGCGCTGGCGGTGGAGCCACTCGCGCTGCATCTTCGATCGGGAGCCCATTATACGGGCTTGTGGACACCTGCGGGCCCGCATTATGTTTCACTGTATGCGGATGACCTGTTGCTCTTCCTGGAGGACCCGATCGACGCTTTACGTGGAGCGGCGGAGGCGCTTACGGAGTTCGGGGAGGTCTCGGGGCTCCGTGTGAATTGGCCCAAGACCTGTCTTTTTCCGGTGCGCAGGGGCACTCCTGCCCCTGCTCTAAGTAGGGAGATTAGGTGGGAACCCGACTGCTTTAAGTACCTTGGGGTGTTTGTCTATCACGACCAACCTGACCTCCTAGATGGGAACATTGCCCGCAGCATTCGGGCACTCCGAGGCTGCATGGCCTTTTGGGCCACGCTGCCGCTTTCGGTGGCGGGACGGATCGCCCTGCTTAAAATGGTGGCGCTTCCTCGGCTATTGTACTATTTCCGGACTCTGCCGATCTGGGTCCCACCGGCCACGTTTCAACTGCTACGCTCCATGGTGGTCGGATTCCTCTGGGGATCGGGCCGCCGGCGGGTGGCCCTCAAGACCCTGATGAGACCGAAAGACGAGGGGGGGCTCGCGGTGCCGGACTTCGAAAAGTACTATCTGGCGGCACAGCTCCAGACCTTCACCCAGGAGGTCGCCAGGGAATTCCGGGGCCCGGAGGATGGGAGGGGAACGGGCATGGCCAGGCATGTTCTATCCTTTATAGCGCTGCGACAGCGACTGGCCCTTCGGGACTTGTCGATGGAGGAACGGACTGTCCGCCTGTGTTGGAACCGGGCCCACGCCCGGGGCCAATTGAGGATCCCGTACGCGCCTGAAATACCGTTGGGGATGTTGACGGCCCTCCCCCACGGCGGGGATTGGTCGCGCTTGGCGGCCTGGGAGGATGCCGGCTTACAGCTGGTTGGGGATTTATACGAGGACGGAGCGCTCTTATCCTTTCAAGATCTTATTGACCGCTTCGAGATCCCCCGTGGTGACTTTCTGCTACACTCGGCCATTACGAGAGCGATCCAGGCCCACTGGAAGAACGGGCAGGAGGAACCCCCCTTATCTCAGGTGTGTCAGTATGTGATGATGTCGGCGGGCACGGTGAAGGCGGTCACTTGCCTCTACGGCAGGTTGATCAACGAAGGGTTAGCCCCTCTCACCACTCTCAGACACCGCTGGGAGGAGGACATTGGTAGGGAGATCCCAGAGACGACTTGGTCCCAGTTGGTGAGACGAGCCTGGAAGGGCACTCGCAACGCCCGTTTCCAGCTGGTGCACTATTACGTTCTCCATAGAGCGTACCTAACTCCGGCGAAAATCCGGCGATATTTTGCCACAAATTCAGCGGCATGCCCTAGGTGTCCGGCGCCGGAAGCGGACCTCCTACATATGTTATGGGCCTGTCCGGGTCTGTCATCTTACTGGCGGGAAGTGGAGACGACCCTGGAGGAGGTGACGGGGAGAGCCTTGTCATTCGATGCGGCGGTGGGGCTCCTGCACTGGTTCCCCCATACCCCCAGAAATAAAATTTCTAGTAAATTTATCGACCTAGGGCTTCTCCTGGCTAAGCGAGAGGTGACCAGGAACTGGAAGGCACGGGTTGGTCCGACAGGCAGCAGATGGCACAGTGAGCTTTTGAAATGGGCGGCGGGGGAGAGCGCGCTGAGGTATCAACTAGCTTGGAGGCAGCGTAATGAGAAGGCGCAGGAGGCCGCGTTGGAATGGGAAATGTTGGTTCAGGCCCTCAGGGATTATTGTGCCCCCAGCGACTCGGAAAGTGAAGAAGCGACTCGCCCCGAGTCCCAGTAAACGATTGTACTGATGGTCCTATTGCTTTCCCCGTGGGTCCCAATGCAGATCCTATATAGGTGGCTCCCTAGCGCTGGTGGCGGGGTGGGGTGGGGTTTCTTTGCTTAGAATTTTGTGGGTGGGGGTTTTCTTTCCTTTCTTTTGGGTTTATAGGCTTGTTTAGAAAAGCAGATGACGGACAGTGTATCATCCGGACCAGCTCAAGCATCCTAAGGACCCCCCTCTGTTTTTTCGCCGCCCGACCCCAGGGTTGTGGGCCGGATGGCTGTGTTTGGGATTGAAGGTGGGGGGCCAAGGGGTTTTTCTACTGTTGATACTGCCTATGATACAAAGCTGGTCGATACTGTAACGATTTACTAATTCCTGCAATAAAAATATATTAAAAAAAAAAAAAAAATCATTAGTAACCATTCCCTGTAGTACTTCCTGAGGGCCCCCTCCAGAGTTCAGTTGCCTATGTTTGTTTGGGGCATTACAGTTGCTGTTCTGCAGAAAAACGAATTTTGCAAAACTGAAAGCACTCAGCAGGTGCAAAAGTTCAAACTCATCATTAGTAATAGTAACCATTCCCTGTAGTGCTTCCTGACTGGGGCCCTTCCAAAGTTCAGTTGCTAGTTGCAACAATTGTATGACCCTGCTCTGACCCTCACAGCAGGCTCATAGAATAGCTACAAATAGGCCACAATGGTCCTGGAAAAAAAATTGCACTGCAACAGAAAGCAAATTACAGATAAGGAAGCAGGTGCCAGACTGGAATTTTAAAACAGTGACACATTAATAAATCAACCCCAAATTAATTCATGTCAGTTGAAGCAGGGCAGGTGTGCTTGCTTTTCCCCCCCATAATCTACAGTGATGATGAGCCAGAGGGTGGCATTGATGTACCAGAGGGTGGCATGGGTGAAACAGAAGGTGGCAGTGGTGAAACAGAGGGTTCTGGGAACCTGTGATGATGAACCAGACGTAGAAACAACATAGTCGCGACCGTTGTGAGCCGACAAGTAAGTTCGCAATTGCGAACTGGTACAAAACCCTCGCGAACTGGCAAAAACCCTTGCGAACACAAAAAAAACAGTAAATTCGCGAGAATTCGCGGATTTTGCAGATTGCGAGTTCGCAAATACGCAAATTCGCGCACACCAGATTCGCAAAATTCGCCCATGCTTAATACAAACACCATTTAGAGGTAATTCATGTTCATGGGAGAAGGTCTGATTTTTCATGCAAAATGATTGATGAAACGCAACCTGAGGAAATTGCTCTGAGATGACCAAAATGGTCCAATTTGAAATTTTCCATCTTTCAACTAATTTTGAATTTCAGATGTGGATCATCACTTTTGGAGCTACAATGACCATATTTATAGTCCTTTTCATGCTTCTAGGGAGACAAAACACAAGATTTGGCGCAAGAGTAAAAGTGACTTAAAATGACCCAAATGCACACTTTGAGGGCTTAAAACATGTTTATTCACTGCGGGCAGTGATGTAAACTGCATTTAGAGATATTTCATGTTCATGCGAGAACATCCGATTTTTCATGCAAAATGATAGATGACCCGCGACCTGAGGAAATTGCTCTGATATTACGAAAGTGGTCCGTTTTGAAAATTTCAATCTTTCTACAAATGTTGCCTTTCAGATGTGGATCATCACTTTTGGAGCTAAAACAAGCAAGTTTAAAGTCACCTTCAAGCTTCTAGGAAGCCAAAATTCAAGATTTGCTGCAAGGGTAAAAGTGGCTTAAAATGACCCACATGCTCACTTTGAGGGCTTAAAATGTGTTTATTCACTGCAGGAAGTGATATCAACACCATTCAGAGGTTTTTCATGTTTCCAACTCCCCATCTGTCTCCCCCAACTCCATCCTCTCCCCATCACCCTGTTCCCATTGGTCTCTCCCCATCTGTCTCCCCCATCTCCACCCTCTCCCCATCAGACTCTCCCTCATGTTGCTCTCCCTCATCCCCATCTCGCTCATCCCATGTCCCTCCTCATCTGTCTCCACCATCTCCACCCTGTCCCCATCTCCCTCTCTATCCTCTCTCCACCTGTCTCTCCCTCTTCTGCCTCTCCCTCATCTCCCTCTTCCCACGTCCTTCTCCGCTCTGTCTCCCCAGTCTGGCCATCGGTCTCCCCCATCTGTCTTCCTCATCTCTCTCCCCATCTCCCAATATCATCTCCCCATAATATCTTCATTATACCTGCATTATATCTCTGTTTTATCCCATTTTATCTCTGCCTAATCTCCATGTTATCCCTGTATTATCCCCATTTTATCTCCACTTTAGCTCTGTTTTATCCCAATTTAATCTCCACTTTACCCCCACTTTAGCCCCATTTTATCTCCACTTTAGCCCTGTTTTATTCCCAGTTTATCGCCACTTTATCTCCATTTGAACTCCATGTTATCCCCACTTTATCCCAATTTTATCTCCATTTTATCCCCATTTTTCCTCCATTTTATCCCCAATTTATCTCCAGTTTAGGGGCTTAAAACATGTGTATTCACTGCCGGAAGTGATATTAACACCATTTAGAGGTAATTCATGTTCATGCGAGAAGGTCCAATTCTTCATGCACAATGATCGATAACCCGCGACCTGAGGAAATTGCTGAGATGACCAAAATGGTCCGTTTTAAAAATTTCAATCTTTCAACTAACTTTGACTTTCAGATGTGGAGCTTCACTTTTGGAGCTAAAATGAGAATGTCTATAGTCATTTTCCTGCTTCTAGGGAGCCAAAACTCAAGATTTGTCACATGGGTAAAAGTAACTCAAAATTACCCAAATGCTCACTTTGAGGGCTTAAAACATGTTTATTCACTACAGGAAGTGATATAAACACCATTTAGAGGTAATTGATGTTCATGCGAGAAGGTCCGATTTTTATGCAAAATGATCGATGACCCTTGACTAAGGAAATTGCTCTGAGAGGACCAAAAGGTTCGTTTTGAAAATGTCCATCTTTCAACTAATTTTGACTTTCAGATGTGGATCATCACTTTTGGAGCTAAAATGACCATATTTATAGTCATTTTCATGCGTCTAAACGAGCCAAAACTAAAGATTTGGTGCAAGGGTAAAAGTGACTTAAAATTACCCAAATGCTCACTTTGAGGGCTTTGATACGTGTTTCTTTACTGCGGGAAGTAATATAAACAACATTTAGAGGTAATTCATGAGGGAGCCAAAACTAAAGATTGAGCAAAAGGGTAAACGTGACTTAAAATGACCCAAATGCTCACTTTGAGGGCTTAAAATATGTTTATTCACTGCGGGAAGTGATGTAAAGAGCATTTAGAGGTAATTCATGTTCGTGCGAGAAGGTCCATTTCTTCATGCAAAATGATCGATAACCCGCGACCTGAGGAAATGGCTGAGATGACCAAAATGGTCCATTTTGAAAATTTCCATCTTTCAACTAATTTTGACTTTCAGATGTGTATCATCACTTTTGGAGCTAAAATGAACATGATTATAGTCATTTTCCTGCTTGTGGGGAGCCAAAACTCAAGGTTTGGCACATGGGGAAAAGTCACTCAATATTACCCAAATACTTACTTTGAGGGCTTAAAACATGTGTATTCACTGAAAGAAGTGATACAAACACCATTTAGAGGTAATTCATGTTCATGCGAGAAGATGTGGATCATCACTTTTGGAGCTACAATGACCATATTTATAGTCCTTTTCATGCTTCTAGGGAGCCAAAACACAAGATTTGGAGCAAGGGTAAAAGTGACTTAAAATGACCCAAATGCACACTTTGAGGGCTTAAAACATGTTTATTCACTGCGGGCAGTGATGTAAACAGCATTTAGAGATATTTCATGTTCATGCGAGAACGTCCGATTTTTCATGCAAAATGATAGATGACCCGCGACCTGAGGAAATTGCTCTGACATTTCGAAAGTGGTCCGTTTTGAAAATTTCAATCTTTCTACAAATGTTGCCTTTCAGATGTGGATCATCACTTTTGGAGCTAAAACGGGCATGTTCAAAGTCATTTTCAAGCTTCTAGGAAGCCAAAATTCAAGATTTGGTGCAAGGGTAAAAGTGATTTAAAATGACTCAAATGCTCACTTTGAGGGCTTAAAATGTGTTTATTCACTGCGGGAAGTGACATAATCACCATTTAGAGGTAAGTCATGTTCATGCGAGAAGGTACGATTTTTCATGCAAAAGTATCGATGTCCCGTGACCTGACGAAATTGCTCTGAGAGGTCCAAATTGTACAGTTTTGGAAATTTCCATCTTTCAACTAATTTTGACTTTCAGATGTGGATCATCACTTTTGGAGCTAAAATTAACATATTTATAGTAATTTTAATGCTTCTAGGGAGCCAAAACTCAAGATTTGGCGAATGCGTAAAAGTGATTTAAAAGTACACAAATGCTCACTACGAGGGCTTAAAATGTGTTTATTCACTGCGGGAAGAGATATAAACACCATTTAGAGGTAATTCATGTTCATGCAAGAACGTCCGATTTTTCATGCAAAATGATACATGACCCGCGACCTGAGGAAGTTGCTTTGAGAGAACCAAAATGGTCCGTTTTCAAAATTTCCATCTTTCAACTAATTTTGACTTTCAGATGTGGATCATCACTTTTGGAGCTAAAATGACCATATTTATAGTCATTTTCATGCTTCTAGGAAGCCAAAAGTCAAGATTTGGAGCATGGGTAGAAGTGACTTAAAATGACCCAAATGTGCACTTTGAGGGCTTAAAATATGTTTATTCACTGCGGGAAGTGATGTAAACAGCATTTAGAGATATTTCATGTTCTTGCGAGAATGTCCGATTTTTTATGCAAAATGATCGATAACCCGCGACCTGAGGAAATCGCTGAGATGACCAAAATGGTCCGTTTTGAAAATTTCCATCTTTCAACTAATTTTGACTTTCAGATGTGGATCATCACTTTAGGAGCTAAAATGACCATATTTATAGTCATTTTCATGCTTCTAGGGAGCCAAAACTCAAGATTTGGCGTATGGGTAAAAGTGATTTAAAAATACACAAATGCTCACTTTGAGGGCTTAAAACGTGTTTATTCACTGCTGGGAGAGATATAAACACCATTTAGCGGTAATTCATGTTCATGCGAGAACGTCCGATTTTTCATGCAAAATGATAGATGACCCGCGACCTGAAGTAGTTGCTTTGAGAGGACACTGGATACCAGGGAGACCGGGCAGACTGCACGAGCTGGCGCGAACCGAGATGATAAAATTCGCCTCAAAGTAAAACGAGGAAAGACGACCACAACAACCGCCACATAAAATAAGAAGTGGAAAGGTGGATACAACCGGCATAAACCTTTAACACAAAGCCGCGTGAAGCTTTAAACGTGCTCGCATAAGCATACGAACAATTAATAAATCCTTTGACGATAAAACAAGAGTTGCAGGAGACTACATAAAGCCACCTCAACTCCAGGATCAAGACTGGTATCGCAAATTGAAAATGCTATAAATAATGAAGATGTTTTTAACATAAGTCCTGAGGAAGGTGTTCCAATCATCAAAGCACCGAAACGCGTCGACAATACTGGCTTTTTTAACTGATTTTCTGTATATTTATGTATTGAATATTATATGTTGTGATTGATGATGAAATAGGTATGAAACCTTTTGTGTATGAAATTGTTTACATTGAGTCACTTGATGAGAACCTTTTTTAATAAATATGTTTTTGATATAATTCATGTTATGGTTTGATTAGTATATGAGTAATTGAGCACAGATTAGTTTTCTAGGAAGGTGTCTTGTTCTATAAGTTACATTCGAGTTCTAAATTGAAATACACAGAAAGGAATTTTGTTTCTTGTTGCTTTGAGAGGACCAAAATGGTCCGTTTTCAAAATTTCCATCTTTCAAGTAATTTTGACTTTCAGATGTGGATCATCACTTTTGGAGCCAAAACTCAAGATTTGAAGCATGGGTAGAAGTGACTTTAAATGACCCAAATGCGCACTTTGGGGGTTTAAAACATGTTTTTCACTGCGGGGAGTGATGTAAACAGCATTTAGAGATATTTCATGTTCTTGCGACAATGTCCGATTTTTCATGCAAAATGATAGATGAACCGCGGAATTTGCTCTTAGAGGACCAAAATGGTCAGTTTTGAAAATTTCCATCTTTCAACTAATTCTGACTTCCAGTTGTAGATCATCCCTTTTGGAGCTAAAATGAACATGATTATAGTCATTTTCCTGCTTCTAGGGAGCCAAAACTCAAGGTTAGGCACATGGGTGAAAATGACTCAATATTACCCAAATACTTACTTTGAGGGCTTAAAACATGTGTATTCACTGCAGGAAGTAATACAAACACCATTTAGAGGTAATTCATGTTCACGCGAGAAGGTCACATTTTTCATTCAAAATGATTGATGAAACGCAACCTGAGGAAATTGCTCTGAGATGACCAAAATGGTCCAATTTGAAATTTTCCATCTTTCAACTAATTATGACTTTCAGATGTGGATCATCACTTTTGGAGCTACAATGACCATATTTATAGTCATTTTCATTCTTCTAGGGAACCAAAACACAAGATTTGGCGCAAGGGTAAAAGTGACTTAAAATGACCCAAATGCACACTTTGAGGGCTTAAAATATGTTTATTCACTGTGGGAAGTGATGTAAAGAGCATTTAGAGGTAATTCATGTTCGTGCGAGAAGGTCCATTTCTTCATGCAAAATGATCGATAACCCGCGACCTGAGGAAATTGCTGAGATGACCAAAATGGTCCGTTTTGAAAATTTCCATCTTTCAACTAATTTTGACTTTCAGTTGTAGATCATCACTTGTGGAGCTAAAATGAACATGATTATAGTCATTTTCCTGCTTGTGGGGAGCCAAAACTCAAGGTTTGGCACATGGGGAAAAGTCACTCAATATTACCCAAATACTTACTTTGAGGGCTTAAAACATGTGTATTCACTGAAAGAAGTGATACAAACACCATTTAGAGGTAATTCATGTTCATGCGAGAAGATCCGATTTTTCATTCAAAATGATTGATGAAACGCAACCTGAGGAAATTGCTCTGAGATGACCAAAATGGTCCAATTTGAAATTTTCCATCTTTCAACTAATTTTGACTTTCAGATGTGGATCATCACTTTTGGAGCTACAATGACCATATTTATAGTCCTTTTCATGCTTCTAGGGAGCCAAAACACAAGATTTGGAGCAAGGGTAAAAGTGACTTAAAATGACCCAAATGCACACTTTGAGGGCTTAAAACATGTTTATTCACTGCGGGCAGTGATGTAAACAGCATTTAGAGATATTTCATGTTCATGCGAGAACGTCCGATTTTTCATGCAAAATGATAGATGACCCGCGACCTGAGGAAATTGCTCTGACATTTCGAAAGTGGTCCGTTTTGAAAATTTCAATCTTTCTACAAATGTTGCCTTTCAGATGTGGATCATCACTTTTGGAGCTAAAACGGGCATGTTCAAAGTCATTTTCAAGCTTCTAGGAAGCCAAAATTCAAGATTTGGTGCAAGGGTAAAAGTGATTTAAAATTACTCAAATGCTCACTTTGAGGGCTTAAAATGTGTTTATTCACTGAGGGAAGTGATATGATCACCATTTAGAGGTAAGTCATGTTCATGCGAGAAGGTACGATTTTTCATGCAAAAGGATCGATGTCCCATGACCTGACGAAATTGCTCTGAGAGGTCCAAAATGTTCAGTTTTGAAAATGTCCATCTTTCATCTAATTTCGACTTTCAGTTGTGGATCATCCCCTTTGGAGCTAAAATGAGAATGTTTATAGCCATTTTCATGCTTCTAGGGAGCCAAAACGAAAGATTTGGCGGAAGGGTAAAAGTTTGACAAAAGAGAGAGTTTTCCCTTACACACCCAGAAAGGACTGGGAAAGGTAGCAAAACAACAAAAAATTTTGGTTCCTTTCTGTGGTTCTTGAATTTGAGGTACAATTTACTTTTTAAGGACTCAGACACCTACAACATTTCTGATCTCAATGATATGTACCCGGAAGTTGTTCCACAATTATCTCTCAAAAAACATAATTTTCATTAAAATCAAATTTATTAAAAACATCATCAGAATCAAAATACGGTATATACTCAGTAGTTATACATTTAAAAGCAATCACAGTATATTAACATTCAGCACAAGATTCAAATTCACAAAAATTACACAAAAAGTTAAAAAAGGGGTAGCCAAGTTGTCGACGCGTTTCGGTGTTTTTGAAATTGATGGTACACCTTCCTCAGGACTACAAACAAATTTCTTCAATCTAAAAATATACGGAACAGTCAGTTAGTGTACATTCATTGAGGGTTTTCATTTTCAGAAAGTTTTTTTACAATACTATAGGTGTCAGAGCAAAACACTAAGATTCTCTTACTCAATTCGCAGTTTTCAATTTGCGGTCTCAGTCTAAATCCTGGGGATAGATAAATCTTATCCACTGTTATGGTTCCGGTTTATTCCTTTAAAAACCTGTATGTACACAATGATAATTTGTGTACAGTTATTGCGTTCAATTTTTCTTTCGCAAAACTACAGCTTTTATACATGCTCTACTAGGCACAATATAATGCTTACTTTAAGTTTTGTGGTAGCTGCCTTGGAAATTTAGTTGCAACCACAAAGATGTATTTCGTGTTCACTGTTCGACACTTAGGGAGGATCCTTAGGCTGACCTGTGTGTACATAATATTAGGTAAACCGTAAGTCTATTGCATTTTAGACATTAGATTTAAAAATGAGCTCATGAAAGGTGTGCTTACTATATAGCCGGTCATGGAAGCATTATACTTTCTTCAATGTGTAACTCCAATGAGCGTCTTTTCCACCTTTGGGTCTTGCTTTGGTTTAAAGGGAAAGGAGTGCTTCTTTTTTAAAATTAGAAGACGACTTCATTTATCTAAATAGAGAGAATACAATGCGCATGTTATATTCCATCATGTTCCCTTATTGGAGCTAATTTATTTCAAAATAGTTAAAGTTATGGACTATTAACTTATTTAAGGGACAGCAGGCATATAGGGCTGCAAATTGAGTAGTATTTGCAGGACCTAGGGGGTAACCTGCGCCCTTTTGTCTTCTTTCTCTTACCTCCGTTTTAAGAGCTCCACGCCGCCTGCCTGGTAACCCGGTCTCCAGCGTCAGTAAATGTGCTAGGGGAGACGGTACCTTTTATACTCTGGGGTGGTCTGTTTAGATTGGGAAATCATTTCCACCTGTGTGGACCATCAGCACTGATGGTCCACACAGGTGGAAATGATTTCCCAATCTAAACAGACCACCCCAGAGTATAAAGGTTACCAGGCAGGCGGCGTGGAGCTCTTAAAACGGAGGTAAGAGAAAGAAGACAAAAGGGCGCAGGTTACCCCCTAGGTCCAGCTTATACGCTGTATTTAGACAAAACCCACTATGTTGAGTTGGGGACCCTTCCCCCCTTTTTTAAATGTGACTAATTTTTAAATGTGATTAACTTTAAACAGGATTGTATTGCTTTACTTGTATACCAGTAGCACTGGTACTTCAAAACTAGAGGTCCTGCAAATACTACTCAATTTGCAGCCTACTCCAATGAGCGAAAAGACGCTCATTGGAGTTACACATTGAAGAAAGTATAATGCTTCCATGACCGGCTATATAGTAAGCACACCTTTCATGAGCTCATTTTTAAATCTAATGTCTAAAATGCAATAGACTTACGGTTTACCTAATATTATGTACACACAGGTCAGCCTAAGGATCCTCCCTAAGTGTCGAACAGTGAACACGAAATACATCTTTGTGGTTGCAACTAAATTTCCAAGGCAGCTACCACAAAACTTAAAGTAAGCATTATATTGTGCCTAGTAGAGCATGTATAAAAGCTGTAGTTTTGCGAAAGAAAAATTGAACGCAATAACTGTACACAAATTATCATTGTGTACATACAGGTTTTTAAAGGAATAAACCGGAACCATAACAGTGGATAAGATTTATCTATCCCCAGGATTTAGACTGAGACCGCAAATTGAAAACTGCGAATTGAGTAAGAGAATCTTAGTGTTTTGCTCTGACACCTATAGTATTGTAAAAAAACTTTCTGAAAATGAAAACCCTCAATGAATGTACACTAATTGACTGTTCCGTATATTTTTAGATTGAAGAAATTTGTTTGTAGTCCTGAGGAAGGTGTACCATCAATTTCAAAAACACCGAAACGCGTCGACAACTTGGCTACCCCTTTTTTAACTTTTTGTGTAATTTTTGTGAATTTGAATCTTGTGCTGAATGTTAATATACTGTGATTGCTTTTAAATGTATAACTACTGAGTATATACCGTATTTTGATTCTGATGATGTTTTTAATAAATTTGATTTTAATGAAAATTATGTTTTTTGAGAGATAATTGTGGAACAACTTCCGGGTACATATCATTGAGATCAGAAATGTGGAAGGGTAAAAGTGACTTAAAATGACCCAAATGCTCACTTTGAGGGTTTAAAACATGTTCATTCACAGAGGGAAGTGATGTAAATAGCGTTTAGAAGTAATTCATTTGAGAACGTCCGATTTTTTTATGCAAAATGATAGATGACCCGTGACTTGAGGAAATTGCTCGAGATTAACAAAATGGTCCGTTTTTAAAATGTCCATCTTCAAACTAATTTTGACTTTCAGATGTGTATCATCCCTTTTGGAACTAAAATGACCATATTTTTTGTCATTTTCATGCTTCTAGGGAGCCAAAATGAAAGATTTGGTGCATGGGTAAAAGTGACTTAAAATGACCCAAATGCTCACTTTGAGGGCTTAAAACATGTTTAATGTTCATGCGAGAACGTCCGATTTTTCATGCAAAATGATAGATGACTGCGACCTGAGAAATTGCTCTGAGATGACAATATGGTACATTTTGAAAATGTTCATCTTTCAACTAATTTTGACTTTCAGATGTGGGTCATCCCATTTGGAACTAAAATGACCATATTTTTAGTCATTTTCATGCTTCTAGGGAGCCAAAACCCAAGATTTGGCGCATGAGTAAAAGTGGCTTAAAATGACCCACATGCTCACTTTGAGGGCTTAAAACGCGTTTATTCACTGCAGGAAGTGATATCAACACCATTCAGAGGTTTTTCATGTTTCCAACTCCCCATCTGTCTCCCCCATCTCCACCCCCTCCCCATCACCCTGTTCCCATTGGACTCTCCCCATCTGTCTCCCCCCATCACCCTCTCCCCATCAGTCTCTCCCTCATCTTGCTCTCATTCATCCCCACCTCCCTCATCCCATGTCCCTCCTCATCTGTCTCCACCATCTCCACCCTGTCCCCATCTCCCTCTCTATCCTCTCTCCACCTGTCTCTCCCTCTTCTGCCTCTCCCTCATCTCATGTCCTTCTCCGATCTGTCTCCCCAATCTGGCCATCGGTCTCCCCATCTCTCTCCCCATCTCACAATATCATCTCCCCATAATATCTCCATTATACCTTCATTATATCTCTGTTTTATCCCCATTTTATCTCTGCTTAATCTCCATGTTATCCCTGTATTATCCCCATTTCATCTCCACTTTAGCTCTGTTTTATCCCAATTTAATCCCCACTATAGCCCCATTTTATCCACGGTTTACCCCCATTTTAGCCCCATTTTATCTCCACTTTAGCCCTGTTTTATTCCCAGTTTATCGCCACTTTATCCCCACTTTATCTCCATTTTAACTCCATTTTATCCCCACTTCATCCCTACTTTAGCTCCATTTTATCCCCATTTTTCCTCCATGTTATCCCCATTTATCTCCAGTTTATCTCCATTATCTCTCTACTTTATTTACATTAAATCTCCATCCCTTACCATCCAATCTTCATCTCTGCATCCCATCTCCATCTCCCCTTCCCATCTCCAACTCCCCATCTCAAGCTCCATCCCATCTCCCCATCTCCTTAAAATGAGCATGATCATAGTCATTTTCCTGCTGCTAGAGAGCCAAAACTCAAGATTTGGAGCATGGGTAAAAGTGACCTAAAATGACCCAAATGCGCAGTTTGAGGGCTTAAAACATGTGTATTCACTGTGGGAAGTGATATAAACACCAGTTAGAGGTAATTCATGCTCATGCGAGAAGGTTAGATTTTTCATGCAAAACGATCGATGACCCGCGACCTGAGGAAATTGCTCTGAGATGACCAAAATGGTCCGATTTGAAAATTTCCATCTTTCAACTAATTTTGACTTTCAGATGTGGATCATCACTTTTGGAGCTAATATTACCATATTTATAGCAATTTTCATGCTTCTAGAGAGCCAAAACCCAAAATTTGGCGTATGCGTATAAGTGATTTAAAAATACACAAATGCTCACTTTGAGGTCTTAAAATGTGTTTATTCACTGCGGGAAGTGATATAAAACCATTTAGAGGTAATTCCTGAGGGAGCCAAAACTCAAGATTTGGCACAAGGGTAAACGTGACTTAAAATGACCCAAATGCTCACTTTGAGGGTTTAAAACATGTCTATTCACTGTGGGAAGTGATGTAAACAGCATTTAGAGGTAATTCATGTTCATGCGAGAAGGTCCAATTCTTCATGCACAATGATCGATAACCCGCGACCTGAGGAAATTGCTGACATGACCAAAATGGTCTGTTTTGAAAATTTCCATCTTTGAACTAATTTTGACTTTCAGATGTGGATCATTACTTTTGGAGCTTAAATGACCACATTCATAGTCATTTTCATGCTTCTAAAGAAGCCAAAACTAAAGATTTGGTGCAAGGGTAAAAGTGACTTAAAATTACCCAAATGCTCACTTTGAGGGCTTAAAACGTGTTTCTTCACTGCGGGAAGTAATATAAACAACATTTAGAGGTAATTCATGAGGGAGCCAAAACTAAAGATTGGGCACAAGGGTAAACGTGACTTAAAATGACCCAAATGCTCACTTTGAGGGCTTAAAATATGTTTATTCACTGCGGGAAGTGATGTAAAGAGCATTTAGAGGTAATTCATGTTCATGCGAGAAGGTCCAATTCTTCATGCAAAATGATCAATAACCCGCGACCTGAGGAAATCGCTGCGATGACCAAAATGGTCCGTTTTGAAAATTTCCATCTCTCAACTAATTTTGACTTTCAGATGTGGATCATCACTTTTGGAGCTAAAATTACCATATTTATAGTCATTATAATGCTTCTAGGAAGCCAAAACTCAAGATTTGGCGTATGCGTAAAAAAAGTGATTTAAAAATACACAAATGCTCACTTTGAGGGCCTAAGACGTGTTTATTCACTGCGGGAAGTGATATAAACATCATTCAGAGGTAATTCATGTTCATGCAAGAACGTCCGATTTTTCATGCAAAATGATAGATGACCCGCGACCTGAGGAAGTTGCTCTGAGAGGACCATAATGGTCAGTTTTGAAAATTTCAATCTTTCAACTAATTTTGACTTTCAGATGTGGAGCTTCACCTTTGGAGCTAAAATGAGCATGTCTATAGTCATTTTCCTGCTTCTAGGGAGCCAAAACTCAAGATTTGGCACATGGGTAAAAGTTACTCAAAATTACCCAAATGCTCACTTTGAGGGCTTAAAACATGTTTATTCACTGCAGGAAGTGATATAAACACCATTTAGAGGTAATTGATGTTCATGCGAGAAGGTCAAATTTTTCATGCAAAATGATCGATGATCCGCGACCTAAGGAAATTGCTCTGAGAGGACCAAAATGGTCCGTTTTGAAAATTTCCATCTTTCAACTAATTTTGACTTTCAGATGTGGATCATCACCTTTGGAGCTAAAATGTCCATATTTATAGTCATTTTCATGCTTCTAGGGAGCAAAAACTCAAGATTTGAAGCATGAGTAGAAGTGACTTAAAATGACCCAAATGCGCACTTTGAGGGTTTAAAACATGTTTATTTACTGCAGCAAGTGATGTAAACAGCATTTAGAGGTCATTCATGTTCATGCGAGAAGGTCCGATTTTTCATGCAAAATGATCGATGACCCGCGACCTGAGGAAATCGCTGCGATGACCAAAATGGTCCGTTTTGAAAATTTCCATCTCTCAACTAATTTTGACTTTCAGATGTGGATCATCACTTTTGGAGCTAAAATGACCATATTTATAGTGATTTTCATGCTTCTAGGCAGACAAAACTCAGGATTTGGAGCATGGGTAGAAGTGACTTAAAATGACTCAAATGCGCACTTTGAGGGTTTAAAACATGTTTATTCACTGCGGGAATGATGTAAACAGCATTTAGAGATATTTCATGTTCATGCGAGAAGGTCAGATTTTTCATGCAAAATGATTGATGAAACGCAACCTGAGAAAATTGCTCTGAGATGACCAAAATGGTCCAATTTGAAATTTTCCATCTTTCAACTAATTTTGACTTTCAGATGTGGATCATCACTTTTGGAGCTACAATGACCATATTTATAGTCATTTTCATGCTTCTAGGGAGCCAAAACACAAGATTTGGCGCAAGGGTGAAAGTGACTTAAAATGACCCAAATCCACACTTTGAGGGCTTAAAACATGTTTATTCACTGCGGGCAGTGATGTAAACAGCATTTAGAGATATTTCATGTTCATGCGAGAACATCTGATCTTTCATGCAAAATGAAAGATGACCCGCGACCTGAGGAAATTGCTCTGACATTACGAAAGTGGTCCGTTTTGTAAAATTTCAATCTTTCTACAAAGTTGCCTTTCAGATGTGGATCATCACTTTTGGAGCTAAAGCCAGCATGTTTAAAGTCATTTCAAGCTTCTAGGAAGCCAAAATTCAAGATTTGGTGCAAGGGTAAAAGTGATTTAAAATGACTCAAATGCCCACTTTGAGGGCCTAAAATGTGTTTATTCATTGCGGGAAGTGATATAATCACCATTTAGAGGTAAGTCATGTTCATGCGAGAAGGTACGATTTTTCTTGCAAAAGGATCGATGTCCCGCGACCTGAGGAAATTGATCTGAAATGGTCCGTTTTGAAAATTTCCATCTTGGAACTCATTTTGACTTTCAGATGTGGATCATCACTTTTGGAGCTCAAATTACCATATTTATAGTAATTTTAATGCTTCTAGGGAACCAAAACTCATGATTTGGCGTATGCGTAAAAGTGATTAAAAACACACAAATGCTCACTTTGAGGGCTCAAACGTGTTTATTCACTGCAGCAAGTGATATAAACACCATTTAGAGGTAATTCATGTTCATGCAAGTACGTCCGATCATTCATGCAAAAAGATCGATGAACCGCGTACTGAGGAATTTGCTCTTAGAGGACCAAATGGTCAGTTTTGAAAATTTCCATCTTTCAACTAATTTTGACTTTCAGTTGTAGATCATCCCTTTTGGAGCTAAAATGAACATGATTATAGTCATTTTCCTGCTTCTAGGGAGCCAAAACTCAAGGTTTGGCACATGGGTAAAAGAGACTCAATATTACCCAAATACTTACTTTGAGGGCTTAAAACATGTGTATTCACTGCAGGAAGTGATACAAACACCATTTAGAAGTAATTCACGTTCATGCGAAAAGGTCCGATTTTCATGCAAAATGATTGATGAAACGCAACCTGAGGAAATTGCTCTGAGATGACCAAAATGGTCCAAATTGAAATTTTCCATCTTTCAACTAATTTTGACTTTCAGATGTGGATCATCACTTTGGAGCTACAATGACCATATTTATAGTCATTTACATGCTTCTAGGGAGCCAAAACACAAGATTTGGCGCAAGGGTAAAAGTGATTTAAAATAACTCAAATGCTCACTTTGAGGGCTTAAAACGTGTTTTTTCACTGCGGGAAGTGATATAATCACCATTAAGAGGTAAGTTATGTTCATGCGAGAAGGTACGATTTTTCTGCAAAAGGATCGATGTCCCGCGACCTGAGGAAATTGCTCTGAAATGGTCCGTTTTTAAAATTTCCATCTTTCAACTACTTTTGACTTTCAGATGTGGATCATCACTTTTGGAGCTAAAATGACCATATTTATAGTAATTTTAATGCTTCTAGGGAACCAAAACTCATGATTTGGCGTATGCGTAAAAGTGATTAAAAAACACACAAATGCTCACTTTGAGGGTTCAAAACGTGTTTATTCACTGCAGGAAAAGATATAAACACCATTTAGAACATGAACCATGTTCATGCAAGAACGTCCGATTATTCATGCAAAAAGATCGATGAACCGCGACCTGAGGAAATTGCTCTGAAATGGTCCGTTTTGAAAATTTCCATCTTGGAACTAATTTTGACTTTCAGATGTGGATCATCACTTTTGGAGCTCAAATTACCATATTTATAGTAATTTTAATGCTTCTAGGGAACACCAAAACTCATGATTTGGCGTATGCGTAAAAGTGATTAAAAAACACACAAATGCTCACTTTGAGGGCTCAAAACGTGTTAATTCACTGCGGGAAGTGATATAAACACCATTTAGAGGTAATTCATGTCCATGCAAGAACGTCCGATTATTCATGCAAAAAGATTGATGAACCGCGTACTGAGGAATTTGCTCTTAGAGGACCAAATGGTCAGTTTTGAAAATTTCCATCTTTCAACTAATTTTGACTTTCAGTTGTAGATCATCCCTTCTGGAGCTAAAATGAACATGATTATAGTCATTTTCCTGCTTCTAGGGAGCCGAAACTCAAGGTTTGGCACATGGGTAAAAGTGACTCAATATTACCCAAATACTTACTTTGAGGGCTTAAAACATGTGTATTCACTGCAGGAAGTGATACAAACACCATTTAGAGGTAATTCATGTTCATGCGAGAAGGTCCGATTTTCATGCAAAATGATTGATGAAACGCAACCTGAGGAAATTGCTCTGAGATGTCCAAAATGGTCCGATTTGAAATTTTCCATCTTTCAACTAATTTTGACTTTCATATGTGGATCATCACTTTTGGAGCTACAATGACCATATTTATAGTCATTTTCATGCTTCTAGGGAGCCAAAACACAAGATTTGATGCAAGGGTAAAAGTGACTTAAAATGACCCAAATGCACACTTTGAGGGCTTAAAACATGTTTATTCACTGCGGGCAGTGATGTAAACAGCATTTAGAGATATTTCATGTTCATGCGAGAACGTCCAATTTTTCATGCAAAATGATAGATGACCCGCGACCTGAGAAAATTGCTCTGACATTACGAAAGTGGTCCGGTTTGAAAATGTCAATCTTTCTACAAAGTTGCCTTTCAGATGTGGATCCTCACTTTTGGAGCTAAAACGAGCATGTTTAAAGTCATTTTCAAGCTTCTAGGAAGCCAAAATTCAAGATTTGGTGCAAGGGTAAAAATGTTTTAAAATGACTCAAATGCTCACTTTGAGGGCTTAAAACGTGTTTATTCACTGCGGGAAGTGATATAATCACCATTTAGAGGTAAGCCATGTTCGTGCGAGAAGATACGATTTTTCATGCAAAAGGATCGATGTCCCGCCACCTGAGGAAATTGCTCTGAAATGGTCCTTTTTGAAAATTTCCATCTTTCAACTAATTTTGACTTTCAGATGTGAATCATCACTTTTGGAGCTCAAATTACCATATTTATAGTCATTTTAATGCTTCTAGGGAACCAAAACTCAAGATTTGGCGTATGTGTAAAAGTGATTAAAAAACACACAAACGCTCACTTTGAGGGCTTAAAACGTGTTTATTCACTGCGGGAAGTGATATAAACACCATTTAGAGGTAATTCATGTTCATGCAAGAACGTCCCATTTTTCATGCAAAATGATAGATGACCCTCGACCTGAGGAAATTGCTCTGAGAGGATCAAAATGGTCAGTTTTGAAAATTTCAATCTTTCAACTAGTTTTGACTTTCAGATGTGGAGCTTCACTTTTGGAGCTAAAATGAGCATGTCTATAGTCATTTTCCTGCTTCTAGGGAGCCAAAACTCAAGGTTTGGCACATGGGTCAAAGTGACTCAATATTACCCAAATACTTACTTTGAGGGCTTAAAACATGTCTATTCACTGCAGGTAGTGATACAGACACCATTTAGAGGTAATTCATGTTCATGCGAGAAGGTCCGATTTTTCATGCAAAATGATTGATGAAATGCAACCTGAGGAAATTGCTCTGAGATGACCAAAATGGTCCAAATTGAAATTTTCCATCTTTCAACTAATTTTGACTTTCAGATGTGGATCATCACTTTTGGAGCTACAATGACCATATTTATAGTTATTTTCATGCTTCTAGGGAGCCAAGAATCAACAAACAAAATGCCAATACTGCGCATCGAATTCAAGCTGACAATAATTGAGTTGGGATCCTCAATTACAAAGACCACTCTTTCAGTCTAACTTATCAAACATATTTTATTTATTTTGGTTTATCTTTTTTCTTATTTTTTATTTGATTGTACAAATTTATCTAGATTGTTTTTCGGGGAGAAAGGTTTTTTTTTGGGAAACTAGCAACATACAGGTGACTCCGACTGGGTCAAATATTTTTACAATTCAAACACAATATAACCAAGTTATTGGTCAAAACATTGGTGAGGGGACACACAACATTGAATGGACAACAAGAAGTGCACTTTGTAGACATACACAAGACAAAACTTCACAGTTAATTGGGTAGTGGGGGAAGTGGGAAAATTGAGAACAATGTAGAAAGTGTGTATATGCCCTGCATTAATCCAATTTTTGAGAGCAGGTGCAGATACCTCAACTAAATAGAAACACACTGTTATGTTTTATCAAAACAGTAGACCATCAGAAATTTCAATTTTTATATTACAGTAATGTAAGATTGGTCTATATTCTGAAAAAGGAGGTCGACGCGTTTCGAATCCCCTTTGGTGGTAGGATTCACATCAGGACCGTATGGGCTAAATCTGGAAAAACAAAGTAAAACATACTATCAGTCATACTGACAAGCAACTCTCAACTTAACATTCAGTCTCAAGCACTCAACTCATACCTGAACTTCTGTAAGTGGTGGTCAATCTCTGAAGGCGGTAGTAGGGTTGGCTGTAATTTAGACGGAGGTTCATGAGTATATGTCTTGGGAAAATGTGACAAATGTATTGCAGGCATCGTCATGGATATGATACTCACATGTAGGTGTGTAGTAAAAATTTATTCCAGGGCTCAGTTGGTTATTCCAGGTAACGAACAAGTCTTTATGTCACGTTTTTTGTTCTGTAAGAGAACAATAAAGATTGGTGGTCGGTACGGCGTTTTTTTTAAAAAAGCATTGTGTTAAGACAAAGACTGTAAAGTGGGCGGCTGTTTTGCACGTCTGTCGTGTGCTCACATTTTCTGTATTGGGATTTGAGAAGTCTGTCATATTCAACTACATCCGCAATGGAAAAGGGATGCGATTAATGTACACTTGTCCCGCTTCTCGTGATTATTCTATTAGTTGCGCGGGTGAAAATGTGCTGTCGTTCCGTGGAGTTAACTCAATCTCCGGGCACTAAATCTTAAAAAGGTATTTGGAGCCGATGCGTGGGGTTTCATTTCTCGCCACGTGCGAGCAAAGTATGAACTACAAAGTATGTCGCTTCGCGTAACTTATACGAATATCCAAGTAATTAGGCATTTCTTTAGCGAGTCTTACCTTCGCTGTTTATCGAGGGTCCTCCAAGGGCGTCTCAGTCCTCTGTCGGAACGCCTTGTTCTGGTTGCCCCGGTTATTGTAGCGATCGATTCCTGGTTGGCGGAAAGATGGGAAACGTAGTCCATGTTTCCTAGTTTCGAAAGATGTCAATTTGGAGCGTATTTTACATTTAATTTGGAGAAGTGTACAATGGTTGCAGAAATTAATGGTATTAAGATAGATGGGAATTTATGATGACTCCGAGGATATGTGGTACAATGAATTTCCGGTGAATATTACTTTTAATTTGAAGAAGAGTTGTGTGTTCCTTTGGTTGCAGAAATTAATAGTTATGAGATCGATGGAAAATTGTGATGACTGCAAGTGAATGTGGTACAATGAATTTCTTTTGTGAAAAGGAATGTGAAGCGGTGAATATTACGTCTCCCTACTGATACCACCATTAGATCTCAATTCATAAGTTATATAATTCAGACATTTCATTTAAGCCTCGAGTGGCAGAGTTAAATTTCAAAATAAGCATGGCTTCTCGCTGTCTTAATTTGGCCTCTAGGTTTCCCCTCTCTGGTCATGCTCTACCTTAGAAATCACAGTCCATCTAAAGTCCAGATCACCATGTGATTCATCAATCCAGTGTTGTACTAGAGGAGCTGTAACCATTTTTTTCTTTAATCTTGATTTATGTTGTGAGATTCTCTGTCTCACTTCCTTATTCGTTTTTCCTATGTACAATTTTTTACATGGACAAAGAATAGCATAGATCAAGTTTCGCGATTTGCAATTTGTAAAGGTGTTGTGTTTCCACGAAACTCCTTCATGTTGGAAGACATTTCCTTCTATTGTGGAGTTGCAACATAGGCAAGTACCACATTTTTTGTGTCCTGTGATTGGGGGGAGATTGACATAATCTCGCAATGTGGCCACCTTTGTTCCTGGGACTGCTGCTCGTACGATTTGATTGGCAATGCTCTTATCCTTCTTAAAAGCAAAAAGCGGTGGGGACACCAGCTGTTCATCTATATCTTTGATCAAATGCCAGTTTTGGTGAATAACTTTCTTGAGAAAGTTTGATGATGGACAAAAGGTTGATACGCAAACTGTGCGCTCCAGATTTTTCTTTTCTTTCTTTTTAAGAAGTTCTTCACGTGGGGTCCACCACACCCGTTTGATTGCTTGTTTGACCAATTTGAATGGGTACCCACGGTCCATTAATCTCTCCATTAGCGCATTCGCATGGTGCATATACTCATCCTTAAATGTACAATTTCTTCGTAATCGAAGAAATTGACCAATGGGTAGGTTTTCTTTTAGGCTTCGTGGATGGTTGCTTGCATAATGTAGAGCTTTGTTGCGATCAGTTTCTTTTCTGAAAAGAGTGGTGACTAATTGGCCATTGGTGCAATAAACCTCAACATCCAAGAAGGAGAGTCTTGTGTGGGATGATTGAATACTGAATTTTATATCTCTTGTACGGTTATTTAACCATTCATGAAAGTCAGAGAGTTGTTCGCTTGTGCCCGACCATGTGAAGAAGATATCGTCAATAAAACGTACCCAGCCCCCTATCCACTGTTGGGAAGGGTTGTTGTTATGGACATATCTATGCTCGTATTCACTCATGAATAAGATAGCAAGCTCCGGGGCAAAAGGACAGCCCATGGCTACTCCTTTTATCTGGAAAAAGAAGTCATCATGAAACTTGAAATAATTTTTAGTCAAAGCCATCTTCGCTAGCTCAAGTATAAATTCCGTTGGTATTTTGAATGGACGGTCTCTTTTCTCCAAGAAGATTTCAACAACCTCTAGGGCCTGGTATTGAGGAATTTGTGTATATAGTGAAACTATATCCATACTAACTAGAAAGTCTTTGTCCTCTGTGAATGGTAATTCCTGTAATTTACTGAGGAAGTCAGTTGTATCTCTCAGGAAGGATTTAACAGTTTCCGTGAAGGGTTTTAAGAAGAAATCAATAAATTTTGAAATTGGCTCAAAGAGCGAATCGCACCCTGAAATGATTGGGCAGCCTGGTGGTGATTTGGCGTTCTTATGTACTTTTGGAAGTACATAAAACAAGGGTGTTCGTGGATGTTTGTTGGCTAAATAGTTGAACTCTTGTTTGCCTAGAAACCCTTGTTCAAAGCCTCTCCAAGATTTTGCCTAGTTCATTTTGGAGTTCTGTAGTTGGATCAGCTCGTATTTTCCAGTAGCATTCTACGTCAAGTAGTTGTCGATTAGCTTCCGCTATGTATTCATTTGTGCCCCAGATGACAATGGAGCCGCCTTTATCGGCTTGACTATAATATTCTCATCCTTTTTGAGAGAATAAAGCGTGTCTTTTTCTTCTTTGGCCAAGTTTGATTTGACAAAATAATTCTTCCTTTTTTCTTGGGATGCTATTGCTGACAAAACTGTTTTCTCAAAGTAGATCACTTCCTTGGGAACCTTAAAAGCCGGTGGGCAAAAGCTTGATTTTTTCTTTAGTCCAGTGGTTTCTGTTTGGGATATCTTTTCTTTGTCTGAGAAGAATGAAATTAATCGGATCTTCCTGCAGAACTCAATGAATTCCAGTTTCATTCTTACAAAGTCCGTAGATTTTGTGGGGACAAAAGTCAATCCTTTTTCCAATACACTTATTTCCGACGAGGTGAGCAATTTGTTTGAGAGAGTGATGATTGATGACTTCTCTAACTTTTGTAGTTTTGCCTCCTCGTGTACATCTCCCATGGTTGCTGATATCGCGTTTTGCCGCAGGTTTTTGGTTGGCCTTGTGCTAAAAAAGGCTGCTGTTGTTGTTGTGGGATGTTTTGTTGGAAATTTTGTTGGTTCTCCCCGAAAAACAATCTAGATAAATTTGTACAATCAAATAAAAAATAAGAAAAAAAGATAAATCAAAATAAATAAAATATGTTTGATAAGTTAGACTGAAAGAGTGGTCTTTGTAATTGAGGATCCCAACTCAATTATTGTCAGCTTGAATTCGATGCGCAGTATTGGCATTTTGTTTGTTGATTCTTGAATTGGCGCAGCCTTACTGCGCTATAGCCAAAACCCCTCATTGTTTCCCTCTAGGGAGCCAAAACACAAGATTTGGCACAAGGGTAAAAGTGACTTAAAATGACCCAAATGCACACTTTAAGGGCTTAAAACATGTTTATTCACTGCGGACAGTGATGTAAACTGCATTTAGAGATATTTCATGTTCCTGCGAGAACGTCCGATTTTTCATGCAAAATGATAGATGACCCGCGACCTGAGGAAATTGCTCTGACATTACGAAAGTGGTCCGTTTTGAAAATTTCAATATTTCTACAAATGTTGCCTTTCAGATGTGGATCATCACTTTTGGAGCTAAAACGAGCATGTTTAAAGTCATTTTCAAGCTTTTAGGACACCAAAATTCAAGATTTGGTGCAAGGGTAAAAGTGATTTAAAATGACTCAAATGCTCACTTAGAGGGCTTAAAATGTGTTTATTCACAGCGGGAAGTGATATAATCACCATTTAGAGGTAAGTCATGTTCATGCGAGAAGGTACGATTTTTCATGCAAAAGGATCGATGTCCCACGACCTGAGGAAATTGCTCGAGGTCCAAAATGGTCAGTTTTGAAAATTTCCATCTTTCAACTAATTTTGACTTTCAGTTGTGGATCATCCCTTTTGGAGCTAAAATGAGCATGTTTATAGTCATTCTCATGCTTCTAGGGAGCCAAAACTAAAGATTTGGCGGAAGGGTAAATGTGACTTAAAATGACCCAAATGCTCACTTTGAGGGCTTAAAACATGTTCATTTACTGCGGGAAGTGATGTAAACAGCGTTTAGAGGTAATTCATTTGAGAACGTGCGATTTTTTATGCAAAATGATAGATGACCCGTGACTTGAAAGGAAATTGCTCAAGATGACCAAAATTGTCCGTTTTGAAAATATCCATCTTTCAACTATTTTTTACTTTCAGATGTAAATCATCCCTTTTGGAACTAAAATGACCATATCTTTTGTCATTTTCATGCTTCTAGGGAGCCAAACCTCAAGATTTGGCGCATGGATAAAAGTGACTTAAAATGACCCAAATGCTCACTTTGAGGGCTTAAAACGTCTTTAATGTTCATGCGAGAACGTCCGATTTTTCATGCAAAATGATCGATGACCCGTGACCGTAGGAAATGGCTCTGAGATGACAATATGGTCCATTTTGAAAATTTTCATCTTTCAAATAATTTTGACTTTCAGATGTGGATCATCGTATTTGGAACAAAAAGGACCATATTTATAGTTATTTTCCTGCTTCTAGGGAGCCAAAACTCAAGATTTATCACAAGGGTAAAAGTGACTTAAAATGACCCAAATGTATTTTGGAGAGGAAGTCCTCAGACAATAACATGGGTAACATGCTTATTAAATAATTTACGAGTGGCGTAATCATCATTTTCAAAGTTTCCACTCTGCCCCACCAGGACAAGAATTTTGGGGACCATCCGTCTAATAGACACATTACGCCTGTGACAGCACACTGATTATCTACACCTGTTCTGTGAGTTCGCAGTCTTCCTCTTCTATGCACAGTTTAATGTCTTGTTGCTGCTGCCTAGCCCCCCCGCCCCCTCCCTCCTCACCCTTACCCCCTATCCTTACTCCACGGCTCCAATATATTACGTATTGATGGCAAGAACAATGCTTCCAAATATCAGTTGTCCATTAAGGACCCACTGCACGTACTTTTTAAGCGTTAATGTATGCTGAACATAGTATCTTCCCGCCTTCAATTTCGTATGTGCCCAACCATACATTATTTTCTGTCTCCCATTTTACGATGTGCCATCCTTACGCCTTATATTCGCTTCTGTACTGTATTGTAATTTTATATTTTTGTATTTTTTGTACTTTTTGTTTGTACGTTTTTGTATTATTTGTATTCTCAAATAAAAAAAGATTTGAAATTCAAAAAAAAAAACAAGTACTTGTTTTTTTGTAAATTGATCTACAATCCCCGGATTCTACAAAAAGTGCTAAATACATCAAGAACCCTTTGCATGCCCATAAGAGATTTGGAAAGTAAAAGCGTATCATCCGCAAACATAAGTGCAGGAATTTTGCGGTTTGCTAACCTAGGTGCATCAATATCTTTTACAGCCAACAAGAATTCTATTAGGCCGTTTATAAAAAGGGAAAAGAGTGTCGGGCCAGGACACATCCTTGGCGCACCCTTTCTCTACAGGGAAGGGGGCCGAAAGTTCATAATTTTTGCCATATCGTATTCGTGCATAATTATCTTGGTGAAGGCATTTCAACTGGTAGCAGAGATATTCTGGAACTCCCAGGTCCAGAAGTATGCCTCGCAATTGATCCCTCTGGACTAGATTGAAAGCGGATTTAAGATCCACAAATGTGAGGTAGAGGCTGCCACCCTCTAAGACCACGGTTTTCCAGTGGATAAGTTGTAATATGAAGATCTGGTCAATAGTAGAGGTCTTGGCCCTAAACCCTGCTTGTAAGGGTGTTAATACATTACTCACTTCTATCCAAGATTGTAAATGTCCCAGAAGTACGCGTGCAAACATTTTTTGGCTAACATCTAAAATACTTATGGGGCGATAATTGGCTAGATTAAGTGGTGAACCCTTTTATTATAAATTGGGGTGATTTCTGCCCCTCCCTAAGTAGAGGGTAGCACCATGCCCTGCAAAACGGCGATGAAAAGGGACCACAAGTAGGGAGCCCAGACTGAGGGCTCGGAGCAAAAAAAGTCACCAGGAATCTTATCCAGCCCTGGCACCTTAGCTGGTAATAACTTGCCCAGTGCCCCTGTGATCTCCTTCAATGAGCAGAGTGGCACATCTTGATTGGGCAACTCAGAATAGATAGTGTTTGTTTCCACCCAGCCAACTTCCTCAGTTGTCCTGATACATAAAGATTTAAAATGGGCTCTCCAAACTTCTTCCCCTAGATCTAGTGCAATGGCCAATTTACCTTCGGATTTACCTGTGTTAGTTAAATTCCAAAAGGCCCTCCTGTCATGATTGTCTAGCGCAGTTTTAATGGCATCCCATTCCTCACGTTCCCAGTTGCTTTTATCATTAGTTACAGTAAATTTTTAATATTCTCTGGCTTCCTTAATTTGTAGCCTATCATTAGTTCTAATGGAGATTAAAAGAGCTTGCTTGGCTTCCTTGCAGTGTTTGTTAAACCATGAATGCCTTGGTTTGGACTGCAGCCTTTGGCCAATAATAGGCCCGAATAAGATTTTGAAGATGTGCTATGATGACCTTCAGCTAGCGGAGAGATTACTTCTAAAACTAGAGCATTATGGCCGCTCTCGAGGAGTGATCTTAAAGTCGAGGACCCTGTGCCATGATCTAACGTCTACCAGAATATAATCTATGATGGACGCCTGCCCAAGTCTATTAAAGGTAAAATTCCCGGGGCTATCAGATACAGATCGACCATTACAGGCCCTCAATGAGTGGCTCATTACAAGTGCATTCATTTGTAGAACCAGGGGAGTCCATGCCCATGTTGGTAGAATTAGCCAAACAGAGTCCTCCTCACTTGTAATACTTGCAGTAAAGCCGTTCAGGGGTTCAAATTGACAGTTAAAATCCCCACCTATAATGACCCAATAATTCTCCGGTATAGTTTGGAGAAAAAAGGTCAGGTGGTCACGAGTGGGGGGGCCGTGAGTAGACATTAATTAAAGCAATTCAGGTTGAGGTAGAAAAAGACAGAAAGACACATAAAATGTCAGGTGAAGAGGTCTCTATCTGTTTGGCCTTGGAACCAAGGCGCACGCCAACCCAGGTACACAAGCCCCCAGAAGGTCTCCCCATAGCCCTCTGGACTGCTGAGATACTATACGACGCATAGCCCACTCTATGTGCATCTACCCTGGCCCATGTTTCTGGGAACATACATAACTCATGCTGATCTATGAATGACCCCCAATCTGTAAGATCCAGTTTCGAAGTGAGTCCTGCTATGTTCCAGGATAATATCCGCATACTTGATGGTCCTGCTTCATTGACTAGAGGAGCCTGAGGAGAGAGGCTTGCCCTTGATTGAGCCTGGTGTAACTCTTTGGGCCCCACCCTTCTCCTGGAACTGCATTCATTAGCCAGGTTTGAGTTGGTAAATAAAATAGGAGTGTAATCTGTCGAGCTAACCACAGGGGCCAACTCATTATCTCTTGTCTGCTTTCCATGATCACTCTTTTGCGCTGGCCCGTCGAGATACTATAGTCTCATTCTAGACTCATGGTTACGACTGGGACATGGGGGGGAGGGGGGGGCCTAATGGACGTTAGTCAATCTACAAAGTCTAATGGGCTGAATCTATTGGCGACAGGGAGGTTGTATAGAAGTGATGTGGGATGGTCCCGGACAATTGGAGGTATGGGTCCGCTCTGATCATTCATTCCCTAATCATTGGCCAATCCTCACACATTGCTCGGCATAGGCCTTGGAGAGAAGAAATATCCCAGGAGGAGAGAAGTAATGCCCCGACCTCCCTCTGATAATCACAATCTAGAATGTATTGCACAGCCCGTGTATCCCTAAAATTGATCGCTATACAGTCCCCGGCTAAATCCTTTGGCCACCACCCGAGCCAGCTTACCCTGCATGTAAAAATGATTTTATTTACATCTTTGAAGGGGAAATACCTATATTTTGCTAACCAGTGAACGCATTTATTTTTTAGCTTAGAATGAGATTCCACAGACCCCCTTTCCAGCTCGGGTACTCCTGATAACACAATGCCATATGGAGTAGAGGCCGGGGTAGATGAATACATGGTAGTGCAGACTGTGTTTCCCTGAATTTTGAGTGTTGTACAATCTTCGCACAGGCTTCTTGAGTTGTGCAGGCTTGCTGTGTATTAGATTAACCTAATATAGGCGGAGGTAACCTAATAGAAGTTTCGGAGGGTGGGCATCGAGGGAGCCTCTGGTGAAGGATATCTGGGTCCAGGCTCTGGGTGGGGGCAATCTCGGACAGGGAGCTGCATCCCCATAGTTGATTATGTTGGGCCTAGCAGGGACGGACAGTATATCTGGTGCTGGTGAGGCTACCTTATTGGGGAGCTAGACCAGCTCTTTAACCAGGGATTTAGTTGGCTCGACTGCCTTAAGAGTTGACTGCCTTTCCTACCCAGTGGTCCATCAATGATGATAGTTTGTTAATTCGATCCGTTAAGACATTAAGTTCATCCTTTACAACAGATCTAAAATGCACTTTAAGGTCCATCACCAAGTTTGTCACCCACAATGGTTGCTCTAGGGTCATCTGTAGCGATTTCCCAGTTCCTGATTCCCCCAAGTTTCTGTTTGCTACCATATCTGTTGCTTATTTATTCCGCTTGGCTCGAGTATTTGTAATACATTTGTATTTCCCCCCTTTCTTCGTTCCACCGCCCCCCGGAAGGCTCTCGGAAGTATGACCCTCTCTTCTCTGTGTGCGTGTCCTTGGGAGCTCTGGATCGGAGGCCATGGTTTGTGTTAAGAATTGGGGCGGAGTGACAGAGTCAGAAGTGGTAGAACTAGGAGCTATGATTGGTGTTAGTGAGAGGCGCATCTCTATACGCTCGATTTCCGTGGAAACGGCTCCAATTGCCCTCTGTAACATTTTGTCAATTGCAGTGGGTTGTAAAGAAGGACTAGTTTGCTGGGTAGTGGAGTCTTTCACTACAGGGGTGCGTTTGCCCATAACGGCTTGTGAGGTGCGCCTTAGCAATAAAATAGCCCCATAACAGACCTGGGAAGGAAACAAGCACATATCAGTTATAAGGGTGCTAACCTTGGGTTAGGTGGCTGGTTACTTGGTGTCATCCGTATTCAGAAGCAAGGGGGGTGGCTCAGCCCAGTCTCCTCCGGTCTGTGACGGGCATGCCCTTGGCCCGGGCACAACCGCGTCCCACGCTGCGACATGCAGCAGCCCGTTTGTGCACTTCAAGTACGAAAACAAGTTCGTGGGCGCCCTCCTGCCGAGGGTTATACTGGGCACTGTAGTTTCAGGGTCTTTTGGCAGACACTGGTATCCCCATTTAAGTTTTCTCTTAAAATGGTTCGGCAGATTCCGTGCAGAGATTTAAATGCCAGACAAAGGGCTTTGAACTCGTCTGACTGGCAACCAATGCAGTTTTCTGATGGCTTCTCTGGCAGATTCATATTTGGGAATTTTGAAGAAGAAACGAGAAGCAGCGCTTTGCAAAATCTGGAGACTTTTCAAATGACCTGATGAAAGAGTAAGGTGGAGACTATTACTGTAGTCAATCCTTGTGAGGACCACAGCCATAGTTACTGTTTTTAGAAGTTCAGGGGGCAGACATTTTGTGATTTTTTTTTTATCGGCCTTCTAGATCAAAAGGATGCAGATGTAATTTTGTTGACTTGCTCCTTAAATTTCAGTTCACGGTCTACCAAGAATCCTAGTTTTTTTTACTTTGGTTGAGGGTGTAGGCAGTGAGTCCAGCTCTGGCAGCCTCAAATCCAGTGTCCAATGACAGGGGTTATTGCCGAAGAGGACGACCTCAATCTTTGAGGCAATCAGCTTCAGGCAATTGCAATCCATCCAGTTGCTCACCTTACTCATACACACACTGAATGCATCACCTGGGTGGTTTTCAGTTTGCTAGTGACACCACAATTTGGGTGTCATCCGCATACGATGCTAAAGTGAAACCGGCGTATTTGATGATTGACGCAAGTGGCATAACAAAGGTTAAAAAGAGTTGGGCTCAATGCCGATCCTTGTGGAACTCCGCATGGCAGGGAAAACTGCCAGGAGACAAAATTACCCATTGCTGCTTTTTGTTGTCGATTTGTCACAAAAGATTTCAAGGAGATCCAGTGCTGTGCCCTTTATACCCAGGCCTTGCATGCAGTATTCTAAGATCTCATGGCTGACCGTATCAAATGCCACAGAGCAAGATCAGAGCCGCCATCCCCTCTCTGTCAAGAGCTTCTCATATCTTCAGTGGATCAGTTTAGGGCTGATTTTTTCTAAAACCATGTTGTGTGTTGTCCAGCAGAGAGTGAACTTCTATGTATTCTGAGATCTGTTGATTCATAATTTTCTCTGCCAGCTTAGCAGCAAAAGGGAGTCTTGAAATAGGGTGATAATTGCTAAAGTCCATAGCTTTCAGATCTTTTTCTTTTTTTAAAGTGAGGATTGAGGCAAGTTTCCACTAGGTAGGAAAGATCCCTACAGTAAACATAGTGTTGAGGATTTGTCCCAAGTATTGTGCCACTTGAGCAGGTATGTGCATTATGTGCTTTCGCCAGCTTAATGCCTTTGTAGAAACCTCGGAGCTCTTACACCCTGCCCAGTCTGGCTTCCGTGCCGCTTATAGCACTGAGTCGGCGCTGGTGGAGATTACTGAGGCCATTAGGGAGTGTCTGGACAGTGGCGGCAGAGCGGCTCTGATTTTATTGGACCTCTCTGCCGCGTTCGAAACTGTCCCTCATTCACTCCTTCTTACCCGCCTAGCGGAGATTGGTGTGGTGGGCTCAGCATTGAAATGGGTAAAATCCTTTTTATCGGACATGTCTCAGCAGGTCTGGATCCCACCTTTTTCATCCTCGGTCAGGCCCCTCACTACCGGGGTTCCTCAAGGCTCCACATTGAGTCCCCTGCCTTTTAATGTTTATCTTACCCCCCTCATTGTGCTTGCCGAACAAATGGGAGCAAAAATCATAGCGTACGCAGATGATACGCAGCTTTTATTTACCTGGAAGGATGCAGCAACTAACACAGAGGTTGTCCGTTCGTGCCTTTCCTCTGTGTTTAACTGGTTAGCAGCTGCACAGCTGAAGTGCAACGAAGACAAGACAGAAATTTTGCTGTATGGCCAATTTCCATCCAACTTCAGAGACCTCTTGTGGCCGTCTGATTTTCCCCAGCCAGGCTCAGTTACTATCGCTGCCAAGAATTTGGGAGTCTGGTTTGGAGAGGATCTGAGATTCGAGGCACACATAAAAAAACTTACTGCTGTGTGCTTCGGCTCTCTAAAAGCCATGAGAAAGTTCTTCCCGTATCTGCCATCATCAGCTAGAGAGTCGGTTGCTAGAGTTTTAATTTTATCTAGGCTCAACTATGCCAACTCTCATTTTAGCGGCACTCCAGCTTTCTTAGTTGCCCGACTGCAGATTATCCAAAATGCGACAGCACGGCTGCTGTATAACATTCCTAGCAGAGAAAGCGTGCGAGCACACCTAAAGGAACTTCATTGGCTGCCGATTGCTCAAAGGATAACTTTTAAAATTCTCACTTTAGCATTTAAGGCAGTACATGACGTGGGACCATCCTACCTAAGAAAAAGATTCAGCCGCTATGTCCCCACACGGCCGCTACGTTCAGCCGGCTGCAACCTCTTGAGTGTGCCCCGCTTCCAGCGAGTACGACTAGGAGGCTACTCGCTTGCTGTTGTCGCAGCTAGGACTTGGAACGCCCTTCCCCTCTCCCTGAGATCGACTGAAGATTTTGTTTCATTTAAGAAAGCACTAAAAACTCATCTTTTTAGAACAGCCTATTAGTGTTATTTTTCCTTTAGATGGCCACTTGCTTGTTTTCCTTTTTCGCGCCAGGATACTCTGGAGTAATGGAGCGCGTTATAAAACAGCAAATAATAATAATAGTAATAATAATTATGCTGGGTGGGCAGGGATCTTGCGGTGCACCAGATTTAATTAGCGGAATTAGGTCTATGAGATGTTCCTGCAAGGGGGTCTTAAAGGTGGAGAAGCGGATTGTACCCCCTGGGTAAATTGGTGCTTAGCTGCTTTTTTTGCTGCAAAATTGTAAATATTAACAACTTTCTTTTTGAAAAAGCCTGCTAGCGTTTCACAAAAGTCTTGATTTATGCCTGCTTGACTTGGGCTAGTTGGCGTTACCATCTTTTTTATTACTGAGTAAAGAGTTTTGTTTGCATCACAGGCTGCTTTTATATGCTGAGTAGTAAGTGGTCTTTGCAGCTAGGATAACCTCTTTATGCTTTACTAATTTAGCTTTATAGATGTTCTTCTCCTCTACCTGATAGTTTTTTTTCTCCACATTTGTTCTGGTCTACGACAATACTGCCTTGATAGCCTGAGGTTTTCATTCTACCAGGGCTGGGACCTTTTTTAGTTGCACTTTTATGGGTAACTAGCTGCCCGTCCCGACGTTGTCCGAGTACAAAAAAAGATTTACCAGAAGGACAGCAAACCTTAACGAACGTTACCCCACCTCTTTCCAATGCAGCAGGCGTCTTAGGATGCACACGCCCACACACAACGCTGAAGGGCACGTACACCTCACGAAGTGCACGAACGCTAATCTCATCACAGTGAGATTAGCGTTTGTGCACGTCGTGAGGTGTACGTGCTGTTCAGCGTTGTGTGTGGGCGTGTGCATTCTGAGACTCCTGCGTTTATCCCCTGTTGAGATCAGTAACGCTTATGCCCACTAAGGTTGCTTCGCAACATATGTTATTAACGCCACCTGAATGGCAATGTGCGTGAATGCGGCACACATTGTGTCTTCTATACGGACGTGTGAGAAGTGATTATAACTCATGAATGGAAAGGTGCGCTACTGAATGATGCGGCCATTTGTTTGTTATGAAATTTGTGGCACGCCCATCTGAGAACCCTGTTTTTGTAGGCCCCTCTCACAAAGTCTAATGTGTGTACATTGACACGGCTACGACCACGCTCCTGGCCCTCTGAGTGTGTAGTTTGACACGCCCACGCCCCTCTGACAACTGTTACGGCCACAAAGTAAAATGTGTGTAGTTTGACACACCCACAAGGGACTACTTTACCCCTAAGGTTCTTTGACGTTTCTAATGTATATGGAGGCCACCTGTATAGCCTATGTCCATCTGCTGCAACTCTCCTTTCCAATGCTGTATTGGGTGTTGTGTTGGTGCTGTACTTCTTGAGTTTACCCGCCTCAAAGGTTTCAGCTCTCTCTTTATAATAGTAGTATAGCTATAGATAGATATAGATTGGGGCTACTGTGTCCAATGCAGGGTTTAGCCAGTGCTTAAAGTTCTCAACACTTTGCATCACGTTATCCCCTAGTTGACAAGGGTTGGAGGTAATGGCTTCCCTTAGTTCAGCTGAGCGCATTTTATGCCACGCTCTACCCTGGGATTGCTGGATGGGGTGCCTACGCATGATGGTTTTCTCAGTCTTTATCAACCATTTGACCATCCAGTGGTCAGACCAAGTCAGTGGAAAAGATGGCAGTAAGTTGATGTCATTATTGGAGAAGATACCATCCAGCATGTGATCAGCCCTGTGCATTGGACCTTTGTTGTTTAGAGAGTCTAAACGTGTCCATTGCATCAATAAGTTTGAGAGTCAGGGTCAGTTACTTTTTTCAGGTGAAAATGTAAATCTCTCAATGCAGTAAAGTTCTCATTGATAGTTGAAGATTATATGACAATACTGAGTTTATCAATAAAGCCACTCTTTGCTCCTGGGGGACGATATACTAACGTCCCCTTCTTTCTTGTGAATCTAGTGGCTTTAGAGAGAAGGCTAAAGCCCCAAAACCAGAAGTAGTTAGTGGCTCAAATATGGTTTTAAAGTGGTTGTGGTAGAATATCGCCAGTCCCCCTCCTTTTTTTGCGGTCTACCCAACCGATACGTGGCAGATCCGGGAAGTGGAGGGAGGCTGCTATGATATCTGGGCAGGAGCTAGCATCTGTCCAGGTTTGTTACTAACGTCATGTCAGCGTTCTGTGTTTAAACTAGATCATAAAAATCTAGCTGGTGTTTTACTAGAGATCTTGTGTTTAGTAGCATACAGCAGTTATTTGAGCTATTGGGGCCAGAGCTCTTCCCGGGCCACTGGCCTTCTTACTGAATGGAGTTTAAAGCGACTGGTTTGGTTCGGGTAGGGTGGATGGCAGGGAGTTATAACGGGGGGTTTGGTCTTAGTGCCATTAGTGTTTCTCGAGAATAACTAATGGTGCCTGCCATTTTGTGAGAAAGGACCAGGGGGACCAGCACTGGGCGTGGGCGGGCTCGCCTTTGGCGCGCCCGCTGCACGTCAGCGCCATTGCCTCCTTTTTATGTCCTAAGCCTAGCTGGGTAAAGGAAGACTAGACCGTACCTCTTCCAAAGATGGTGGCTGGAAAGTGGCCCAGTGGAAGTGAGTCACCCTGTTTACTGAGACCTCCCGCCACACAAACAGCCGACTAATGGCAGCGGTGGACCGGGGAGATACCGATGACAGAAAGAGAGCTACCTGCCCAAGTCGATAGCGTTCTGATCTAGGTTTGTGCAAATGAGCGATTTTCCTATTGTTCATTTAAAAACCAAAACCCAAAAGAGAAGAGCGAATAACAATGAAAAGTGTATATTTTTAAAAAGTTCTAAAACAATTAAAAAGCACACAAATTAAAAAGCATACTTCTGCTCTTGCTGAGTAAAAGCCTTGCTGCCTTTCCTAGTTAGATGCGCGTCAGCGCCATTGCCTGAGCACCCTGGATTGTAATGACTCACTGACCAACTTTGATAAAAACCCAGCACTGTCTTGGGGGGAGGGGATAAGGGCCAGCTGATCAATCAAATCCAAACAATTTAAGTCAATTACTCTCTTAATACTTCTGAGCTGGAACATTTCCGGTCTAGTCAATTAGAAACCGGATGATAGTTTGCTGAGATTCATAAAAGGATATCATATTGTGGTGCTCCAAGACACCTGGGACATAGTTCGTTTGTTCCATCTAGATGGGTTGATTTCTTTTTTCTCCCCAGCCTCGCCCTCCTTAGCGAGCAGAGCTACAGGTGGATTATTTAGCATGTTTTTTTTAGATATTACCTATAAAACCTTCAAGTTGACACTGGCTCATTACATGTATTAGCAGTACTTTTTAAAATGCTCTGTTATACTAGTGATTAATTTTTATAACTCACAATCACAGAAAAAAAATTCTGACCATATACTGGCCTTAAAGACCTTTTTAGATTGTTATGCTGAAAAGCAGTGTCGTTTGTGGTGATCATACTGTCTGACTTTAATATTCACTCCTGTCTTGATATTTCACGTTGGTGAGGAGTGTTATAAATGGCCATTGTAATTTTGAACATATGAGACAAGATCTACTTAGCTCTATTCTGCCCAACCTTAATCTGGTTCTTGTATAGCAAAACCCAAAATGCCCAGGTCCTGTAGATCAGGGATGCAGATTGAAATGAAATACGACTGCTCTAGAGACCTTGCTAGACAATCTTTACACTGCATATGGTCAGGACATAAGCACCTGTGTAGAGGATACCACCCAACCCAATGTGTTATCAGCCTTTAACAGAGTCTGCCTGCAAGTTTCAAAGAGCTTAACCTCTATGTAAGGTAAAAAGGTACCTATTCACAGCTAGTTTGTCCATATTTGGTCTGTGGGTCAAAGCTTACTTTTAGCTCTAAAACAAACTCCAAGAAAAAGCAATGACGTTTCCCTGTGGAGGATTAATTATAAGACGGCTATAACGAACTGGAGAAGCTTGCTATCAACTTCTCCAAGTCAGAAATTTAAAATGCAGTGCTTTATTTCGGGAGACAGTAGATCACCCTTATTTTACAGGAGCAGCTAATGGAATGGTGGAGTGCCAAATATCCCAATGCTTGGGTGCAGCATTACCAGGGGATATATGGTCCAGTCACTGCTGATGCTGGACATGGAGGATTCTTATGGTAAATCTAACGCTGAATTATTTGAAGATGAGCAAAGTGAGGCTATTGTTTAGAGGTCTACAAATACGGCCCCAGGCCAAGACGGTGAACCTGTTGAGTTATATAGAGACCCTATGAAATTAGCAAAAATCTTTACCAATGTGTTAAACGCATGAAAGTAAAGTATGTAGCCCTTCATCATAGTCAAAGTCGATAATACCTGTGTTTAAAAAAGGACAGAGAAATTACCCATGTTATAGGCCCATATCATTTATTGACTCAGTGGTCAGGGTTAAGGGAAGTTTCATCCAAAAATAACATTGTGTAATGTCCAGTATAGTTTTAGGGCTGGAAGAAGTACCTTAGATTGGTGTCTGGACCTGCAGATGATCATAGCGAAATAGACAATTGCTAAAGGAGGCTAGTTACATCAAGCCTTCATGGATCTCACAGCAGATAGTCATTAGGCACAAACTGTGGTCAATCATCCTCAACAAGGATAGTTATAAAGATAATATATTTTCTGCATGTATTACGTACAGATCTGTCCATGGTGTTCAGATATGAACAGTCGGGGAGCTAAACCTCGCCTTTCAAGTTCCAAATGGGCGTAAGACAGAGGTGCATATTGGCCCAACTTTTGTTGTTTTATATATATATATATATATTTATTCATGTGCTGGGGCTCATTCTGAGCTGTAAACAAACAGAAAACAGTGCGCCGTAACAGGGTAACAGAATTCGAACACTTCAACTCCCATAATGCCTACGCACAGACTCTTTCGAGCAGCCCCACTGTGGGCGTGTCAGGATGCATATTAATGGATGAGAAGGTTCGCTGGAGCACGCACCTTGCACAAAGCCTCTGAGGAAGATTGATTCGAAATGCATCAGGCTGCAAGGCTGTTTGAAACCACTGGCTGATTGAACTGGTCTATACCTTGAATAAAGGCTGGTAACCTTTCATCCTACTTCGTGTGCGACTCTAATTGGGCTACCAATCATACGTGCAACTATAGGCGGCTGCCCAGCTGCCGAGCAACGCACCACCCCTTAATCGAAGGGGGCAACGAGGACGAAGTCACAAAACCTCGATGTGGAGATGGGATGCAGGATGAGGACCCGTTCATGTGCTGGGGCTCATTCTGAGCTGTAAACAAACAGAAAACACAGTGCGCCGTAACAGGGTAACAGAATTCGAACACTTCAACTCCCATAATGCCTACGCACAGACTCATTCGAGCAGCCCCACTGTGGGCGTGTCAAGATGCATATTAATGGATGAGAAGGTTCGCTGGAGCACGCACCTTGCACAAAGCCTCTGAGGAAGATTGATTCGAAATGCATCAGGCTGCAACAAGGCTGTTTGAAACCACTGGCTGATTGAACTGGTCTATACCTTGAATAAAGGCTGGTAACCTTTCATCCTACTTCGTGTGCGACTCTAATTGGGCTACCAATCATACGTGTGTGTATATATATATATATATATATATATATATATATATATATATATATAGAAACTATTTTGGAACATTACTTATTGCCTGTGAAGATATCCCATGAGCAGGATTGAAGATTATTCCTGCTTTAATATACACTGGCGCTGCAGTGCTGATAGCGATAACTTCTGTTGGTTTACAGCATTTAGGTCCTTTGCTAACTTCATGAACAGTCTGGCCCGGAGTATTAACTGTAATAAATCTCACACAATGGTTGGGTTCAGGAGGCCTGGGGCACAGTAAATATATTTTTGGGGGGGGATGTGAGATCACCAAAGCAACGGCCTTTCCATAAATGTGGGTCTTATTCAATGATAATAACTCTTGGACCCTTCTCGGGAGAACTTGATACAATGACCAGGGGGGCTACCTCAGTGTTTGGCTTTGCTGGTCGTCTGGGAGTTAAGCCTATTAATGATGTTTAAAATCTACCAATCCAAATGCATCTCTGTGGCAATATACAGTAGTGATATTTGGGGCTATAAAGAGGCCTCGGACTAACAAGTAGTTGAAAATAAGTTCCCGAGACGTTTATTATCATGCATGGGATAGATCTTGGATCTCCTAAAACTACGACCTCTACTTGAATGGATCTAGCTATGGTTAAATCCAGAGCTGGCTTTAAATAAGGCCATATTGGCGAACTGTATGGAACTCAAGAGGACTGGCAGCAGTCCTTGGCTCAGCAATCTCAAATCGACATTTACAGAACAGGGACCTACTGATTTATACAAGGCTCCTGAAAGGACTGTCTGCGAAAACCTAGAATTGGTCAAGAAACACTTTATAGCTGTAGGCCAAGCTACCTGAGAGAGGAGGGACATGCGCAAACTCTGTACGAGCATATATTACTATGAAAACATGTTGGCCAATAGTCTTCTCTCACACTGGTCACTAACCCTCAGCATCGCTTCCTTTTAACAAGATTTAGACTAAATCCTCTGCATTCGTTTTTGGTATAGTCATTGGGCTGGAATAAAGTTGAAGACATAGGCTCCTGTAGCAGAGATTCCTTTTCAGACCAGGATACCATGCACTTTGCAATGTTCTGTGACTATTACAGCTCTCCGTCATCAATATATATGATCTTTACTGAGAGGGAGACAATTTATACACGCCAGACTTGCTCCAATTCTTTTGCAAATGTATACAGAATGTATAGGTTTAAATGTGGTCAATTTCTTTTAATAGGGGCTATTGGACTTAGAAAGAAACCAGGCATAGTGACTTTGATAATGGGGTATTATGGACAGCCTGAGAAGCTAGCTCTATGATCTATCAAAGAAAATAAGTTTATACGATTATTTATTTGATCCAATTATGAATAAGAGTGTGGTGTTATTATTTAATGTATGTTTTATTTATGCCAATCTGATCATAAAACACTTCTAATTGTTCATAGCTTTTTAATTATAGGTATCTTTTATGGTTTTGAGTAACTAAAGATTTTATGATGGTGGAATGGATTGTACCCACACAATCGAGAAACCGCTATTCAGTTTTTCTGGATTCATCAGAATCAAAAAGCACTTACATTGTTCTGAATATTTACCGTATTTCTTTTACTTCATTTGGGTGGTAGACTAAACAACAAACACTTGCAACAGTCTCACTTGCCTGGGAAACAAGACTTGCAAAAGTCTTGAATAGAAACGGTGTTCTAAATATCTACTCATGGATAAAGGTATTAATGAAAAGGAAAAAAAGCCTTCCAGGAATACCATTGATTAATAAGGGACAAGTGTTGTGCATTCTTCGACACTCAAAATTTGTATTGGGTGTAATTCCTTCAGGGAAATGTGCATAATTGTTAATACTTTTCCAATAAGATTGAGAAAATCTAGGACTTTGTGCTGTTAACCCCACCACTTCTCCTAATCTTATCAGGAACTTTAAATGAGGCCTTGGTCTGTCTGCTCAGAATCAAAGTGTAATCTGCTCTTATTTCCACCAAGCATGGGCTTTCTCTTTACCTTTGCCCCCCAACACCAAAATTCCTCCATCAGCCTGCATGTTAGTGGTGCCTTACCTCGCTGCACTTCGCAACCTATTTCAGAGATCATGTCCGAATTATTGGAATCACACAGGTGCCCAACTCTTTGCTCCCTACTTCTGTCAAAATCACAGAAAAGATACTTAATAAACAATTGGTACCATACTTGGGATCTAATGCCCTATTGGAAACTGATCAATCTGGCTTTAGCGCTAACCACAGCACTGAAAACATTTTGGTGTACGCTACCATCAGTCCAAATTACATAATGGATTGGGGCAACTCTACTCCCTTGACCCTTATGGATTGGTCAGCTGAATTCAACATGGTGGATCATTCCACCTTATAAGAGAGACCAGAGAGTGTAGGTAATCGCAATGCTGCTCCCCTTATGTATATCAAATCCTTTCTGACTCGCCGCTTGCAATCAGTGTAAGCCACCTATTTCAGCTAAGCGGAAAATTAATTCAGTAGGATGTTCCCTTGAGGCTTTAGACTGAGCCCTACTCTGTTTAATGTGTATATGCTCCCTCTGGCGGCCCTTACCAAGTCATTTGGATATAAGATGCCATCATATGCAGATGATAGTCCTAATTTCAAAAGATCAGAAGATCTCAAAACCAAGTTTCAGAAATGCAGGCAACCTGTAGCAAGCTAGAAGCATGTTAACTACCTTAAAATAAATTTAAAAAGAAGGAAGTGCTACTTCTTAGCTTTCAAACCATGCTTGGTCCAATGAATGGTGGCCCCATAGCCTAGGCTCAGTGAAAAAAAAACAATCTTTGATCAGGTGTACCCGAGAAGTCCGGAATATCCATCGCCCAAAATGTTGTTACCTTCAATGCCTTAAATGCAATTAATAATTTCCTCCAGAATCATAGCCCAACTTCAAAGAAATCAAAATGCTGCTAATAGAGCCTTTCTTGGCCAATCTTACATGTTTGTATGTCCTCATTTCGACGACCTGAAATGGCTTCCGGTAAAGGAAAAAGCCATTTTCATAACCATCTGTCGGACCTTCAAACCATCCATGGGGCCTGGCCCGCCAAACAATAAGTTATTTATGTAGAGGGCTGCACAGCTAACCTTTGAGGTTCCTCAGATTCAAAAGGTCACGCTGTGGTAGCTATGCTTTTTTAGGTCGAGCCTTTACCATTCCGCAGGAATGGGAAATGGGGAGAATTCAAGTCGGCTATTTTCTCTTCAAACCAAAGGGCTTTCAGCCGCGGTTTTCTTGCAGTGCCCGTGAACCACGTGATAACATGCACGCGCATTCAGGGCCAGCCAGCCCAGCACATCAAAGGGCTTCTCCTCCCCTAATTATTCATGGCCGGCCGCAGGCCGGCCGTACTTTCAGTTTCCCCAGAACGGCTAATTAGGGGAGGAGAAGCCCTTTGATGTGCTTCACACCAATGCGCCTCAGTCATTCCTCTTCTTTGTATTTGCTTCCAGACTCCGATCTGCTCATGTGCACAAGACGCTTTACACATTACACTCATCTGCCTGAAGTGGGAGTTTTAAACAAGCAAAGCTGGTCCTTCTGTACTTGCAGTTTCACTTCTAATGTGTGTTGTTATTTATCATGATTTTTAGCTGAGGTGTATCACGCTTGTTCATGAGTTTGATCTCTTCATACTGTCAAATGTTTTCTAAGTTGTTTTTGATTGTCTTACCACTGGAGGTCTCCCTGTGCTACATTTAGCCTCTGACACATGCAACGCCACTCAACCACGCAACGCCACTCAACCACGCAACGCCACTCAACCACGCAACGCCACTCAACCACTCAACGCCACGCAACTACGCAACGCCACGCAACTACGCAACGCCACTCAACTACGCAACGCCGCTCAACTACGCAACGCCGCTCAACTACGCAACGCCGCTCAACTACGCAACGCCGCTCAACTACGCAACACCGCGCAACTACGCAACGCCGCAATGCCACGCAACTACGCAACGCCACGCAACTACGCAACGCCACTCACACATGCAACGCCACGCAACTACGCAACGCCACTCAACTACGCAACGCCACTCAACTACGCAACGCCACTCAACTACGCAACGCCACTCAACTACGCAACGCCACTCAACTACGCAACGCCACTCAACTACGCAACGCCACTCAACTACGCAACGCAACTACGCAACGCCGCGCAACTACGCAACGCCGCAACGCCACGCAATGCCGCAACGCCACGCAACTACGCAACGCCACGCAACTACGCAACGCCACGCAACTACGCAACGCCACGCAACTACGCAACGCCACGCAACTACGCAACGCCACTCACACATGCAACGCCACGCAACTACGCAACGCCACGCAACTACGCAACGCCACGTACCTACGCAACGCCACGCAACTACGCAACGCCACGCAACTACGCAACGCCACGCAACAACGCAACGCCACTCAACTACGCAACGCCACTCAACTACGCAACGCCACTCAACAACGCAACGCCACGCAACAACGCAACGCCACGCAACAACGCAACGCCACTCAACTACGCAACGCCACTCAACTCAACTACGCAACGCCACTCAACTACGCAACGCCACTCAACTACGCAACGCCACTCAACTACGCAACGCCACTCAACTACGCAACGCCACTCAACTACGCAACGCCACTCAACTACGCAACGCCACTCAACTACGCAACGCCACTCAACTACGCAACGCCACTCAACTACGCAACGCCACTCAACTACGCAACGCCACTCAACTACGCCACGCCAATCAACTACGCCACGCCACTCAACTACGCCACGCCACTCAACTACGCCACGCCACTCAACTACGCCACGCCACTCAACTACGCCACGCCACTCAACTACGCCACGCCACTCAACTACGCAACGCCGCGCAACTACGCAACGCCGCAATGCCACGCAACTACGCAACGCCACGCAACAACGCAACGCCACTCACACATGCAACGCCGCTCAACTACGCAACGCCGCTCAACTACGCAACGCCGCTCAACTACGCCACGCCGCGCAACTACGCAACGCCGCGCAACTACGCAACGCCGCAATGCCACGCAACTACGCAACGCCACGCAACAACGCAACGCCACGCAACAACGCAACGCCACTCACACATGCAACACCACTCACACATGCAACACCACTCAACTACGCAACGCCGCTCAACTACGCAACGCCGCTCAACTACGCAACGCCGCTCAACTACGCAACGCCGCTCAACTACGCAACGCCGCTCAACTACGCAACGCCGCTCAACTACGCAACGCCGCTCAACTACGCAACGCCGCAATGCCACGCAACAACGCAACGCCACTCACACATGCAACGCCACTCACACATGCAACGCCGCTCAACTACGCAACGCCGCTCAACTACGCAACGCCGCTCAACTACGCAACGCCGCTCAACTACGCAACGCCGCTCAACTACGCAACGCCGCTCAACTACGCAACGCCGCTCAACTACGCAACGCCGCTCAACTACGCAACGCCGCAACGCCACGCAACTACGCAACGCCACGCAACTACGCAACGCCACGCAACTACGCAACGCCACGCAACAACGCAACGCCACTCACACATGCAACGCCACTCAACTACGCAACGCCACTCAACTACGCAACGCCACTCAACTACGCAACGCCACTCAACTACGCAACGCCACTCAACTACGCAACGCCACTCAACTACGCAACGCCACTCAACTACGCAACGCCACTCACACATGCAACGCCACTCACACACGCAACGCCACTCACACACGCAACGCCACTCCCACACGCAACGCCACTCCCACACGCAACGCCACTCCCACACGCAACGCCACTCACACACGCAACGCCACTCACACACGCAACGCCACTCACACACGAAAAACCACTCACGTTGCCAATAGGTCTCGCAGTACGACAGTTGGAGCCATTACAATTGCAAATAACAATGCCTTTCACTTTGGTTATCATTTTAAATACATAAAGGGCTTTGTCATTTACAAAACCAATAGCTCCAACTTTCCTACTGCGAGACCTATTGGCAACGCCAGTGCTTGTACTATCAGAACAAGGAATGAGCTCCCCATACATCTCAGACTTTGACAATGTTTTCTGTAATTAAAAAAGAATATAAAACAAACTCTTGCACTTGTGTTCTTCTCTTGTCGCGGAATAAAGGACCAAAAGAATGCAGTTCAAACAACAATTTTATTTAAAAAACAAAAATCAAGACACTCCAGTAATCCAAAATGTACAGAAGTGCAGGTGAGTTTGGTGCTGGGAACGAGAAACAAATGCCAATCCTCCAAATGAGGGTGGCACTTATCAGGAAAATCTCGTCTTTCTGTCCGACTGAAAAGTCAAATACAAATCAAGGGGAGGAATACAAAATATGAAACCAAGGATATGGGATGTCATCAGATGCAATGAAACCTGCAATCAATTGTATCATAGGAAGGCTTAGTCGCTGCTCTGGATGGATAATGGCTTAGGAGAGTCCTTTATTTGCCAGCTAGTAGAGGGTTTCGCAATACCACTATGACAGAATCACCTCGAAGGAACATTTTAGAGATGTAGCGATCCTTATTGACTGGCTTGGATTTCTTCTTGCCTTTTCCACTCTTTGGCACTTCAGTCCACATCTCCTTCACATTCTCGAGCACCATGTTACAGTGTCTGCAGGACAAGACAGAAATGTCATTGGACTGTGAAACATGCATACAATGCAACGCTACACTTCTCTTACCCAACATCCATTTGTACTGTGTTTGTTTGATAACATTCACAACTGCTTCTACAAAAACAAATGAGCAAATCTAAACCTGGAACTAGGGAAATCCCCTTTCACACTGCAAGTGCTTATTTGCAACAAAAGTTAAACAGTTTTATTTAAAAGGTACAAGGACCAATCACAACTGGAGCAGATTGGCCCCTTTAGGATAAAGAGTTCACTAAACTTAACATTAATAGTTAAGTGTTGTTACTGGTAGTTGGACACGGCTATTGGTATCGGCGCCTCAAGTCTCCGACGAACATACAAAGGAGTGAACTTGCAAGGCAATCTCACCCAAAAGAGACGCAAAGCGCATCTGCACTCATTGCAAGGAAAACCTCTTATAGTGCATGCAGAGCTAAAAACATCCCAACCACAGACTCAGCGATACAGGCTTAATCAAATATCAAAATGTAAATTGATGCATTTCACTTGAAATGATATATAAGAGGCCAGTCAAAATTACTTCAGTTTTGTATAACTAACTACAGCATGTTTGAGTGGTCAGAGATAACAGCTCAATGTAATTTAATCAAATTCACTGTTTTATTTGCACCAGTTATAGCAATATTTCTCATGTGCAGAAAACACTGATAGTCCACAACCAATGCAGTAAGATCATTACTGTGCAGCACAATAGTGAGGTAGCTTAGCGTTAGAATTGTGCAAAATGTGATACCCCAAGAAAGAGGATATTTTACACAGGGCTTAATAATATGGTAAATTAAGTGCGATGATACAGACCACAAACATTGGATGGCTACTTTGCCAGTATAAAAAGTAAACAAATGCCGCTATTATTTGTATAGCGATCATGAATCTAATGTTAGGTATCCATCACATCACACATTTTTCTAGTCAGGAATGCCAAAAGTTGTAAAAATTAATCATTTTAGTTTGCCCCTAACGAAGTATGAGAAATTTTTCAAGGATCAGAAAGTAAATACCTTATGATGTAAATATGTGTGTGTAAAATGTAAATGTACAGGAATTTATATAGCCCAAATCACCGAGCGGTTTCCAAGCGCTTGCTTAGGGAACCCGTCCTGGTATTCTCCTGTGAGATAACCCCGGCAGGGTATCCGCAAGGTGAAAGCCAGGCATTCCGCCGCGAGGGGCCGTTGTGGAGATTAAGCAAGCTATTGCCCATAGTCGCAGAGTGTGAACCCGTGAATCGAGTAGGCACCGGAGCAAGAATTGTCGAGTCCATGGATATTTTAGGACTCAAGACCCCGCCGAGCCGGGAATTGAACCTTGGTCCCGGGCTGACCTCTGCTTCCAGGTCTGCCTCCTCTAACCAGTGAACCACACTTCTCTGTGTACTGCCCTTGTAAACTAACAAATTATTTTGTTGTTGCAGGTTTCTGAAATTGTGAAAAGATTATAAGCTGTGAATTAGTAAAATGTCTACCATAAGATGAATTTGTAAATATTAATGAAGAGATTAAGTACACAAAATGTTGGAACCGAGAGTGACTGGGATCTGTGTGTATTGTGTTAACAAGATTTACCATCAGTTTTAGTGTGCCCAGCTAACAGTAAATGTTCTGATAAAGAATTTGGGTACAAAAGTTTGCTTGATGATCTGCCAGCCTTTGACGATTAAAAGGATTAAATCAATCATCAAGTCAAAATTGTTTAAAGAATCATGATGCAGTTTAACAACTGTTAAATATAAACTGTGGAAAATTCCATAAAACATGTAGAAACAAATTTGCCAAACAAACTTGCATGGCTATAAAAAAAAAAAAAACTGGTACAAGACAGTTTAGCGAATAATTCAACGTGTATGCGTCCTTCATTTTTAGATGGAGAATTGAAAGACGCATGTTTCTTCAGTGATGAAGAGTCAGGGGAAGAGATTATATATGTGCGTACACTTGAATTGAATAATCAAGTTTCAGATGCTACAGTTGCATTAAGGGACTCAAAATTACTCAACAAGTTAAGTGGTGGTGATATGGTTGTGACCGAAGCAAAGTACCACAAAAAGTGTCTTGCTAATTTTTATATTTGGCTTTGGCAAATACAGAAAAAAGAAAAAAGTATAGACAACATATTGACATTAATCTATGCCATGGTATTTGGTGAGATTGTCAACTCTCTCGAACATAACATTTACTAATTCCGAAGTTTTACTTATCAAATCACTCTTAGTTTGTTGTATGACAGAATTAGGTGCAGAAAATGCAGACATATGTAAGCAGCATACAAAAAAAAAGAAGAGATTCTTGCATTCATACCAACACTTCCAGATGAACCAAAAGTTAAGGATATTCCGCGAATACACAAAAACGATATAGGAGAAAATATATATTCAGTGTCAGCCTGGACAATGCAGATATTATTCGAAAAGAAATTTATCAAATGGAAGTAGATGAACTTATTGGTCAGTTTGAGTAAAATTGTCAAGAAAAGTCCGTAGGGACTGCCATGCTAAATCCAATATGAAGGATTATGGAAGGTTGTAATATTTCAAATGACAGCACAGTAAATGGTAAGAGGAATGCAGGTTTGTCAGTCTCACAGCTTGCTAGGTATCATAACAGCAAGTGTAAGAAGGCAAATCCTAAAGGAACATGTACTAGCTATCCTTGGATGTTTGCCATGGACCACATCCACTATGCCAGTATTCATTAAAACGCTTGCCGGGCTGAAAAAAAGAATTACAGATGTTTTTGAAGAATTTTCAAACTGACATGTTGTTGCTTGTAAAAGTGGTAGACCTTATTCCTGCATATCTCATGATCTGATGAATGAGCAGTGCAACAAGGATATAAAAATCAGATGGTGTGCAGTTGGTATTCTTGATAATCTTAGCGCACTGATAAAATAGATGGTGTCTGGACCTCTAATTGCCAAATTATTCTGACAATTCGATGAAGAAATGGGATTCAGTGAAAAAGAAAATAACTATTCACCATGAAGACGTCTCTTGCAACACTATCTGTAAATGATGTTAAGGAACTTACAAATGTGTTTTCACATGATAACAGAAATCCTTATGCCTGTGGTATGGCGAAAATCTTATGAATATAGCATCCAACTAATTATGAGTGATAATGCATCATAATGTGCACATTGCGGTTGATGTGGGGTTTAACAACATGGAGCGTTTGTTCAAGAACGCATGGTACGCCTAGAAATAAGCGTTTTACTTCATACGGTAGTCCCAAAATCAGTGAACCACAAACCACCCCCTTAAAACGATACTGCTCACTTTTCACTAGGCTGTATATTGCATGCAAAGATAGAGAAGGAGATTTAAAGGAATTTTCTTGCCTATGAGAAACTTGATTACAGCACATATATATTTAGCCGTATGTAATTAACATAATCGAAACGAGTAGACATAGTATTTAACTGTTGCATAGAGGGGTTCTCCGAAGAGGAAGAAAGAAATAGGTGAAATTTTGTCCACATTATTGTGTAAAAAGTTAAAAAAACATACCAAAAAACTGGGCAACTTTTCTACAAAAAGATAAATTATGTGCTCCAATTCTGGGCTTCTAACTGTTTGACCCTTGAGATACCAGAGGGTATATATTCTGGACAATCTGTGTTTTCCCCCTATTTATTAAATATCCAGACGCCTCTCCGAATTTCCTAGCCTCCTGTTCAATTTCAACCAGTGACTCCTCTGGTGTCGGTGTTATGACAGCCACATCATCTGCGTAGGCAAATAATTTATATTCTTTCCCGTGTAATATAACTGGGGTAATCCTCCTATTTATTGAGAGTCTTCTCAGATAGGGGTCTAGATATATTGCAAATAGTAAGGGTGAAACTGGGCAGCCCTGCCTGGTTCCCCGTCTAATCTGCACTGCATTAGAGTATGATCTATTAATACGGATCCTAGCACTAGGATGTTTATATAATGCCTGAACTGCCGTTATGTATCCTCGACCTATACCAGCCCTCGCCATAGCCTCCCACAGGTAAACCCAAGAGACCCTGTCGAAAGCCTTCTCGGCATCCAAAAAGATAGCCGCGACAGGGTCGCCTGCGGCCGCTGCAGCGTCCAATATGGTAATCAGCTGTCTAGTATGTTCAGTGGTTCCTTTCCCTGGTATAAATCCATGTTGTGTAGGGGAGACCACCCTCTCTATCACCTTACTCAGTCTGTTGGCCAGTGCCTTGGAGAATATCTTCGCATCAGCATTAAGCAATGTGATAGGCCTATAAGATCCCGGTTCAGTGGGGGGTTTATCTTTTTTCAATATTACGATTATATCGGCACCCGCCCAAGACTGAGGAACCGTTCTGCCTCCCTGTGCCAAGCAACAGATTATCCAGATATCTTTGGCTAGTATATCCCAAAAAGTTTTGTAGAATTCTACTGGGATCTGATCTTGTCCCGTTGCTTTGCTAGATGGTAAACTAAATGTTGCATCTCTTATTTCCTGTAGTGTTAATTGGGAAAACACAGATTGTCCAGAATATATACACTACATTTGTAGACGCAAGAGTTGTCTCAGACACAAAGTATTTGGGTGTTAGGGTGACGGCAGACTTAGAAAAATTAGTGGAGATAAATTTGGAACCATTGCTAGCCAGAGTTAAAAGTAACTTGGAGAGAGTAAATAACCTACACCTGACTCTCATGGGTAGAATCAACTTTATTAAAATGGTTACTTTTCCGAAATTTTTATATTTGTTCAGGGCAATTCCACTGTTTTTCGAAGGGATTTGGTTTAATAAAATAGAATCGGTTGTAAATAAGTTAATTTGGGCACAGGGGAAGACACGCAGAGCATATCGGTTTTTAACACTACCACGTGAGAGAGGAGGCTGGGGAGCACCTGATTTTAGATTCTATTACTGGGCAGCAGCTCTACAATACTCCAAAGGACTATTAGGTGGAAGTGCTCAGGAGGAGGAGGCGGGGAAAAAAGGGCCGGCGAATGTATATAAAGCACTCCCAGGTAAAGCGGCAGAAAACGCTTTGGTATCAACGGTGGACTTTGCATATTTTAAGCACACAAGATTTAAGACACTGAGTGCGATATATAAAGTTTGGAAAGCGATAAAGAAAAAACTGGGACTGGGAAGGTATAATCGATACTTAAGGCTCTATATGAATGATAGTCTCCCGATAGAAATTTTTTGGGATACAGTTATGAAAGAATGGGACGAGAAAGGGATTAAGAAATTGGGGGATTTAATGGATGAAGGGGGAGCAATCTTAATGTTCCAAAACGTACAGCATAGGTATAAAATAGCTGGACATAGCTTCTTCAAATATCTACAAGTGAGGAGTTACTTCCACACAAAAACGGGGGGTGCAGGAGGGATGGCGAGATGTAAGATAATGGATTATTTGGGAAGCAATCTCTCATGCTCAATAAGACAGCTGTATGCAGAGTTACAAGCTTACAAAACTGATGACAGAGAGAAATACAGTAATAAATGGAGAGAACAGGTAAAGGCACGACCAGAAGACTTACAAATCTCCTTAGATTTTGGCAGAACTATTTTATGCTCTGCTACACTCCAAACCCAGCACTATAAAACAGTTTATTCACTATACTATACACCAGCCAGAATAGCCAGTTGGGGAGGCTCCACGGGAATAACGTGCCCAAGGTGTAATTCAGCACAGGCTAATATTACACATATGTTCGCACAATGTCCACAATTATACACTTTAAAACTGGCAATAGAAGAGTTTTTAGAGAACTCACTGGAAATAAAAACCAAATTATCTGAGGAGTTAATAATTCTGGGGGTAAGCTCAGAGGAAAATACAATCTACCCAGAATTCTTATTCATGGCTACAGCAGTATACAGGATAATTGTTGCAAAAGCATGGAAGGACAAAACTGCACCGTCATTCCAGACTTGGGTAGCAAGATTATTATCTACATATAATCTAGAGAGGGCTATTTATGACAGAAAAGGAAGGAAGGCAAAAGCTATGGGGTGTAGGATATGGCTGCCCATTGAGCATTGGAAGAATAGAAAAATGACGGGCGGCAATAATTGAGAAACGTGTTGAATCTATAAGATTAATAGTTATGTTGTATTATGTGCCATATTTATGTCTTTGTATGTTAGTACTCTAAATCTGCATATTATTATTACTTAGCATTACAAATCTGTATTTGTTACAAAAAGAATATGTAAAAAAAAAAAATCAAACTGTTCTTTATTGAGTTTTCCGATGAAATTCTATAGCCATAGCCAACGCGTTTCGTCCCCAAAGGGACTTCTTCAGGGCTCCACAGTATCATAAATAGCTTCCACTAGCGACATTAGTTTGTAGTCTGGCTTAGGTTCTCTGTTCAAATGTTTTGTACGGTATGTATTTCCATTCTCACGGCTCGATAACCGGCAATCTGTTAGTGCATCAGTTTCAGGAATGGGAAAAGTTTCTTTCAATAAGCACACAAGGATTGCCTTCATTGTTATGTTACTTTGTTGAGTGTGGAACCTCATTGTGCCAATGCCTAATAAATTATGTATATGTAACAAAGAAAAATGTTAAATGCACTGGAAATGTAAAGGGATTTGAAACTGAAAAAAAAAAAAAAAAAAAAAAAAAAAAAGAGATACCAGAGGGTAAAATTGTAGTACTAACAAAGGATGATGATGTGGTGAATATTTCTGAAAATCTGAAAGTCTCTGAACGTGGACCATGTTATCAAGAAACAGATACCAGAATACTATTACATGCAAAACATGCTAGTGGAAGTGGCCAGAAGTCTATAACTATACGTACTGTTGATTCCGATGTAGCAGTTATTGCTCTTTATGAATTTAGCAGCTTAAATCTTTCTAATTTTTGGATTGATTTTGGTATTGGGAAATATCATGGGCTACTGCCTATCCACGAGTATGCTACTTAACTTGGCTAAAGTGTTTGTAACTGTATTTTATTTTTCCATGCATTTACAGGTTGCGACACTGTATTTGCATATTGTGGCAAGAAAACAGGTCTGGAAACCTGGAAAAATGTTCAGGCTGTCACTGAAAAATTTATTGAGCTCTCTCATGGCCCATCAGATATTTCAAATGACAGTTTGTCAGCTTCAGCAATTTGTAATTAGATTATACAATAAGAACATTAAAACAGATTCTGTTAACGAGTGTTGAAGAATGGTAGTGACCAAATTTAATAGCTCTCTAGAAAATGTGCCACCAGGTGAGGCTGCTCTTTTACAGCACAGCAAGAGAGCTATTTTCCAAGAGGGTTATGCGCGGTCTTAGTGATGGTATGTGTATCCTGCTATACTCGATCCAGCTCAGTGGGAATGGCAGAGGGAAGATCCTGGATATGAACCTCAGTAGTCACTTTTGACTGATGTATATGAGTGCTAATAAATGTAAACAATTCTCTCTTCCATGTACTAGTCTATGTTTGTGATGGACAATGCAATCAGGAAGACATGTTTTAGATGACTGACCAAATCTTTTAAAAAAATGATTTACAATAAACAATATCATTTGTATCAAACAATCGGACATAAAGACAATCTCTAGGCAACTGGATGGTCTCAACGGTAGTGAGACCTAGAATCTTAAACAATGAACTCAATGTACCACGCAGAACTATGGCAAACTAATTTTTATTATTACAAAAATCGTATCAGATAAAATATCAATAAGGTAAATAGTTACTAAGATTCTGTATATAGATATTAAGAATACAATAACATTAACATAGATACACAAAATGGTTTTGTTTAACAAACAGATTAACTTATATGAAAAATGATGGACATTACACAACATGAAACCAAATTACTACAGCACAATGACATTGGAAAAAGTACATGTAGGACAACACAATAGGGTAACTTATAGAATCAAATGAGGGGGGTTCTTCAATGCATCTAAGCGTGTTGTGTGTGTCTAGGTTTTCATGGTGCATTTTCCACCTCTATAATTAAAACACTTGCCGCATAATAAGAATTCTGCGGCATGATTTCCAGATTTCAACTAAAAAAATTGTTTATAGCTCTAACGGATCAAAAGTTACTAAAATAAAGTGCAAATGATGCGTCATGGCGACAGAACCTTTGTGCGCATCTAAAGACTATCTTATTAATGCCTTAATTTTATCCCACTCCTTTTAATCTTGCATAGGATAGATCAAAAAAAGTTGTATTAAGAAAGTTAAGAGTAACCGCCCTCGCCCTAATTCAATTTTTAATAATTAATTTAGGACACCTTTCATTCAGTTCACAGACCTTTACATACATGTTTGAAAAGGCTCTAAGGGCTCTATGTGAGCCAGTTGAAGCACTTATTTGGTGGGTAAGAAGGAGCACCCTCCATTATTAAGAAAGCCACCTAGTAGGAGTTAAAGGTTCAAATGTCACTAAAGTAAGGGTGCAATCGGCAATGTAGTAAGTTATAACATTTCTAACAAGACTGTTTTCTCTTTCTTTTTTTAGACCAGAGGAAGTTGTAGGTTAATCCCAAATAACGACAAACCATGTGTTGGCTTCATGGCTAGAAACTAACAGACTGGACAATTAAAATACAACTTAGAAACAGAGTGAATTTTGATTATATCTATATGGACTGTATACATTGCATACAAGCATGTGCTTGAGGCCAAGATTCATTTTTTAAAAGGCTCCAACGGCTCTATGTGAGCCCCTTGAAACACTTATTTGCCATGAAAACCAGTTTGCTACATTGCATGAACCACTTGGGACACCTTAGCCATAACATCTGTGTCTGTGATAGGTTGTTTCCAAGAAACCTAGACGAATGCTAAGAGACGAGACCAACCAACCAATTCTCTGCAGAGAATCCAAGGTAGCATTCCACAGGCTGAATAAACAACAATGCAAATAGATAATTCATGACGACACTAGATTTCCTTAGTGACAGTTGGTGATGAAAAAACCACCACTGAAAATTTGAACAATACCTAATTTGAACCACAACAACTGCTGATCGCACTATGTCGACAGACAGCTTTAGTCAAAAATTATCAAATGAAAAATTCACCTACCAACCATATTAACAATATCACTCGATGGCCAGTGACAACGCACTTCTGGAAGCTCAAGCTATGGCCAATTGCACAACTGACAAGTATCCAACAGCATAACAATATATATTTAACATAATCCCAAACATGTGCAATCAGGTTACAATTTCTAATAGAACTGGAATAGTGACAAATTACACAGTAAACAGTTCTAACAATGGTCAATAACAAAAGCATCACTAACAGTTTAAGCCATATATTGACACCACAGTGTTAATCAGCAGGGGAGGTGTGTTGGGTTTCACTGTACAGTGTGTTTAGAGGGCTTTGCCGTTTGGACTATGCAGTGTGCCAAAGCCTAGTTTGCTGGATCTATCATCAGCCAGTTAGACAGGATCTGCTGGGTTTAACGGTGCAGTGTGCTAGAATGGGGTTTGCAGATTTTCATGTGCAGTGTGTTAGAACAAGCTTGCTGACTGGACTGTGCTGTTTTAGAGCTGGTTTTGCCGGCACCCCTCGTGATATGGAAGTATTTCCTGTCACCTCCCCATTTCCTTCTGGGGTACACAGCAGCAGGAAGGCCAGTGTTAGGAGCTATGCTGCATCAACATTCCTGGGAGGCTGCATCTCTTTATAGTCAAGGAGGAGGGCAGAATGCAGCAAGAAGCATTGGTTGGTTGTGGCTAGATTGAGCCAGAGAATCACAATGCATCTTTTTTCTTTCATTCGAGGTGACTGCAAGTTAATTAACCCGAATGACGTCACAGTGGGCGTGTGCTCAGGAGCACCCGAGGCCGTCCGAAACAAGCCCACTCCAAAAATTAAACACACCGCGGCAGAATTCGCGTCGCGGTCAACGGGTTAAAGGTGATTACAATTTAGTTCTGTCTGCAGAGCACTAAAGAAAAATCCAGAGGTAGCTGGGACCGATGACTCCTCGAACTGTGCTTAGTCCAGTCACAGCAGGGCAGACACACAGGCGGCGGTGCTAGCAGTGGCGGCTTCAAAACTAAACTTACAAACATAACTTCTGCCGACTCGCGCCACCCACCAAATGAATTACGTTCGGTCTTCAGCTGTAAATGTACCCTGTGTTGTAGCAGTGAGAGCACATCTCAGCCCACCCTGGCCGGAGCGACCGGAACCACCTCCTAACAGATGAGATTTATTTCAAACAAACAATTAAATACCGCCAGAGCAGTGCAGTTGCACAGTGTAGGGCTACTGTCTTTTGTTCAATGAACCCTAATAGCGACGTTCCTTTCCATTTGTCAGCAACTTCATGAGGCACTATAAATGCGTCACTTCGCATTTTGGTTCGGTGATGCCCACCACCACATAAAAATGCTTTAGTCCAACGTCTGATGCATAGTACTTGGCAGGTCTGGGATGGCAGTGTACTGAAGGTGATCCACACGCAAAAGGGGAGAGGGCCAAAATAGTTTATATTCCAATACCCCAGACCCCCTAAGGTAACTGTAATCACACACAAACAAGGGGGTATGTGGAGTGCACAAGCACAACAAAGGGAAATTCCCAAGTTTGAAAAAAAACTGCCCTCACTCACAACCCGAAGTATGTGACATGCTTCATCATAGGGCCTGCTACAAACGCCCTGGTGTAGCCACATCCAGGGCGGAGCATTAGGGAGGGGAAAAAAATAATAAATTCCACGTTACAAGACGTACAACACAATCAGTACGTACAACGAGCAACATACATGAGTGATAAGATGTGCAAAAGAACACCTCGTGGATCTGATGTGAGTGCGACGAAAAAATAGTGCAGTAAGGATGCGAGTTAAAACTGATTAGGGGTGCCAATAGAAAGAAATACTTTATTAGACCCAATTATGGTATCCTTATCAGGATTAAAAATAAAAGAGGATGCGAAAAATGTCTTATTGAGAAAATGAGGTTCCTCAAGACTTCCCTCCTACCACTGCTCGAGTCAACATGTTTCGACTGCTTTCCTTGTGCCCCGAAAGGTCACTTCGGTCTTCCTCAGGACTGTCGCAGTCAAATCCACCAATTACCTATGCCGTAATTCGATCATTGGGTTGCCCGAAAGGAGTAGGTCTCGAGGATCCGTACTCTTCTGGGTATTTCAATTGTTCAGTGGAGGAAATGTCCCAAAGAACTTCGGCATACACTAATTTACCTCGCTGTTCCTCTATTACCTTAATGGGGTAGCCTGTTTTGCCATAACTAGCCCCCGTAATAAATGAGCCATATACCATGGGGTATACTTTAACTGATCCATCCCCGCATTATTGGGGACGATTATTCAGCCTGGGTGAAGCTATATTATTCCGATGGATATACACCATACATTACTTCTTATAAGGAATGAGTGGTATTTCTGATATCTATTGTATAACATCTAATATGAAATCACCATTGAAACAAAGGGATGACCCTTGATTCAAGTTCGACAAAATACCCACAACTCCAGAGTAGGCTAAGTCCTATAGCTGACTCATCTCTCCATCTCGTACTAGCGGTGGGTAGAGAGATAGTTATCATTAGGTCCTTTTACTATCACCTATAGGGGCGGTTCCTGCCATTAGCAGCTCGTGTTGGTAATACACCACACGCTATACATTCCTTTAGATTTTGAATTGGGTTTGTTCGCTGTCCCCTGACTCCATAGGAATCCCTATGTGTTTACCCCAGATATTCAATATGGGGCACGTTATTTTCGCAAACCCAGAGGTAGTTTTGAAGTATCGGGGGACCGGAGTGAAACACAACTACAACTCCCGAAGGTCCCGCCGCTCTTTCACGCTGACGTCGTAACGTCACTACGTTCGCGACGTCAGACGCCTCAGATGAACCGGACCAGTAAATACAGGAACGGACACCGCGTCTGTCATCTACGTGGTGTCACTTGGTCCGAGTAGCTGTGGGCAGGTCTAGCCGTACTGAACGGTAAGGTGAACGGGGGGGGGGGGGGGGGGGGGGGGGGGGGTAAGGTTCGGAAAATCCTGGCGATATACCAAGAATATTGAACGCCGACATCACAGACCTAAGGGACACTGCTAGTTACCACGCATGCTTTATCCCTTTCAGATTGTGTTCACGGGCAGACCTCCCGGACGGACACCAGTTCGAGTTTATGTATTCCATAAACTCGGTAATTCTTTTGATTCAAACTGACAAGCCTCATTGGAGCACTTTTACTATTTGCCATAGATCATGTTGGTTTACGGGTGGAGTGTGTGCGGACGCTTGGGGTCCCAGGCTGGGCCAGGGGTTCGCTAGTGTGCAACTAAACTCAAGATCTTATCGTTTGCTATACTTCATAATTAGCAATTGAAGTAAATCTTGTGGAAGGTTTAGTACGACCATCCCTACTTAAATGACATACTAATGAGTGTGTGTGTGGAATACTGTTGAAATCACTTACTGATTTGGAGAATGACCAGAGTTAATTATTATTCTTAGGGTGGAATAGAGTAATTTTTTGGGGGACGACCTCCCATCTTTTTCTCACTATCGCTTACTCTTTTCCAATGAATGTCTCCCCCTAGTTCTTGGGGACATTTCCTCCACTGAACAATTGAAATACCCAGAAGAGTACGGATCCTCGAGACCTACTCCTTTCAGGAAACCCAATGATCGAATTACGGCATGGGTAATTGGTGGATTTGACTGCGACAGTCCTGAGGAAGACCAAAGTGACCTTTCGGGGCACAAGGAAAGAGGTCGAAACATGTTGACTCGAGCAGTGGTAGGAGGGAAGTCTTGAGGAACCTCATTTTCTCAATAAGACATTTTTCCCATCCTCTTCTATTTTTAATCCTGATAAGGGTACCATAATTGGGTCTAATAAAGTATTTCTTTCTATTGGCACCCCTAATCAGTTTTAACTCACATCCTTACTGCACTATTTTTTCGTCGCACTCACATCAGATCCACAAGGTGTTCTTTTGCACATCTTATCACTCATGTATGTTGCTCGTTGTACGTACTGATTGTGTTGTATGTCTTGTAACGTGGAATTTATTATTTTTTTCCCCTCCCTAATGCTCCGCCCTGGATGTGGCTACACCAGGGCGTTTGTAGCAGGCCCTATGATGAAGCATGTCACATACTTCGGTATGTGAGAGGGCAGTTTTTCCAAACTTGGGAATTTCCCTTTGTTGTGTTTGTGCACTCCACATACCCGCTTGTTTGTGAGTGTACTGAAGCTAACATTAGTGAGAGCAGATAATACCAGGATACCTCAGGGACAGCCATTAGCACCAGGGGAAACATTCAGCGCAAATAATGACAATGGAACATTCTCTGCCTCAGAACTAACAAAGCATAAGTTTATTTGTAAAGTGCCAGTTAATAGTTGAAGCAGTCTTTGCACTAATAAGATGTAATTATTAACCTAAAAGAAAGAACACAGGAACTTCTAAAAGAGCAGACAACATACACATGGCAGTACATTCAGCACTTAAGTAACATTAAGTCAACGTCACACTCTTTAGACAGTCATGGTTCCTAACTTCAGGTAGTAGCAGCTATGGCAGACCCAGGAGCATATCATGAAGCTTTAGTCTCTGGCCATCAAAGACACAGAAACCTAATCTCTCAGACGACATTCTTACCTATCAAAAGCCTTCACGCGCCCAAGCAGCTTTTTGTTGTTGCGACAGTTGATCAGAACTTGTGTGTTGTTCTTAACAGACTGAGTTAATACAGAGAGGGGGCCAGTGTTGAACTCTTCCTCCTCACGTTTTTGCAGCTCTTCTGGGGTCATCTCACTCTTAGGCTTATTTAGGAGACTCCTGCATCGTGCAAAAAGAAACAATGGTTAACATGCCAATGAGGACAACCAATTGGCACATACCTGATAGAATGAGAATGTGCATGGACAGGGTGGACAAAGGGATGTGGGGGTAGTACACATGCTAAAGTACGACGCAGAATGGTCCGAATGTGTCTATGAAGGCCAACAGAGGCAAATGTCTGGGGATAGGGGGTACGGAGTGTAAGCACAAAGGGAAGTATCTATCACCAACATTTATGGTGGGGACCCCTCTCTGAATATTACTATGCTTAATAAACAGGTAGACTATGTTTAACCTACTTTTAGGGTTTCAAGCATAGACACCTGTGAAGCTATTAACTGTCGAAAAGGCTCTAGAAATCCTGGTGTGAATGGCATAACAATCACGTTGATTGAACTAAACCCAGAAGTCTGGAGCTTATACTCACTGAGACTATATTCTTAGAAGCAGGGTCTTAGAAAAAGGGCCAGGCCATGCCTGCTCTCCATGAGTCTAAGGGTAAAATATTTGTAAATTAATTCTGAAACATTTTAGTGTGAATCGAGTAGGGGCACTTTAGCATTTGCATAAGCAGAGATTACAGCTCACTCGTGTACTACTGACAACATCATGGCTTTAACTTGTTTGGCAATAAAAAAGAAACTATTTACACAACAATTTACATTATTGTCTAATGGAACTGATAGCGGCCTTTTATCTCAGATTCGGATGTTTAACGGTGATACTTGGGATTCGGTCGATCATGGTAAAGCTGGTACCACCTCGTACTATGCATCTATGCTAAATAGCTTTAAACAGTGTGTGATGGCACTGATCAACTTTAATTTATAGTTAACTGATATACTTTTTTTTACCTTAATAAAGAAGCCACGTTTGTCGCTTCTTTAGGGGGGATACCAGTTATCATACCAACACACGCAGATGATTTATTTGGGTTTAATCATTCAAACATCTTTTGGGCTTCAGGAATTAAGTAATAGTCCGACCATCAACCGTATATTTAACTACCTTACAATTAATTTACCCAAAACAAACACCCTGACATGAAAAAATATTTTCGAGTGGTATAGTCAAGGAATACAGGCCAAGTCAAAAGGTTTTCTGGTGGGGGGGTTTCTGGGGGATCTTAAAACCCATTTATCATTGGAGGGAGAAGTAATTTATTTTTGTGACGCAAAATGTATAATTACTCTGGTCTGAACATGCTGAATCAATAAAGTGGTTGGGATGGATGCGGAGATGCTCTGGTTGTATGTCCTTCCGCATGCTTTTTGACGAGACTGCGCTCTCGGGTACAGCTGACGAGGAATTACATTACTAGTAATGTACTGAGACGTGTTAAATCTATTGTAAAGGGGCCTCTCAATCTGATAGAGATCAGAATTGGGAAACATCCTGAACTTTGGTAGCTGCCAAAACAGCAGCAGAGTACTGATTCAGGTTACAGAGAACAAACCCCAGGGCTGAAGTCATCAAAAGACCTTTCAATCTATTTAAGGGAACTGCATTAACCCATCTATTAAAGCTTGAGACTTTCTGAGTAAACGGTATTTTAACTTTTTCTCTCATAGTATTTAAAGCCCAACTGGATAATTATTCATTGATTTTCGATAGGTTCAATAATAATAAATCTATGTTTATGCTAAAATCACGTCGGACTTAACAGGTGTTATGCAGAACTTACTCCACAAGTGTATATGGTTGAACGTCTAATGTTCCCGGTCAGAGAAGCTTTTATCAGATTTTACTTTCGAGAACTGTTGACGATACTTTCACCGTCGTTGTTTTCAGCTAACTAGCACACAAATGCTGCAGACCATGCAAGATAGACCAAGATGCTGTATCCCCAAATTAATTAGTTGTACCCATTTACCAATCATTCGTTTAAATACCTTCGAACAATTGTAGTAATTCGATAAGAAAGGACAGCAGAATAGGCTTAGCCGTTGCGAACTATTTGGTGATTCTATCAAAGATACTGGCTGAATGCATTTAAAGAATCATTAATGTGGTGAATAGGACAGGAATAAGCAAGTGGCGTAAGGTGACTAACATATTATATTCGGTTGTGAGGACCAATTAGCACTGGACTGCTAGTTTGTAAAGCGGCTGCTAATTGTGGTTTACCTAAATACCATCTTATAACATACTATGACTATTATACTGATGGAAGGGTAAAGTTAGCAACGAAACGGTGACAACGTTCAGGTTTTGCAAAAAAGGTCCAATATGACAGGTTTTACAAAGAATGACCAACGTTTCCCTAAATATTACGAGGTGCTGGCATATCTAATTTCTGGTAGAGGCGCCCATTGATAACCCATTCAATGTTACGACGAACATCTGGTTATTCTGGAACTTGGCGCTCAAAGGTGGATTTAATAGGCAGGGAAACAAAATGCACAGCCTATCTGTTGCGTTCATATAAATACATATTTTCAACCCTCTCTCACGGCACAAAGGCATACACTGATGCGAATGGCGAAAAAGGTCCCCGGAAAGGAGCGTGAGTTAACGAATATATTTTTCCAAAGCTGTAAACACGCGGTGCCTTATGGCGATCTGTGAGACGCTGAGCATTGCTCGCCGCTCCTTTGTCCCGACATCGCCAAAACCGCTCACTTCTATGCCCCTATAAAACAGAACATTAAAGCATCGATGCGTCCCTTTATCACACGTCCCTCATTCCCAGATCCCTCTCCCGTTCTTACATGATTGCTCTGTTCACTGGCGATCCCCGTTCTCAAGCACACCACAGCTTCACGTCTTCTCAACGGTGGCGCTTACAGAACAACTTCCGCTTCCGTTTACATACGAGCGTAAGAGTTGTTTCAGATTATGGCTTGCCTCGCCACCATGTTGGAATGTCCTTGTAGGGACGGGCTCTCACTTCTTTTGAAGCAGTAGCATATTATATATTTGTTGTATTACACTAACTAGTTTTTAAAGTGTTCACAATTTATACTTTTATTCATATTTGTGTTGGACAAATACTCATTGTTGTTTAATATCAACAAGAGAAAATTGTTAATTTTGAAAGATCCCACGGACCTCTTTTAAATATTAAAACAATGTAATCTTAAAATTCAAAATCTTTTGGATTACATTCAACTGCTAGGTCTCAGAAGTTTCATTACCCGCTGTCGCCTCAAGACTCGTGTTAGATAACAAAAATTATTAGACTGCCATTGTGTTCTGTTTGCCGCTGAGAAAGGGGGTGACGTATTTCCGAAATGTGACGTAGGGTTTCAGTAATGAAGGTAGAAAAGGGACAGCACCTGACCGCTGCCATGAAATTATAATAGAAATCGATATATTTCTAAATTACAAAAAAGTAAACTAAAGATGGCTAACCTCAAATGTTGCATACATTTATGGGTTACAACTTCCAAGATCTCTTTTCACGTAAGGGAGTAGCCAGAAGAATACCCACCCGTAACCCTACTTGATCATGCCACCATACATGCCAACATTTCAGAAGAGCAAAGAGGGAGATAAAAAAAAAAAAACTCGGGAGAATGGGGCTTTGAATCGGGTTACTGGCATGTATGGGAAGTGTGCTGCTGTAGGATCGGACATTTTAAACGTAAATGCACGTTTTTTTCTTACCTTTCAGAAGCATTGAGCATAATGGCAGGTAGAGGGTGATGCAACTGCAGGCCTGCCAAGTATCACGCAACGGACGTGACTCTAACGCATTTCAGTGCGGTGTTCCGCAACACCGCACTGAAATCCATAGTCACGCATTTTAACAGCACTGTCTCTCTGCTCTGTACCAGCCTCGCTGAATTATCTGGCAACGCCAGACTGCTAGCTCGAGCCGGTGCCAGCCTGTGATACTTGTGAGAGTTAATTGTGCACTGACTGCTGCTGCTACAACGTGCCTAGCTGTGCTGAAATTCCGGGTGCGGCTGAGTCACTCACTCTAGAAGGGCCTGACATCACCCGGCCGAGTTGCAGTCTTGTGCCCATTCTGATACCGTAACCTGCGGCAGGTGGGCCCTGCTCTCAGCAGTGGTTGAGTACTGGCTGTGGCGGGCGGGGGTGTGACCTCACGTCCGGTTGTGAAGGGAAGTGAGGTCGGATTGGTAGGAATTTAAGCGGGGACTGGACTGGAGTTGGGCGTGCTGTGCGCCGGTAGGCACATGCATTCACTAGTGTGCGGTGCTGGCATATTTTACCAGTGTTGGACGGACCGGCAGGCAGAACTAGTGCATGGGTCCGATTTTAACTTTGCGGCCGGCTCAGCCTGTCCGTAGTGAGCACCAGCATTGATGCCTAAAGGAAACTTTCTGGGTAACCGCCCTTGAAAGTAGCGCCATGAGAATTGTGCCGACTGTTGTGTACTTACATTAGGCTCACAGGAGGTGGTCCGTAGGACTGGAGGATTTACTGCCGCTGTGGAGGATGACACACAGAACGGCGCAAGAGAGAACCCTAACTTTGCTGTGTCTCCTTGCCCGAAATTATTTAAGTGTCGCAGTAAGCTCTTACATTTAGGGGGATCGGTCACGGTGCTGTGTAGGTCTCTCTGGCTAAAGAGCACGCAAAAATGAAGTGTCACTACCGGCCAGTCAGAAGAAATAATAAACACTTCTAAGCGAAAACAGGTCGCTGCTTGGCAGGGTCCAGACGGTTCAGATAACCTCTTTAACTTCCGCCTGGCGCCTGCTGTTGCAACTTGTGCCCCCTTGGCCCCCATGTCCAACCACCTGAAGAGTTCAGGCCCAAGACAAAACCAAGCGGCGAAGCGCACTCAGTATGGAGCATACACTCCCCAGCGCCTGTTTATCAGCAGCAGTCAGTTTGAGTTTGAGTTTGAAAGTTTTTGTAAAGCGCACGTATACCAGCGGCTTCTTGGCGCTATAGCTAACGGGGACTGAGGTTAGAGGCAGGGAGGTCAGAGGGAACATTTAATAAAAGGATTTTGTGAATAGATGGGTTTTAAGGCATTTGCGGAATTGTGAGTAGAGGGGGATGGAGCGGAGTTCAAGGGGAAGGGAATTCCAAAGGGTAGGGGCCAGGATAGCGAATTTAGATCCACCCCACTTCTTTCTCCGGAAGCGTGGGATGGTGAGGAGGGACTGGGAGGAGGAACGTAGAGCCCTGGTAGGGACGTAAGAGACAATCTCAGAGGAGATAAAGGCTGGCGCTGAGCCCGATCGGGCCAGGAAGGTGATGGATGCGAGCTTGAATTGGATTCTAGCTCGCACGGGGAGCCAATGAAGTGATTTCAGGAGAGGGGTAGAGTGGTGGAATTTAGGGAGATTAAATGCCAGGCGGGCCGCCTGGTTTTGTATTTGTTGTAGGCGACGCAGGCTGTATGCAGGAATACCGGAATACAGGGCGTTCCCATAGTCCAGGCGGGACACCACCATGGCCAGGATGATAAGTTTGAGGGCAGAGAAAGTGAAGAAGCGGGACACCCTGCGTATAGTACGCAGTGAAAGAAAGGAAGAAGATACCACAGAGCTAACCTGGGAGTGAAGGGTGAGTTGAGAGTTAAGTTTAATGCCTAAAGTTTTAACTGAGGAAGAGGGAACAGGAGAAGGACCAAGAGAGGGGGGCCAAAAAAGGGGGGACCAGGGGCTGGATGAACCACCCGTCAACACCAGTTCGGTTTTATCAGGGTTGAGTTTAAGGTGGTTGTGGTTCATCCAGTCCCTGATATGAAGCATGACAGTTTGAAAATTAAGAACAGCAGAAGGGGAAGAGAGATTAAAGACCAGCTGGAGGTCATCCGCATAGTTAAATACGGTGACCTCCATCTGTTGAAGAGAGAAAATCAGAGGGGCAATATACAGATTAAACAAGAGGGGAGAAAGAGAGGAACCTTGGGGGACCCCGCACTGAACTTTTCGGATGTCCGCTGTGAAATCACCCAGGCGGACAGCCTGGGTGCGGTCGCTCAGGAAGGAGGATAACCAGACCAGGGCACTCCCTCCGATCCCCGCCGCCGCGATACGGGAAAGTAAGATGTTATGATCCACCGTATCGAAGGCGGCTGAGAGATCAAGGAGCACAAGAGCCTGGTACTGATTGGTGTCCATACCCTCCCTGAGGGTGTCAAGAACCGACATAACAACGGACTCCGTAGAATGTGCGGGGCGAAAACCAGCTTGACGGGGGGCAAGGGCTCCATGCTTCTCCACAAAGGAGCTCAGAGCGCAGGTGACATGGCGCTCGAGCACCTTAGCCAGAAATGGCAGAAGGGAAATGGGGCGGAAATTGGCCGGGACAGAAGGATCTGCCCCAGGTTTCTTCAGAATGGGCACAATGACAGCGGATTTCAAGGAGTTGGGGACTATGCCTTGAGAGAGGGAACTATTGAGGAGGTGGAGGGGAGGGTCTGGGCAAGATACAAAGACGTGACGGAGGACGTGGGCAGGACAGGGATCGAGCGGAGAGCCAGATTTGATCAAAGGCACCACAGAGGTCAGACTTTCCCGAGTGATAGGGGGAAAGGTGGTCAGTGCGCCTTTGGGGGGAGGACAATGGGGATCAACAAAAGATGGGGAAGGAGGGGGGATGTTGGCCTTGATGGTGGCAATTTTGTGAATGAAATAGTTGTTAAGAGAGAGGCAGAGATCTTCGGATGGAGCTGGTTTTAGAGTAGTTCTGTCCGAGAACGCCAGGTTGTGGACAATGGTGAAAATCTCTTTGGACTGGTTCTCTGCTGCTAAGATTTTGGAGGAGAAATAAGATGTTTTAGCCTCCAAGATGGCTTTTTTGTACTGGCTCAGGATGTTAATGTATTCCAGTTTCAAGGTGGGGCAATAGTTTCTCCTCCAAGCCCGCTCCGCGCGACGGACAGTTAGTTTGGTGGTTTTAAGCTCGTTATTAAACCACCGATTGGCGTCTTTGTCGCGTTTGGAGGTAATGCATTTGAGCGGGGCAGCGGAGTCGCAGCTATGAGAGAGCCATTGATTTATGGTATCAACCTGGGAAGCGGTGGTAAGGCCCTGAAGAGAGGGAGGAGAGTTAGTCAGGAGAGACGAGAGACTTTCAAGATTGACACGGCTCCATGATCGGACCCAGGTGTTTTTGGGCCGAAGGGGCTTAGCTGGGGGGAGAATAGGAAGGAGAAAGGAAATCAAGTGATGGTCAGACCAAGGGCAAGGGGAAATAGAAAGTGATTCCACAGGGCAGTTCAGGGACCAGATCTGGTCAAGCCGATGACCTTTAACGTGGGTAGGGGAGTGAACATGAGATGAAAAGTTGAGGGAGTGAAGGGTTTCGGAGAATTCCTTTGATGACGGGCATTCGGCGGGATCAGAGGGCCAGAAATTAAAATCGCCAAGGAGCAAGATGGAAGAGTTGTTAACTGTAATGGTGGCCAGGACATCCAGAAAGTCGGGGAGGAACTGTAGGGGGGACTGGGGAGGACGGTAAGTGAGGAAGCAGGTTAGGGGGGGAGAGGTGGAGACTGTGCGGATCACCAGAAATTCAGTAGTGGCAATGGTAGGTAGGGATAGAATTTGAAAGGGGAGATCGGTGCGTGCGACGACCGCCACGCCGCCCCCGGCTCTGCCTGACGAACGATCCGCCCTGAGGGCATAGTAGGAGGCCGGTAAAGTGGATAGAAGGGCAGGGAGGGAGTCGTCGCAGAACCAGGTCTCAGTTAAGAAGAGGAGATCGGGAGCGTGAAGGTCCAACAGGACCGAAAGTTTGTGCGCATGGGCAACAGCAGATCGGGTATTGAGGTAGAGAGCTGTGAGGTTTTTAGGGATTGGCAAAGGAACAGACCCACAGATCGTGGGAGAAGTAGTGACTGTGGGAGGAGAGTGAGAGAGGGGGGTGGGGGGAGTTATGCCAAGAGCAGTGATACAAGAGCTTGTTGTGGCCGGGATGGGCCAGGGACCCTGGTAGCTGCGAAGTAGGTCCGGGGTGTAGGTGATGGGTGGGGCAGAGTGGGGTGCCCCTAGCCCCGGCCAGTCGCGGACGGGCGCAGACGGGCTTGCCTTAGGCGCGCCTTCGGCGCGCAATCGACGCGCCCGCTGCGCTCGTCCGCTGCGCTTCCTGCCTAAACACATGATTTATAGCAGCAGGACAGGATGTTGGAGGGGGTGTGGCCAACCGAGGGGGCATGTCTGATTAACGCGCCGCGCCCTCGAGAATGGCTGCCCAGGAAGAGAGTCGTTGCAGCGTGTAGCGCTGTTCAAGGATGCCAGAAAGTGCAGGTAGGTGGGGGGGAGATCAGAACAAAGTATCACAATCAAATTTTAAAAAGTTTTAAAAAACAGCGTTTTTCCTCGCTCCCGGCTTTTCGCCTCAGGAGTCCTGTCGTTAGTGCGACGCCTAGCGTCGGCGCGCACTATTTATAGTCTGGTGAGGGGGCGTGGCCAACCGAGGGGGCGTGTCTGATTAACGCGCCGCGCCCTCGAGAATGGCTGCCCAGGAAGAGAGTCGTTGCAGCGTGTAGCGCTGTTCAAGGATGCCAGAAAGTGCAGGTAGGTGGGGGGGAGATCAGAATAAAGTATCACAATCAAATTTTAAAAAGTTTTAAAAAACAGCGTTTTTCCTCGCTCCCGGCTTTTCGCCTCAGGAGTCCTGTCGTTAGTGCGACGCCTAGCGTCGGCGCGCACTATTTATAGTCTGGTGAGGGGGCGTGGCCAACCGAGGGGGCGTGTCTGATTAACGCGCCGCGCCCTCGAGAATGGCTGCCCAGGAAGAGAGTCGTTGCAGCGTGTAGCGCTGTTCAAGGATGCCAGAAAGTGCAGGTAGGTGGGGGGGAGATCAGAACAAAGTATCACAATCAAATTTTAAAAAGTTTTAAAAAACAGCGTTTTTCCTCGCTCCCGGCTTTTCGCCTCAGGAGTCCTGTCGTTAGTGCGACGCCTAGCGTCGGCGCGCACTATTTATAGTCTGGTGAGGGGGCGTGGCCAACCGAGGGGGCGTGTCTGATTAACGCGCCGCGCCCTCGAGAATGGCTGCCCAGGAAGAGAGTCGTTGCAGCGTGTAGCGCTGTTCAAGGATGCCAGAAAGTGCAGGTAGGTGGTGGGGAGATCAGAACAAAGTATCACAATCAAATTTTAAAAAGTTTTAAAAAACAGCGTCTTTCCTCGCTCCCGGCTTTTCGCCTCAGGAGTCCTGTCGTTAGTCAGGTGAATCATTCATGCATTCTGAGTCTTCAGACTCTACTGTCAAGTTGATTTCTGCAGCATTTGATTAATACTGGATCGCATTGCCAGTTAGTGCACACCATTAATTTGAGACTGTGCCTGGCAGTTTATTTTTTACACACAGGACAAATTGCACTTATTTTGTAACTGCAATAAATTGTCAGGCAATTTCCAGCGCAGAATAGCTGTAACCAGAGCGGGACAGAAGTTTGTCCTTCTTCTTTCAGTAGTGGCTAGTTATTTCTATATTATAGCGCTACGAGGACACAGCCTGCAACTGTAGACACATGAATTTTCACATGGTTGTAAAATTGTACACAGTATACACACAGTATAAGCTAGCCTACCACAACATTTTCAGCAAGTGTAAATTTTAATCTCAGGGGTTTTGCTCAAGTTGCAAGATATTATTAGGACTTCTTGCGGATACGTTCTGATATTTTTTTCTTTCTGTGAACCTCATTACATGGTTTTCACTCATGAGAAAGTGTCACTTTAAATGTCACACAGTTAGCAGTTAAATGTCATTCACCAGTCTACTAATACTATGGACATGCCACATATATGCAATCTGAAAACTTGGCAGCTATGACGCCTGTTCTGCACTCACACGGAATCAGTCTCCGGTTAAGTATCTTCCATTTCTAGTGCTTCGCAGCAGTTTAAAAATCTTCTAAGACTTTTTCGTTGCTCAAATGATGTGTATGTTTCCTTCGTCTTCATTGTTTGATTTTGCTCTCAAAAAAGTGTCACTCTCAGTTGGTGAAATGTCACTCATAATTACACTAAAATTATGAAAATGTCACACATAGCAATCTAAAACCTTGGCAGCTATGTGCAAGTGCAGTCCTGCCAAGCGTCACGCAACAGGTGTGACGCTCACGCATTTCAGTGCGGTGATCCGCATCACCGCACTGAAATGCATTGTCACGCATTTTCGACCTGTGCTGCCAGGCCGCGTGCCAGCGGCGCTCCTGTGCCCGGGCTCTGTGTTCTGAGAGGTGCTGCCAGCCGCCCGAGTGCCTAACACTAACAGTGAGACGCACGCTGAAAGCGCGGCGCTGCGCGCTACAATGTTTCTTGCCAGCAGCTGCCCAGTGTCCGACTGAGAGGCTCCTGACTGTTACCCTGGAAACATAATGCGCAATCAGGGCGGCCGGCGCGGGGGCTTCTAGTAGTCTGCAGGGGGGCCGGGCTGCCCACAGACTCTGAGTGAGTCGGATACTCTATATGTCAATCACCGCACGTGTGGCGCACACAGGGGCCCGGGGCCGGGTCTGGATATTAATCCAGATGTGCCCGCCGCAAAGTGCCACCACGTCCGGAGGAAGTGGTGCTCGGCGGGGGATTTAGCGAGTGCAGGCTGTGCCCCACCGTTCCTCGCACTCCGCTTTCTTCGTGGAAATACGTCCCTGCCACCGTCCGGGGCTGCTGGAGACTTCTGGTCGTCGCTTGGCTCTCCGTGACACTCAGATCAAACTGTAATAATATCAGACTTTAAAAATATTTAATTTTAGAGCGTCACTGAGCAGCGTCTGCTCAGCTGACGCATAATGACGATGGTAACCACTTCACCGCTGGCTGCTGGTGAGCGTGGACCACACGGAGCAGGCTCAGAATGTAGCCGGCCCTTCTGAGTTTGTGTATTTCATCGAGGGCCCAGCCCGCCGAGGCTCCATGGTATTGAAGGCTTCGCATATCAGCGGGAGAGGCACTAGGGACACGAGGCTGAATGGATTTCTCAAGGAGTGCGAGACACGAGACTGGAGCCAGTTGCTGCTTCAGGTTGTATCGTAAAAGAAACTCCCCTGACGCTCTCAGAGTTGCGATTTTAGTTAGGACAAGCATGTAATAAAAGTCCAGTTGCAGCAACTCAAACTAGCATCACGAATAATCATTTAATACAGTCCTCTGTGCAGCTCTCTACTTTGCTCAGCTGAAAGTATTACCGCTGCCTGAGACTCATCGCGCCGTGGCACACATTTACTTAATGTACAGCTGCGCCGAGCGTGCGTTGGCATTAGCCTTTCGCTCACTGCTTGCATCCTCGGGCTACACCGAAATGATGCCTCTGCAGGCTGGGCACTGGGCAGCGAGGTCAGCTACAGTGGCTCTACATAACTGTTTTATATTCTAGTGGCTGAGATCTTTTACTGTGTGATATGATGACTTTTGAGTGCAAAGCTAAAGTACTGCTTAAGACAATTTATAAAATATGTTAGCAACCTTCCATTGTTCCTGCTTTACAACACTTTGTACAGCTTCTTAGAATTTCCTGTTGTTCAAATGGATATAATTAGTGATATTTATATATTAGCCTTGTCTTCATTGCTTGATTTGGCACGCGAAAAAGTGTCACTCATACTTGTTGAAATGTCACTCATAATTACACTGAAATTATGAAAACGTCACTCATAGCAATCTGAAACCTTGGCAGCTATGCAAGTGTTGGGCACTGGCCTGGTAGGTTGTTGGCAGTGCATGCACCCCCCACCCCCCTATGGCAGCCCAGGCTGAACCCCCCCCCAGTACTTCGCAGGTCTTTAAAAGACGATTCCCTTGTCGCTTTGTTGGTTTTCCACCCCTTCGAGAGCCCTTGCATCCACTCTTTGCTGGAAGAATTAGCACTTTACACAATACCAAGCCCTGTCAGCTGAAACCCCCGAGGAATCGGGTTTTTGCTTGTAGGAATCGGGAGGTGGGAGACTAGCCTTCAAATCGGTAGTCTCACGCCTGAATCGGGAGGGTTGGCATGTCTGTGTCACGAATATCTCTGAGCGAACGGGTAAGCAAGCGACCCCAGACAGTAGTTTGGGCGATTATTTTACAGCAGGAGCAAAGGCTTCGGATCGTACTTCTCTTTCTTTATCCACTGAATACAGCAACATAGTAATGTGGTAAATAAAATTACCGGGACTATTTTTCAATACATTAATAACAATAAGAATAGCTCATAAAAATGAGACGCAGAGTCCGTGGTATCTGAGTCATAAGGGCTTTAATTAAGATGACTCGAGTCACTGAGAATCGGGTTCCATCACCACTAAGGTTCAGGAAAGGATATCTAACGTTTTATTAACATCACACATTATATATAGTAAAACCATAAAATTGCAGTGAATACAGTAGGCGTAACAAGTGAGAAGAGAGAGAGATAAGAACATATGGGCGTAAAAGGAGGCGTGTAAGGAGGCGTACACAGGGGTGTGCACTTGATGAGTCATAGAAGTGTCATAGGTGGGTGGATGCATAGAGAAAAGTCTGCAGGGTCAGCAGAAACCTTTACCCTACATGTGCGCGTAACTGATCATGACGTGAGAGTGACGTGCAACTGGGGAGAGCTGGGGGGTTGACTTTAGCACTAGTAGAGGAGCCTGGAGTCTGGGATGTCAGAACGACATGCACCTCTGGCATATCTGATATCTTGTGTTTGGAGGACGTATTGTCTGAAGTAAAGGTCTCTCGAGCAGAGGCCGTTCATCATTAAATGCTAGTGGATGGATATATTTCTTCGTGCATTGCGCAGGGCCATGGGCCTACTATGGCAACGGGTTCAGTAAATCTCTTGCATGGAGACAGGAAGGCTAGGCCCTATGCTCTGCAGGCGGAAGATGTTTACCTATTTCACTAGACTGGAATGTGTTTTTGCGGAGGCTGAGCAGATAACTGTAGGCAAAATACCGTCTTGGCAGGCAGGCAGGCCAGGCCAGGCACCTCTCGGCTGGGCAGGGAGTAAGGCAGAGGTCAGGGATGCATACCTAAACTGCAGCTTGTCAGAGACAGAAGAGGCTCGGAGCCTGAATCCAGGGCCTGGCTCGGCTGGGCCACAAAAACGTGTGCTTCGCGATATTAAAAGTGCACCATGTAATGCATTGGAAATGTAGACCTTAGTGCAGAATTAACATTACATTCATGGAAGGCCTAATAACTGACATGCTATCATTAGACGGAAATGCAGGGGCATTATTATGACAGGCACGGGAAGGGAATTATACGATAACAGGGACATACATGGAGCATAGGTACATGGATAGGGTGCGAGGGGGGGACACACTGACTACCTAAAATTTCTGTTTCCTCATTCCCTCCTTGGCCCCTACTGCGCCCTTTAGGATATATCTATTTTCATGAGACCATCTATTTGTTCATATAGCATAATTTGCTCGTCTTTTTTTATTCGAGCACGGGAACGTAAACGTGGACGGGGAATGCAAGCAGTGGCACACAAGCCGCAAATCGCTGGGCCACATTGCAGACAGAGACAGCAACTGAATAGTATGAGCAGTACTATTTCTAGGAATGACAATACTTTCCATCCCCAGGCTGATATCACACTCCAGAGCCACCCGGACCAAGTCCAGGTGCCAGGATTCTGGTGTATCTGGTGAGCTATTTTATGGAGATTTGTTATTGCTGAATACACTGATGGTGCGTTATTAGGAATAAACACACAACAACTGGAGCCGATCACTCTACAAGCTCCGCCCCTATTGGCCAGGATGACGTCAAGAACAAGGCGGTTCTGAAGAACGACAAGTCTCATAGCAGACTGCTCCTCGGTTAAGTTACCTAGGGCAGAAGTAGTTTCGTTCACTACTGCTTTCAAAGTTCTGGTTAATCTACGTATTAATTTACTATTTTGAATGGGACCTATGAAAAAAAAGAATCCTTTATTGAAATCTGTATATTGCTCCAATGTTGTCTCAGTCTGATCGACAATTGGGGACTCGATCTCCCTCTTGTGTCTTACATGTACGAGTCGGGAATCTCGATGATAATCGGATGGGGCTAGAAAAACTGGTGGCAGTAAGAATGCAATATAACATGTTCCACCCCAATCTAAGGGCAGACGTACATAAGCTGTCTGACCACAAATAAAATAAGAATGGCGGGAAGCTTTGAAAGTAGACTTTCCTTTATCACTGAATTCGACCACAGTATTACAATCGCTGTGTCCTAGGTGTACTGAACCATTTTTCCTAACGCATAATTCACCTTTCACTGGTAAGACGGTTATAAACGGTAAATCTGTATTGGCCTCGGACTGGACATTCAGAATCATGAGGTTAAGGGAAAAATTTCCTAATTCTTATACTTCATTTTCTAGATCGGTCCCTGTCCTTTGGGGAAGACCGTCTTTGTCTGGGAAACATGCTTTATTCATAACTGTATTCAGGTCTCCCCATATCCAATCACCCTGGGAAACTGTGGACTTACTGCCTAGTGATGACATTAAAGCAAACCATGCTCCGCACGAACCATTGTGCGAAAACGGATAAGGAAAAAGGGGCAGAGCTCCCTTCATTTTCTGGTAAGGTGGGAGTCGGCCACATACCCAGCAATTCGTGACATTACTGGTCTGGTGAGAATGGTGTAACATACGGATAAAAGTGTTGTTGCGCAGTGCTAGTCGATAGGATAGTTCGTGAGGTGGCAGGTGACTGAATGAGTGCTCTACAGTGTCATTGAAAGAAGAATGTACATGTGAACCAAGTGGAGGAAAGAAAACATGTAGCGTCAAGCTTATACATATAATCAAAATACTTAAAAAAAACATAATAAGCAAGGTAACTATGCATCGACTGCGTAGATTTTTGCAATATTTATCTCTCATTTGTCTCTGTCTATCTCTCTCACTATTTGGGTCTACAGTCTTATACATGTGAGGAACCTGGCTAACCGCTTCACCCGAGGGGGACTTAAACAATTAAACGCTGTCTGACTTACTAGACCGTAATTTAGAACGATACTCCTGTTGCGGAGTTTTTTCTAGAAAAGGGAGTTTAGTGTCAGTGTCGGAACAGTTCTCAGAAACCTTCGTGAAACAGTCTTTGGAATCCTTTCCTGAGCCAAGTCCATGAAATCGCTTCACGTGGTGGGCATGGATCCAGCCCTTACGTCCTTCCACTTTGATAGCCGTCCTCGTCGTCAGTAGCACAAGCTTCGGTGACTTCCAACGCGGCTCCAGGGGGCTTGACCGGTCAAAATTTCTCACCAGGACTAGATCACCAGGGACGATGACGTGGTCCTTAACCTGGGTGTTGTCTGGGAAAGCGGCGGCAACCTGTGAACGACAAGAGAGTAGTGCAGACATCAAGGAAGCCAGGTAATCTGTCAGCATATTACTGTCAACGTCTGTGATTTTTCTCGGCATAGGCGTACCCCACATATTTGGCGGTCTGCCGAAAACAACCTCATATGGAGATAGTCCGGTTCTGGAATGAGCTACCATACGCATGTAAAAGAGGGCAACTGGCAAGGCTACCATCCAATCTACGCCTTTTTCTGCACAGACCTTCGCTAACCGTGTTTTCAGAGTCTGATTGTGTCTCTCGACGAGGCCAGCTGCCTCTGGGTGTCGTACGCAATGGAACTTCCACTGGTACCCTAACAGAAGAGATACTTGTTTCATTAATTCAGAAGAGAATGGTTGTCCATTATCTGAGTACACGACACGGGGCAAGCCGTATCGCGGAAAGAATTCACGGACCAACTGTTTGGCAGTGGTCACAGCAGTGTAATCTGGAACTGGGTACGCTTCCGTCCATCTGGATAGGGCACATACAACTACGAGGACATACTTGAATCCTCGACATCTGTCCAGTTAATCTTTTTCTCTCCTACCTCCCACTCTTTTTCTTTAAGTTTTTCGTAAATGCCTGCAGGTAACAGTACTTTCAACATTTTAATTGTATCAGCATATGTATACTCTCCCATGCGGAGCATGTCTTTTAATTCACGGTGGAACCCTGCTGGATCTTTATTATGACAGGGCAGTAATTTTTTCATTTCCAATAATTCCATTTTTGTCAAGGGAGTGTAAACGTATACTCGTTGAAGCGTACCCGCATCAGTTCTAACGGGATGAACCTCTCGTAAGGGATTCTGTCTGTCTATGTAAAAGGTCTTTCTTTCTCGGTGTGGAACAGGAACAAAATGTGGTGTCAGGAAAGTCATGTACTTATGTCGTTGTTCTAGTATGACATTAATTAATTCGGTACCTAAACCTCTCCATCTTGCTAGGAGTAAATCGTCCAACAATTGATATAGGGGACCTGGGTCAGAACGCTGACTCTCGTACATTGTGATGAGATGTTGAATCATGTAAGTACCAGCTAAACGCTGTTCTTCCGGAAGAAGACTCAAAAATGTTTGCGCTACTATGTCATCCTTATATATGTTAGAATTTCCAGCCCATTGAACTGCTGACCAGGCTAGTTCTTGTTCATGCATAGTACTAAGTTCGCTACTCCCTACTCGTTGTTTCAATGCTTGGTCAGTGGCTTGGAATATGTGTTCAAGGGAATATTGTTCTGGTATGGGAGAAAGAGAACGTTTCTTGTATTCTAGGCGTATGGGTCTATCAAAAGGTCTTGCCCTACCTACGTAATTTATTCTACTAGTGTCCTCAATTGCTAAATCATCGTCCTCTGAGACTTCGTCATCTTCTTTCTCGGCTTCTTTCTCCGCCTGTTCTCTCTCGTGTATCTCAACAATTTCTTTACAAATTTTCCTGTACATGGCTTCTACACAACTCTGTTTATCATGTTTACCAGCAGCTATGTTGTCACTCCAGTTTGTCAGGACTTTAGTTACTTCTTTATTTGGCTAGTCTTGTTCCCTGATCAAACAATTAATCAAAAACTGTAAGAGCATACGTTGAAGCTCCTCTTTTCTATGTGCCATGGCCTCGTGAATACTTTCTGGTCCCTCCCCCGTTCTAATGAAGTGGTATATCTTGTCTAAATGTTCCTTCATGTCTGGTAGAATAAGCAAGTAATTTGTAACGCGTCTTAATCGTACTGAATATATAATCATTGAACCCTCCCCTGGTACTGGATCATATATACAATCTGTAAGGTGCTGTCTAAGAGATGCGGGTGTAGCTGCCTTTGGCGTGTGCTGTAATGCTAGATCTCGTAGTGATGATCGTTTTAACTGAGGTGGGGTGTGCGGCGTCTCTCGAGAGTGTGTGGAACAGGAGCCCAGATTAGTATCGATGTCCAGGCTGCTGGCGCAAGTCGCCTCTTAGTTCCCATTCTGAATAGTTACCAAATAAAGAGACGGGCGCTGGAAGCAGGAATCAAGAACAGGATTTATTTCTCATGAGGAGAGCCAGTCATTTCGGACACGAAACACAGTGTCTTTCGGGAGTTGCTCTAACAAGTGAGCTGAGACTCCGTCTTTTATACTTTACAAAACACTTGGCATTACAATCACGATATTGTGAAACAAGGAATAAGACATCCCCATAATCCTCGTGTCAATCCTACCCCACATGTGTTCACAATAGGGACCCTTGACCTGCTGATAAGAGGGGAGGGCAATCACGCAGCCGAGTGTTCCGTCAACTGTTTAGGATGTGTGCGCCTGATCATGGCCCAGGGGGTGGGGTGGCCAGGATCAAGAGTGGGTCCTTTGAAGAGGAGTGACTCCATACAATGAGCAGTAAACAGCATCTCCTGGCTTAGGTGATGACCTTAGACATGTGTGGACAGCCAATCGCGGAGGGAGGGTTTACTAACAGAGGGGTTATTCATGAAAGGAGAGGAGGTGCTGGTCAGGCGCGGCCGTGACTCCCAAGGACAGGGTCTTGCAGAAGAAGAAGGTTTATGACTTGCCCATGTGAGGAGAAGGGAGGGGGAGCCAGGGTGGACACAGGGACAGAGTCGCATAGAGAGAGAGATCTTATGACCCGTACATGAGAGAGCGGGGGCAGTCAGGTGCAGCTGGGGAGGGCTATGTCAGCTAAGGCGAAGGATGCCTCTTCAAGAGGGAATGGGGGGGGTTTGCGTGGGTCAAGCAGAAGGGCTGCCTTTCAGGGCAGGGTCGCGCAGAGGGAGAGGGTGTCATGGTTTATGCATGTGAGAGAGAGGGGGGGGGGTCACATACGCGCAGAAGGGAAGCCAGTGATTCTAATCTTAGGCGGGCAAAAGGCCAGGGCGCCTAAGATGGCTGTCATGTACACATGGGTACAGGCCTTTGCTGGCAGAGGGATGCAGTCAATGCTTTACGGTATTCATGGTGCGCGCAGGGAGAGGAGTGGGAAAAGGGAAATGAACGTTGCTTATGTACATCAATATTTCTAATTTTCTACAGTCGCCCCTTTTTACATAGCAAAGTTCATTTTCGTAATCGATGGGGGTACATATAAACAGGTGCGGTCGAACAATTAGCATTTGTCAATACTAACATATGGCATATAATCATGGACAGTTGATGTGTTTTGCAGAATGCAGCACATAGGAGATTGCATTTGTCGAGTTCTTATCATTCCAAAAGCACTATATAGCATAAACGTTTCTGACTTAGAAATGTGACCAATGAACATTTTGACCAAGTAGTTGAGGGTGGAATTCAGTTCAATACACAAGATCTCTTCGTCACAGTGTCTTTTTAGTAGTGAGCCATCACTGGTAGGCTCTAGTCCGTGTACTTTCGTTGGCGCTGTTGAGCACCGGCGGTGGAGCCATAGGTCCAGCTCGGTTCTAACCTTACGCGTGGCAGGGTGCGGCCAGTCCTCTGCTGTTAGACCACAGTCCTGTTCCCTAAACAATCCGTTTGGCGGCGCCTTATGCTCGGCACCTATATTTCCGTGGCAACACCCTATTCCCACTTGAATGCAGTTCTTCCTTTTGGCAAAAAGTCACGTGGAAAAGAGGGTGTGTGTGGTTCAAATAGTCGATAGGAGAGAGGGCGGAGTTGGGTCAGAGTTCCTGGGACACACAAAAGGGACCAAGGGAGCAAAAGGATAACAAGCAGGCAGGCCCATCAGTCGGGCCCAAAGAAGGGGGACGGAGACTTCAGGCACACGTGGGTTAGCAGGCGGAGGGCTTCAGGGCAGCCCGCCAAGTTTCATTTTCCACGTTTGGAATTGCTGTCTCGTCCCGTATCTTGTTGCTCTGCAGCTCCACCTTTGGTCGAGGTCACACGTGTCCCAAGATCTGCAGCCAGGCTGTACGTCACGTCCGACCCTTCTCCTCCGGTGATCGTGAATCTTTGAATAGGTACAAAACAAGTTTTTAGAGAACTGGCAGAAGAAGACATCTATGCATGTGAATTCCTCCCTCAATCCTACGCATTTGGGAGATACGCTCATCGGTCACAGTCAGAGGTCTATTACCAAGCAGTGCATATGTCGGCATTCCTACTGAGTTCATGCCAAGTTTATTCATCGTCCTATTTATAACTCGAGTGAGGATAAATAAGATTCCCATCAACTGTGCATTTCATCATATTCAACATTTCGGAGCATTTCCCTTCAAGGCTGGCTAACCTTTTCAAACAGGGCGGGGGTGCTATCATCGAGAGTCAGGGTAAAACAGGGTTTTTCTCGAGGGACGACAGTTACTCATGGTCATCATGTTTATATCCGGGATGGCAGCTGGGGTCTATCAGACGGGGCGGGGATGCTTCGGGTGCTCGCGCTTGGGTGCAAAAGAGGGTGGGGCAATCTGGGCATTGGGGGGGGGGGTCAATCTAGACGTTGGTGTTCGTTTCTGGTGAACAGAAAAATAGGGTGCCATTGACATACAGTTCCCCTATAAAAGGCCAGATTGGGGGACCTTTGTCGTCTTACCTGTCCTTTCCTTCTCAGCCAATTCGAGTTCATTCATTTTGCAGAAAGGAGAGGTAGTAATATGGCGAGATACAATCATTTTAGTTTCGGTCAATTTCGCTGAACACCTTCGCGTTCAATAAGTATCCAATCAGACTGGTGCCAGCGAGGCACGGTTTTACCATAAAAAGGAAGAGGAAATAGGGAGACTCTCAGAGAGTGAGAGTCGTTCGCAATCTAAACGAGCCATTTGGTACACGTATGACATGTAGAGAGAGAGATAGAGACAGACAGACAGAGACAGAGACAGAGAGACATAGGAAAAAGGGAGAAAGATAGAGAAAGAGAGAGACGTGTACAAAAATAGGTCATTTAGTGCGTTCATAACACAGAACAACAGGGGGTCAGGTAACGGAGAGACGCAACAAAGGGAGAACATAAACCCCTACAGTTCACACACACACACACACTCAGACGAAGGAAGACAGTACATGTATTACATATATAAGACATTCACGACAAAACATAAAACAAATATTGGCCAGAAAGATCTATCTTTACATCCTGCGTATTTTTAATATCCTATTTACCTACGTGCCTAGCTCTTTTTACCTTTTCCTCCTTTTCCCTCTCGCTTGCTATCTTTTCGAACGTTCTCAATTGCCAATACTTACACCTCGGTTAGTCGATCAGAAATTAACCCAGTCACGCTATTTACCCATGGTTGGATCTTAAACCATTTTTCAGTTTCTTCCTTTGGTGGGAAGTTCTCCAGGCTGAGGCAACGGCAAGTATTGATCGGGAGAACAGTCGGACAGCTTGGCTATATCTATAAGAGTGTGAGAAGGGGGCAGTGCGTTGAATATCAGCAACATTTCTAACTTCCCAGACGGGTGGTGCCGTGGTAACCCTTACCCACACACTTTTCTTTGTCCTTTCCCTACCTAGTCAAACGTCTAGTTACATTATCTAACGTGTTATTTCTAGTCAATTTTCGTCATACAGTACCCGTCAAGTTTCTATGTCAGTCCATCCTCCCAGTCACTATGTTCTAAGGAGGAACAGTCATGCTTAAGTCTACGTCTTTTAAAAACTTATCGTCATAAGGACTATGCACATATTCCCTCCTTCCCTTTTCGTCGGTGGTTCGACCATCGCTCTCCCACACTTCAGCCGACGTTCTGACGTGACCTGCAGAAGGGAGGAGAAAGAAGGGGTGGGGGGGCAGCATTCAAAGCACATCAGCATGCAGTAGTCCGAAAATGTTTTTACCTACCACATACTCGACCTATCTCCACGTACTGCATTTCTTTACCATCTCGGCGTTTAAGCCCAGGGGGACCAGTAATGTCAGATAGATAATCATTGACGATCTGCGTATCTACATGAGTTACTTGGTCGCAACCCCTTTTGTTGGGTGCAAGGGTGGCGGTCAGGTGGCATTTCTGTGGTGTCGTTTTAAGGGCGTCTAAAACACTTTTCCGGCTGCCTGTGACACATAATGTAGCTGCTAAATATCTGGTCCTTTTTAACCTTCAGCTTTCATCATACTTATTCTTCGCTCACAGTAGCAAAACATCCAAAACTCATTAATGCAACCGCTACAACTATGCTTTCTTTTTCAAAATACCTTTAATAAAAAGTGTTGATGTATAAACTGTACATAAGAAGAACGAAGTTGGTGGCAGTTCATTGCATAAAGTGCAGCAGTGCAATAAAATCGTATTAAACTTCCCTACAGAGCAAGCATGATGCATGTCAAGAATTCAGTTTTTTTTTTTTGATTCATTAATCCATTATCCAAATGCTCATTCGCTGTCTAAATTACACCAATTCATTTTCCAAATCATAATTAGTACCCACCCTAAATCAGTTCTTTGTCCAAACACATGATCAATATCTGTATTGCTTTCTTCTCTAAGCACATAATCACTATCCATCTTATCAACTTTCATTGTCCAAAAATGCACACGTATCTCAGAGCATCAAGATTCGAGCAATCCGGGTGAACAGGGAGTTTGAAAGTTTTGTTTCGTGTATCGGCGCCATTTTGGGCGAGGTCAGGCAGGTTCCAGCATAGTCAGAATGTCTCCAATGACTCGTGGTTGGAGCGGAACCTTCCGTTGGTAGTTCAAAAAGTTTCGCGCAATGTGGTAACAGTCTAACAATATGGACCATCAGTCAAAGAGTGGGGAGGGCTGCAACAATTTTCCTACCGGGTCATTCTGGTGTTCCACCGGAACTGAACAAGTCTGTACCTTGGCTGTGTTTTAGCCATTTCCAAACTGAGGCTGGCGCCGGCAGGAGTGCGCCGATGTCGCGGTTCCCAGTGAGGGGGGCGGGGGCGCCCATGCGGAGGGATCGGGGTGCCCCCCGGCTCTCATAGAATCTTCAAAGTTGAGGAGAGAAGGCATGGGGCGTGTGCCCGTCCTGGGCAAAAGACCGCTTTTCGATGTTGACCCTCTTTAAGTAAGAGCATTGGGGTGTCGCTGGAAGCCTCCACCTGGAGGGAGGTGAGGGAGGCTCGTTCGCGCCGCCTCCCCCTTCCAGCGACCCCGCGCCGTTCTCCGGCTCCAGTGTTTCGGTAAGGCCGTGTCAGGCGATGAAGATGGGGGGGTGGTCGGTGGCTGAGGCAAGACAGCCCCCCCCCCTTTTTTTTTTTTTTGACATGTGGCGGGACTACCTGTAATTGTCCAGGCGCTGACATGTGGCGGGACTACCTACAATTGTCCAGGCGTCGACATGTGGCGGGACTTTCTGCAACTGTCAGGCGTTGGGTGTAGTTGCAGCCATTATAGCTCAAAGAAATGCCGCCATCCTCGCTTTGGCTTCGGCCTTCGACGAAAGCCGGGTCAGGTGAGAGAGAGGGGTGGTCGGTGGCCGAGGCAAGACAGCCCCCTCTCTCCCCGTGGCCTGCAGGGCGGCAGAAGAGGAAAAGGGGAGACCTCCATGATTCCTCGGGCCGTCCGCCCTACAGCCTCCCCCTTCGACTGCGGCCAGCCGAGCCCTGCACGCATCGAGGCCTCGCCTTCCGGATGGGCGTAACCGCGGACCTGTTGCACTTCGGGAGCTTCTGGAATGGGGGTAGGTACCTATTGAATTGTTTCTATTTCATGTGACCGTTATTTGGGCGTGGTGGGCAATGAGGCAGACATGTTGGGAGCAGGAATAGGCAGTGGAGCCTAACTACCTTGTGGCTGTCCTGCTGTCGATTTTTCGCCATTTTATATTTCTTATTACGAACTGCCTCTAATGTTTCAATCATTTTTAGTGAAGTCAAAAAGCTCATCAGGGGGTTACTGACTTAGCCTGATTTCTTTCTATTTTTCCTTCTTTTCCTTAGCGTGTTTCGAGCTAAAGTTTTCTGTTAGTAGGGTACGGTGATCACTTCATTTTTATATGTCCTTTCACTGGGGGGTACTCCTGGACGGGCCAGGTGAGTTACCTCCAATAAATGGTCCGGGTGGAACTAGATTATCAATCAAAAGGGGAACATATATTCTTTCATTAGGGTATCATCCTGGACGGACCAAGCGATGTACTTCCACTTACTAGGGTAGCCTCCTGGACGGACCAGATGGTCTACTTCCACTAAATGGCCCATGAGTGGGGAGCATATGTCCTCCATAAGGGTAGTCTCCTGGGCGGACCATGCGAGCTACCCCCCAAATAACCAATCAGTGGGGAGTGGGTAGGACTGACGAATTCACAAAGGGGCATAACCTACCCTTTACTACTTGCAAAGACTAGACAGAATATTTCTATTCCACGTTGTTTGTAAGTAGAAAATACCTCAAACGAAACAATTCCTGGAACAACAATGTCCAGGCAACCAATCAATCAGTGGGGAGAAAAACAGGCATGACGGATTACAACGGGGACAAATGTCTGCATTACCTGCCCTTCGCTATCTGCAAAGGGAAACAGAATATTCCTATTCGTCTCTGTTTGCGGACAGGGAAGATCTCAAAGAGCAACAATCGATTATTAATCGATTCCAAACAATCAGTGGGGAGAAAGGTAGGCATGACGGATTACAACGGGGACAAAAGTCTGCATTACCTACCCTTCTCTATCTGCAAAGAGGGACGAACGTTCCTATTCACCGCCGTTTGCAAACAGAGAATGTCTCGTTCTCGAGAAGAGAACCAATATTTCAAGTAGCATCCAAAGCTAAATGAACCAATACCAACAATATCAGTATACAAATACCGATTCCAATACAATCAATCAATCAATCAGGTGGATAGAACCACCCTACCAATCAGGCGTAAAAACACTCTACTTAATCTTACCCGGACCGGACCATACGGGCAGTTCTTCGTCTTCCTCCTCCAGCGCCCGATTGTTCTCTTTCGCCATGCAGCATTCCTGTGGGATTCCAGTCAGGACAATAGGTCACTCAAGAGAGGTCCGTTCAGAATCGGTGAAGTTCTTTCGATCGGCAGCCGGACGAGGGCCCTCTCAAGGCAGGTATACTCCGATCATTTAGATATTCACCTCATCGTCTGGATCTCTCTTACTGGACTTTATGTCACTGATGGACCCCGCGTTGGGACGCCAATTGTGGAACAGGAGCCCAGATTAGTATCGATGCCCAGGCTGCTGGCGCAAGTCGCCTCTTAGTTCCCATTCTGAATAGTTACCAAATAAAGAGACGGGCGCTGGAAGCAGGAACCAAGAACAGGATTTATTTCTCATGAAGAGAGCCAGTCATTTCGGACACGAAACACAGTGTCTTTCGGGAGTTGCTCTAACAAGTGAGCTGAGACTCCGTCTTTTATACTTTACAAAACACTTGGCATTACAATCACGATATTGTGAAACAAGGAATAAGACATCCCCATAATCCTCGTGTCAATCCTACCCCACATGTGTTCACAATAGGGACCCTTGACCTGCTGATAAGAGGGGAGGGCAATCACGCAGCCGAGTGTTCCGTCAACTGTTTAGGATGTGTGCGCCTGATCATGGCCCAGGGGGTGGGGTGGCCAGTATCAAGAGTGGGTCCTTTGAAGAGGAGTGACTCCATACAATGAGCAGTAAACAGCATCTCCTGGCTTAGGTGATGACCTTAGACATGTGTGGACAGCCAATCGCGGAGGGAGGGTTTACTAACAGAGGGGTTATTCATGAAAGGAGAGGAGGTGCTGGTCAGGCGCGGCCGTGACTCCCAAGGACAGGGTCTTGCAGAAGAAGAAGGTTTATGACTTGCCCATGTGAGGAGAAGGGAGGGGGAGCCAGGGTGGACACAGGGACAGAGTCGCATAGAGAGAGAGATCTTATGACCCGTACATGAGAGAGCGGGGGCAGTCAGGTGCAGCTGGGGAGGGCTATGTCAGCTAAGGCGAAGGATGCCTCTTCAAGAGGGAATGGGGGGGGGGTTTGCGTGGGTCAAGCAGAAGGGCTGCCTTTCAGGGCAGGGTCGCGCAGAGGGAGAGGGTGTCATGGTTTATGCATGTGAGAGAGAGGGGGGGGGGGTGTCACATACGCGCAGAAGGGAAGCCGGTGATTCTAATCTTAGGCGGGCAAAAGGCCAGGGCGCCTAAGATGGCTGTCATGTACACATGGGTACAGGCCTTTTCTGGCAGAGGGATGCAGTCAATGCTTTACGGTATTCATGGTGCGCGCAGGGAGAGGAGTGGGAATAGGGAAATGAACGTTGCTTATGTACATCAATATTTCTAATTTTCTACAAGTGCCCCCCTCCCGTTGCCCCCAAATTGGAATCGCCTAGGCTTGAATCAGCTTTTACTGGCTGTGCTGTCGCTGTCAGCGTAGTCGCTGGTAATGCAGGTTGATCTTGGACTACAGGTGCTGGGAGAAAAGGATTCGGAGGGGGGTTGGTAACAGGAGGAACAGTGGGGGGATTCGTGTTATGAACAGGGTTGGGAGGATTAGTAGGAGGTACACGTACGTTTACATACTCTGGAGCAGCGTCATCTAAATAGGGGGAAAGGAAAATGTCCGCTGCGGTCTGTTTATGACTACGGAGTTTAGTCGGGATCAGTGGTTGCGGCAAGTTACTGGGTACTTCCGGGGTCACTTTAGGTAGGCCCTCTGCGAGAAGGGGATACATGCCTTTAATAAGGGCATTTCTTTGTCTGTCTAATTGTTCTGCTCTAACCTGTTCACCTTCTTCCAGTAATTCTTTTTCTTGGGCTTTTTCTGATGCTTCTCTACTTCTCTCTGCTTTCTTAATTTCTTTCTCTGTTCTTCTATGCGCTTCTTTACGCCACAACTCTATGGCATCTTTTTGGGATGGTCTGGCTTTCTTTTTCCACAGTGCTTCCTCTACTCTCATGATACAATCAGCATCCCATGTCCCTGAGACAGGCCATCTATACTTCTCTTCCAGATCTTTAGTGTAGTCTACCCATAAGTCTAAGTACAGTATGGCATCTAAGCCATGTTTGTGGTACATAAAATGTCCGGGAGTGTTCCTAGGTGGGACGGGAACTGCCTCTTCGAGTATCCCTTTCCTGGTTCCTATCTGACGTAACTTCGAAAACAGCGGCATGTTTGAACTGACTTGAACGAAAAACACATTAAGCACAATAATAGACTGTAAACAATCATTCATACCACGACATTAAAACATTGCGAAGCAGATACTACTTGGTACATAGAATAACACAATTCTAAAAATCTCGAAAAACAACACTAGAATACTGGATGCACTGCTAGAACAGTACAGTCATACCGGTCTCATAAAGAGACACGTCATACCGCATCCACCTAAATGGACACGTCTATACCGGATCTGTGTACCCAGACCCGTCTTGACCGGGCTCAAATAAATGAACCCATCTATATGCGTTCCCAACAACGGTACTCACCGGGAAGCAAAGCTGAAGGCCTCGGAAACTCGACACTGGACTGGACTGCTACGGCTTCTTGCTGCTACGCATGCGCCTCGGAACAGGTTCGCCTCCGGATACCTCGGACCTTGCTCTCTCGGCTTGGGCTCTGGTCGGGACAGTCCGCATTCCTCACCGCCTCGTGTGGATGCCTGGTCGCAGTCTCCGTCTCCTCCGTGGGCCTGAGGGAGTTAGCAGGAAAACCCACGAATGTGCACAGAAGGGGGTCCGTCACGGCTGTAGAAGGGGTCAGGGGGCTGCGTTACATCGCCGGCGCGTGGGGAAGGGGACTGGTTCCTGTTCGGGCACCAGATTATGTGGTAAATAAAATTACCGGGACTATTTTTCAATACATTAATAACAATAAGAATAGCTCATAAAAATGAGAGGTAGAGTCCGTGGTATCTGAGTCATAAGGGCTTTAATTAAGATGACTCGAGTCACTGAGAATCGGGTTCCATCACCACTAAGGTTCAGGAAAGGATATCTAACGTTTTATTAACATCACACATTATATATAGTAAAACCATACAATTGCAGTGAATACAGTAGGCGTAACAAGTGAGAAGAGAGAGAGATAAGAACATATGGGCGTAAAAGGAGGCGTGTAAGGAGGCGTACACAGGGGTGTGCACTTGATGAGTCATAGAAGTGTCATAGGTGGGTGGATGCATAGAGAAAAGTCTGCACGGTCAGCAGAAACCTTTACCCTACATGTGCGCGTAACTGATCATGAGGTGAGAGTGACGTGCAACTGGGGAGAGCTGGGGGGTTGACTTTAGCACTAGTAGAGGAGCCTGGAGTCTGGGATGTCAGAACGACCTGCACCTCTGGCATATCTGATATCTTGTGTTTGGAGGACGTATTGTCTGAAGTAAAGGTCTCTCGAGCAGAGGCCGTTCATCATTAAATGCTAGTGGGTGCATATATTTCTTCGTGCATTGCGCGGGGCCATGGGCCTACTATGGCAACGGGTTCAGTAAATCTCTTGCATGGAGACAGGAAGGCTAGGCCCTATGCTCTGCAGGCGGAAGATGTTTACCTATTTCACTAGACTGGAATGTGTTTTTGCGGAGGCTGAGCAGATAACTGTAGGCAAAATACCGTCTTGGCAGGCAGGCAGGCCAGGCCGGACACCTCTCGGCTGGGCAGGGAGTAAGGCAGAGGTCAGGGATGCATACCTAAACTGCAGCTTGTCAGAGACAGAAGAGGCTCGGAGCCTGAATCCAGGGCCTGGCTCGGCTGGGCCACAAAAACGTGTGCTTCGCGATATTAAAAGTGCACCATGTAATGCATTGGAAACGTAGGCCTTAGCGCAGAATTAACATTACATTCATGGAAGGCCTAATAACTGACATGCTAACATTAGACGGAAATGCAGGGGCATTATTATGACAGGCACGGGAAGGGAATTATACGATAACAGGGACATACATGGAGCATAGGTACATGGATAGGGTGCGAGGGGGGGACACACTGACTACCTAAAATTTCTGTTTCCTCAGTAACATAAGAAAAATATTACATTTCCCATGAGCCCCTACAGCCCATACAGCAATCAGACCCCACACAGCCCTATATAATGTAGCCCTATATATTGTCTAGGAACCATAGTCCTTCCTCTTTCTTTGCGAACTCAACTGCTTCAGTCGTAACAAAATAAACAGTCTCAAACGGGAGCCAGCTTTGTCCAAACGTACCTGGAACAGTCTAAATAGGAATACCTAAAGAGTTCAGAAACAAGCATTTGCAATGCAATAGGTCTCGAAATTGCGATATTTTGAACTACTGTCATTGTAAAGGACAATGCCTTTTATTTTTGTGTTGAAAAAACCTGCAATAATAAAAGGCATTGTCATTTACAATACCAATAGGTCAAAGTCTTGTTTAGCTCTTGCGACCCGTCCTGTGGTACAGCAGTGAACCACTGAGGCAAACAATATTACAATGCCTAAAACGAGTTAGCGAACCAGGCATAACGTAACCACCTTAGCTTGTGCCTGAAGGGCAGTAGCGACTGTTACCTGGCACATGCGTAATTACCCCCACACAAATTATTATTTTTTTTTTAAATTTCAAGCCTATTTTTGTATCAGCAGCGAGCGGGTAGAGTGGCTGCACAGCAGAATAATGTTGTTTCCTACCGGAGTTATAAAAATATTCATGTGTCATTGTGTCCTTACCGATAAATCCAGCCGTCAACATCAGCTGTGTATCAGCGACGTCAGTCATGGTCCGGCACAGCCTGAGGCCTTCTGCTACTCCAGAAGGCTCTGTGTTTCCTGCTCCCGCCTACCTCTCTGCCACCTTCCACACGCACGCCGCAACGCCCCTTCCCCACCACTCACAGCAGAGCTCTCAAGACCTGGATCTGAAAGGAATGGATTGGACGAGGCTGCCGCTCTGCCCTGTGACCTGCTGCTGGACCCGGAACAGGCACATGACCGGGTTACTTAGTGCCAAATTCGGTGCAAGTTGCAATCGCGAGATGCATATGTTTTATTAATTGAATCTAACATAGTGTTTATCTCGTGTTTTAACCCCTTCACTGCGGCGGCTATTCCGCCGCAGTGCTAAGGGGGCGGGGCGGAAATGCGGCGGGTGCATGCTGGTGACGGAACCGTTCCGTCACCAGCGTCGGTTGCGCTGTGCTTATGACGGAGCGGTTCCGTCATGGCCCAGCCCGCTCAATAGAACGCTCAGCGCAGGCGCGGAATTCGCGCCGCGCAGGAGCCTCGGGCGGGCCATGACGGAACCGCTCCATCATCAGCACAGCGCCACCGCAGCTGATGACAGAGCAGTTCCGTCATCAGCAGGGGAGGGGTTAAAGGACAATTGCTTTTGTTTACATTTTGTTTCTTTTGACGGCTTGTGCTTTTCCTCTCCCTGTGAAGGACCTTGTCCACCTCCAAGATACATATAAAGAGATTCTGCATAAATGCATCTGGACACTTATCGAGGGGTCTGAATTGTATCGATTGCTTGTTAAGAAGGGGCTTAATACGTGTGCGACTCATTGTCGAAAACACTGCCACGGAGTGCCGTACAGTAAACAGCTGTTAGTTGGTTTTAACCTCTGTGTTCATTATGACTGTCACGGGTCCCGGTTCAGCCCCTCCACGTTTACCTATCCAGCACCTGTGGCAGGGAGACTCTGGTAGTCTGGTCCGACATGGCCCTGGCTCGCTGAGGCTCTGGTGTAGTCCAGCTGGGTGCACGCACTTCACTGCCCATTGCAGGCTTCTGCGTAGCCTTCCTGGTCCCTACACCCTTGCAGCCAACAGGTCCCAGGACCGGGCATGCCGGTTCATGTCCTCCTGCCTAGTCTCAGCTCCCTGAAGCCGTTACAAAGGCTGCTAATACACACCACCTCGGAGAGCGGCGCCCCCCGCTAAGAGGGCTCTGACTTCGCCTGCTCCTTCTGTAAGGAATAGCAGAGTCAGAGGGATCCCACTGGGCACTGACTGGAGGAAGCAGCAGTCACGCGCTGACGTAAAATTGCGAATCCGTGGGTGCGCGCTCTCCCTCCCAACAGGAGATGGCTGTTGTGCACTGAGAATTCCTCAGCACCCTTGTCTCCAGTGCTTGGAATTAAAAAGAGATATAAGAATCTGGTATACCTTATCCTTTGCCCCGCGGCCTAGGATATATAGGTGAGACAGGCAGAGAGGTAAGGGTAAGAATAGGGGAACTCAAATCAGCGATTAGACTAGGGAAGGAGAATGCCCCATTAGTGAACCACTGGAAAGAAAAAAATCACAAAGAATCAGATATAAGATGGGTGGTGGTTGAGAAAATCAAAGAAAAGACGAGGATGGGCAACATCAAGAAAAGAGGAAAACAGCAAGAACAGTGGTACATCAGAGAGGACTGGGACACTTTACTGTAAAGATAACAGATGGAACTGCAATAATACAAGGGTAACCTGTACAAGTAGATGTAAAACACTCACCTTATCGGTTTAGGCTAAAGAAAGATTAATATGTTAATTTAGAGATTTTAGTGTATAGTGACAAGGATAATGGACGGAATAATAATCCCTAGAGGAAGACCACTAGACATACATAAATGAAGCTATGCACACCCACTTACATATCCTTATGGTTACATGTGTGTAAGGGATATGTTAGTGTGAGCAAAATAACCCCATTCCACAACCCGCGGCACGGGATAATCAAGTTACCTCCCATTTTTTGAATATGTATCAAATTGCCTAAATGTGTGGCCATAATATGGGAATTCATGCACGAAAAAGCGAATGGTGGGAAGTGACAGGCAAAATTAAAAAATACAGGGCAAACATCCGCATAAACCTTATTGAGCGACATTTGAGTGTACAGGATACACGCCTTGGTAGTAAAAGAAATAATTTAAGGCAATAGAAAACTGTCCGTAGTTTCACTAAAAACGGCCGAATATCTGATAGAAAACATATATCTGAGAGACAACGGACACTAATCATTATAGATGACCACCCAGGAGAATTAATTTCTGTGGGAAACTATAGAGTAGAATAATACATTAATTTAGATATAAAAGGTAGGGACGATGACCATCTTAAGATCGCGGCCACGTTTCTACTCAGAATCGGCTGCAATACGCATGCGCGACCAAAGTACCCGTAGGAGTGAGTAGCGTTAATCAAATACCCACAGCTGCAATCCATGAAGTGTTTAGGAACAGTATATAAAGCTAGAGTTGAAGTAAGGAGGAAACAGAACTAGATGAACCCCTGGTGATGCGAGAGGTGTAATTTTCGAAGGTAAGCCCGCTACCTGGAGTTTCCATGATCACCCGCAATAGGAGATGCAGGCAGGGGTAACAATATGGTGGAAACTCCAAACGTGGGTTGGGGGTCCTCAGATCAATCATATAGAGGGCTGCTAGCGTAGCGGAAGTTAAACTGGGATTATCCCTATTTTGTATTTAAGGGTAGTAAGCCGCCACCTATGTATACAGAGGAGGAAAGAGGCAACCGGGTCCTTAAAGAAAAGCATAACATTAGATAAACAGAAAGATCGATAGTATTAATACCGATCTGCCAACTCGTAAAATAACACGCTTCTCAATACCGAGGTACCACCGAGTAAGGTCAGACGTTGAAATATAGGGCAATGTAGCGAAATTTAAAGAAATTATCTCAGTCATTCGCCGCATTTAACTTGATATAAAATAGCACATTTTATTCCTTTTGCCCAGAACATATCCAGTTCAAAGGAACCTTGGTGACCTAATCTGAAAACGTATACCCAAGGCGACACCGTGGTGAATACAGCGGACACAGGGATCACTGGTAAGCAAATGTAGAGCCGAAGCTAGTAGGAAAAAATTGTGAAGAAAAGCGAGAGTTTACATTAAAACCTACAATTTTGTTTCTCATCCAGAATCCGAGGGCAAAACATATACCAATAATCCGAAAGATTGAGGGAAGTAGCGTGATCTTAGGAAAAGTTTAAATAAAACGCCTAAACAAATTACAAGAGGTAAGAAGCAAAAAAAAAACTCCACATACCCAAGCATAGTATAAAGTACATTGAAAATTATAATCAAGAAAACTAAAGCGTACCCTCTGCCTGCTCAGCTTCTATAAGGATATAAATGAAAAAAACTTTTTCAACTGAGGAGAGGAACGAGTGTTGAGCCTGAACTGGGATTCAATAGGACATTCCCTTTGATTAAGGAAACTGCCTAATCAAGCTCCACCATAGAGGTCAGTAGAGGTCTCCTATAGACTGGTTTTATACATGTAAAGAAGCCCCATATCCATAGGACTATGTTATTGAGTTGCTAACGGGCATAGTGAGAGCATGTGTGTTTAAGTGACCCAAACATATAGATAGTGGTCATTTAAAAGCAATAGTATGAAACTGTTGTGTGCCAACATCTATAGAGGGCATGTGTAAATCACACCCCATTGACAGGTTTCCTATAGGCCAATCATTCATATGCCAACAATTAAAATGTAATGGTATTAGGTTTCTACTATGCAGAATAAGAACATGTTTTTATCTATTCTTACTGAATTGTCAAATGTTTAAGGTGCAACAAAACCTGTTGATATGTGTATATTTAGTGCATAGTAAACAGATGATATAAATGGTCTTTCAGCGAGGCTGGTGCACACAAGATGGAATACTAAAATAATGCACTGACTGATATATATTCTTTTAACATCTAGATAGATTCCACCAAAAGTGGTGATGATGACCCCAATCATTATTGTCCTGAGGAAGGTGTGACCACATCCAAGGCTAACAACACCGAAACGCGTCAACGCACTTTACACGTAGAATCCAAGTAAAGCCGAGTGGTTTCCATAAATACGCCAATCGTGGACATTGGAATACTCATATATATGAGAATAAGGCTATTGGATCTGATCATTTGGGACTAATATCTACTGTTCCACTGAAAAGAGGGGTTTCTGTTTGTTGTTTAATTAAGTAATGTGTTTTTATTTTTGTGAAATCTGTTGCGTATGTACATTGTAATAGATTTTTTATATTGATGAATGTCTAATGAACTTTTATTGTATTGAGAAAGTTGTATTTTCTTTGTTTTTCAGAAAAAGATTGGTTTTTCTGAAATTTTAATCTGTTTTTGGGTTCCTTATGTTAAGGATTATACCCTGTTTAACAGGGAGAAAGAAAAAAAGTTTTTTAATAAAGAGCGTATAAACATTACATTTTAGTTGTTGGCAAAAATTATTTTTTACATAATATGTTTGTGTTACATTAAAGTATCATCTAGAATATCTAACTATTCTCCATATAGTTAGTCCAGGGAAATTACCTTTGACTTTGATTGTCCTGTGCTTGGAAGACTGAGATGGGATCGTACCAGTTGCAACAGCAACGGGAGGCGCACGCAGGGCCACTGATTTCGGCAACGTCTTTCCAAAATGTAGGCTTCTTTTTCTTTACGTCCGCTCCCCATAACTGTAATTTGAAGTTTTATTTGTCAAAATCTTGACACAAAATAGACGGTTTACCGAACCACTGCCTCTATCACTCTATGCTCTTTAGGGGCTGCCCGCTTAAAACACCAGCAACTACGCCCGTTGTTGGGAGCGCCCAACACCACATTTCTCCTTAACCCAGATAAAACAGACAGCACAAGAGTAATGACAAGGCGGAAGAGACGTGAGACGCCGTGCGCGAGCCAAATATCCAGTCGGGGTGGGCGAGCCGGAAAGGAGACAGTGAGGTAACCAAAAAGCCTCTCTCCTGATGAAATGTGAGCATTTAACATAAAGTATGACGCGCGCAAATGAAAAGCGGAGGCGGAGCTTCCACCCCACTTCCGAAAGCAACCCAGACGACAATATAACTCGCAGAGCGAGCAATGCATGCGCTGTGACGCTAGGCGTGACCTAAAAACAGAAACGTCTGAAAGAACTGGAAACACAGACTGATCAGCCAGCTGAACCAAGATATCAAATATGCAGGTTTGGAATCAGTGCTTGAGAATAGAAAAAAGGCAGCTTATCAGCCAGTTTTCATACAGACTGCTGATTGATTAGATTCTCATTCGAGTCATTCAGCAGTGATTAGATTATGATGATTGAACCCAGATCCTTTTAGCAGCCCTGCCAAGCACGCATCAGACGTTAGACTAATGCATTTTGATATGGTGGTGTGCATCACCACACCAAAATGCTACGTCACTCATTTATAGTGCCTCATGAAGTTGCTGACAAATGGAAGGGAGCGTCGCTATTAGGGTTCATTGAACAAAGCACAGATTGCACGCTGCTCCGGCTGCCCACAAAGTGTGAAAGACAGCTCTACACTGCAATGCAACTGCACTGCTCTGCTCCGGCGGTATTTAATTGTTTGTTTGAAATAAATCTCATCTGTTAAGAGGTGGTTCCGGTCACTCCGACCAAGCTGGGCTGAGATGTGCTCTCACTGACTGCAACACAGGACATTCACCGCCGAAGACAGAACGTGATTTCTTAAGTGGGCGGCGCGAGCTGGCAGAAGTTATGTTTGTAAATTTAGTTTTGAAGCCGCTACTGCTCGCGCCGCCGCCTGTGCCTCTGCCCTGCTGTGACCGGACCAAGCTCAGTTCGAGGAGTCATCAGTCCCAACTACCTCTGGACTTTTCTCTAGTGCTTTGCAGACAGAACTAAATTATAACCACCTTTAATTAACTTACAGCCACCTCGAATGAAAGAAAAAAGATGCATTGTGATTCCCTGGCTCAATCTAGCCACAACCAACCAATGCTTCTTGCTGCATTCTGCCCTCCTCCTTGGCTATAAAGAGATGTAGCCTCCCAGGAATGTTGAAGAAGCCTAGCTCCTAACGCTGGCCTTCCAGCTGCTGTGTATCTCAGTAGGAAATGGGGAGGAGGGGTTGGGGAGGTGACAGACAATACTTCCATATCACGAGGGGCGCCGGCAAAATCAGCTCTAAAACAGCACAGTCCTGTCAGCAAGCTTGTTCTAACACACTGCACATGAAAATCTGCAAACCTCATTCTAGCACAGTTAAACCCAGCAGATCCTGTCTAACCGGTTGCTGATAGATCCAGCAAACTAGGCTTTAGCACACTGCATAGTCCAATCAGCAAACCTCCTCTAAACACACTGTTCAGTGAAACCCAACAAACCTCCACTCTAACACACTGAACATGCAAATTTGCAAACCCCTGCTCTAACACACTGCACACGTAAATCTGCAAACCTCCATTGCTCCAATGTGTGTAATTTCTCATATTTTTGTGTTTCCCTCATCTTCATTGTTTGATTTTTGCTTGCAAGAAAGTGTCACTCAGGCGTTGAAATGTCACTCATAATTATACTAAAATTATGAAAATGTCATACATAGCAATCTGAAACCTTGGCAGCTATGTTTTAGGCAATGGCCTGCATCACCCTGGCTTGACCGGGGCCAGGCTGAGTGTTGAGGAGGAGAATGTTTGAGAGTTCAGTTTATTCCTCACTTGGATGACTTAGCCCAGATCTGTTTAGTCCAAGCTGGACCCTGCGTAACTCGACCTAAGCCTGGGCCTTTATTCTATGGCTTATCCGGTGCAAGGCTGCATTGAGGAGAAAGGTGACATAAGGGGAAGGGTTTTACCAGATGTTACGGTCCCGGGATAGCTATAGGACCACCAGACAAGCTAATATATCTAACTCGTATAAGCTACTATATCTACCTCATATTCGCTGATATATCTACCTCATAGGACAGCAATTAGAATGACATACAAGCAAATATATCTACCATAATAGCTCACACTCCGGCTCCAACAAAGGATTACCAACAATGAAAGGAGAAGCCAATACTCACTCTGCCGATGCTGAGGACAAATCTAGAGAATCCATAAAATCTATAAAGGTATTCAAAAGATGCCGGAGATCCACGGTGGTTCTTCCAAAAAGAACAGCGTAATCTGTGTTTAGTAGCATGAGAATCAATTTAGAACCCGCTCTACGAATAACACTACAGGCTGCTGTCAAAACCTCTCCCAGTTTATTAATATAGGGTGAATAACTGTACCCCCCAGGAGCCAAACAAACTACTGTACTCATCATACCTCACTGATGCAGATAGATTGGATTGGAAGCTATGTAGAAAAGCCACTAAATGGGTTTGATGCTCAAATCCAGGAGGAGATGTCATAGCTTGGATCTGTTAACTCACTAGAAAGCCGAGATAAGAGCTATAAAAGCAAAGTGCAGGCAACCCCCTCTTGGCTATGTTGTATTTACCCACGATCAGCTGCAAGTTAAAACACTGGCCCAACATCCCTCTTATTTAGATGATTAAACCCAGATCCTTTTTGGTGCTGAGCTTGCATCACCCTGGCTTGACCGGTGCCTGGCTGCGCTCTAAGGAGGGGAATGTTCGAGAGTCCAGTTTTTCCTCATTTGGTTGACTTAGCCTAGATCTTTTAAGTCCAAGCTGTACCCTAGTCAACCTAAGACTTGGCCTTTATTCCCCGGTTTGCCCGGAGCAAGGCTGCTCTGAGAGGGAAGGGGACATAAGGGGAAGGGTTTCACCGGACGTTACGGTCCCTGCACATAGCTGTAGGACCACCAGACAAGCTAATATATCTACCTCTTATAAGCTAATATATCTACCTCAAAGGACAGCGATAAGAGTGGCAAACGAGCTAATATATTTACCTTAAGAGCTCACACTCTGGCTCTAACAAAAGATTACCCACAATCAATGGCGAAGCCAATACTCACTCGACCGATGCTGAGGACAACATGGAATCACACACAAAATCAAACAGTAGGCGACTTGTGCCCAAACTCACTGGAAAAAATGCCAAATCTCGTCTTTGCAGCTCCCAGAAGCATTGAAATTGTAACTGCAAATCGTTTCAAATACTACAAAATACCCAGGACTGCAACTCTGATCCTCAAGACCACGGGACGACTGAAGCTGGAACCACTTCATGCCCTAATAAGAGACCGCGGATCCCACCAATCACTTTGAAGAACTTGTCCACTCACAGCGATCAATCAATCAATAGATCTTTGTTTGGCCAAGATAGACCATAACGCACAATATTAACCCAACAACAACATGTATTACACCTGGGCAAACAAACATACCTTAAAATAAATATACAAACAAAAGTTAAAACACAACATGGCACAGAATAAAAACAACGACATTGTTATTAGCCTAAATACATGAAATTCAATGAAAGGAGCAGTTAGAAATGGGATTTCTGGTTGGCTAGGGCTTGCGCCTAAGCCAGGCAGAGACCACCACTCGAGTCAGGGCAAGGGAGTTACATGCCAAAGATAACCTTCTCACCCCCTTGGTAGCATGGCACGAGCAGTCAGGCTTATCCCGGAGTCCATGTGTAAAGCATTTGTGCAACACACACCCAGCAACAACTTACTAGGCACACCACAAAGGGATCTCCACACAAGGTTATATCAAAAATAGCCTTTGTATTATGATAAAACACATTAGAATAGTAATCACACAATATAAACGGTGCCAACTGGCACTGGGAAATATTTACAGGGGATTAAATACACATGACAGGGCCACTTGGACCACTGTCAAAACCATCACTTAGTAAAGATAGTAAATGGAGAACATATAATAAGCATAGAACACATCCAGTAATTGCTGGCAAATACTGGACTCAGCATCATCCTGTAACACAAATCATATTATGCACAGTATCACAGTAGACGTGAAATATATCCTGCGCCAACCTCATAGGCCTAAACATATTAGACCATAACCTCCTAAGCATAACTCACCTTAAGAAATAATCTCCTTGCATAAAACACAGTAGAGGATAAATCGAACACAAATACAGTATGCAAAACCTCATAATCATAAACAACATTTAGAGGCATAAAACAGGGTGCGTAAATCATACTACATAAATCACATTTCCTAGCACCACGTCCATCACATTAGGACCTGGCGTCCTACAATATGGACAACATGGTACTGCGCTGTTCCTGGTGGGAGTGAGTGTAGGGGTCACGAAGGTGTTTGAAGACAGTAGGATTTCGGTGGAGACCTACAGTTTGACATCCATTTTGTTGGATATAATGTCCTCACACACCCTTGCAGGTGTCATGCTTCATCATCGGCAATGCTCCTCGTTGGGTCGGCGGTGCAATACCCAACGGGCGACACCTCATAGAGGGGCTCTTTGACGGAGATCTTCAATCGAACAGCCGTATAGGTGAAGTGTGGGTGTGGGGCCAGGTTGGTGTAGACGTTTAAGTGAATTTAAAATGAAGCTCGGAGTACCAGGATTGAATTTATTCTGGGGGTCCCCTGCTTCAAATAAAAGAAAATAACCAGCCTGTATTTGATGGGATATAATGTTCCCAAGCTTGAGACTCGACTAGTGTGTGTAGGATTTGGTCGACCATAACGCACAATATTAACCCAACAACAACATGTATTACACCTGGGCAAACAAACATACCTTAAAATAAATATACAAACAAAAGTTAAAACACAACATGGCACAGAATAAAAACAACTACATCGTTATTAGCCTAAATACATGACATTCAATGAAAGGAGCAGTTAGAAATGGGATTTCTGGTTGGCTAGGGCTTGCGCCTAAGCCAGGCAGAGACCACCACTCGAGTCAGGGCAAGGGAGTTACATGCCAAAGATAACCTTCTCACCCCCTTGGTAGCTTGGCACGAGCAGTCAGGCTTATCCCGGAGTCCATGTGTAAAGCATTTGTGCAACACACACCCAGCAACAACTTACTAGGCACACCACAAAGGGATCTTCACATAAGGTTATATCAAAAATCGCCTTTGTATTATGATAAAACACATTAGAATAGTAATCACACAATATAAACGGTGCCAACTGGCACTGGGAAATATTTACAGGGGATTAAATACACATGACAGGGCCACTTGGACCACTGTCAAAACCATCACTTAGTAAAGATAGTAAATGGAGAACATATAATAAGCATAGAACACATCCAGTAATTGCTGGCAAATACTGGACTCAGCATCATCCTGTAACCCAAATCATATTATGCACAGTATCACAGTAGACGTGAAATATATCCTGCGCCAACCTCATAGGCCTAAACATATTAGACCATAACCTCCTAAGCATAACTCACCTTAAGAAATAATCTCCTTGCATAAAACACAGTAGATGATAAATCGAACACAAATACAGTATGCAAAACCTCATAATCATAAACAACATTTAGAGGCATAAAACAGGGTGCGTAAATCATACTACATAAATCACATTTCCTAGCACCACGCCCATCACATTAGGACCTGGCGTCCTACAATATGGACAACATGGTACTGCGCTGTTCCTGGTGGGAGTGAGTGTAGGGGTCACGAAGGTGTTTGAAGACAGTAAGATTTCGGTGGAGACCTACAGTTTGGCATCCATTTTGTTGGATATAATGTCCTCACACACCCTTGCAGGTGTCATGCTTCATCATCGGCAATGCTCCTCGTTGGGTCGGCGGTGCAATACCCAACCGGCGACACCTCATAGAGGGGCTCTTTGGCGGAGATCTTCAATCGAACAGCCGTATAGGTGAAGTGTGGGTGTGGGGCCAGGTTGGTGTAGACGTTTAAGTGAATTTAAAATGAAGCTCGGAGTACCAGGATTGAATTTATTCTGGGGGTCCCCTGCTTCAAATAAAAGAAAATAACCAGCCTGTATCCGATGGGATATAATGTTCCCAAGCTTGAGACTCGACTAGTGTGTGTAGGATTTGGTCGACATATTTCTCGCAAATGTACACTGACTTAGCGATTCTTTAGGACCTATGACAGTAACAACTAGTTACAGGGCAACTGTCTACATTAAAAGTTCTCCTCAGTTAAGTGTAACTACCTATAAAGTGAAAACAATGTTGTACCTGTGTTGCTCTGTCTCTGCCTATATGGTCAGGACTAAGAGTAACAACAGTACCCGGCGAGTGGTACAGCGGGTGACGACCTCTGTAGTTAAAGGTTGTTCCTTCCTGTGTCCTAACTGTCTGACCTACCCTTTGTCCGCCAGGTACGGTGCCCTACAAACCTAACAGTCCCCCTGGCCGACTGGCCTTCTCAAAGGGGCTCAAAATGCCCTATGTCCAAAATGCCAGGGCGGCTGCCAATGCAGCAGAATCCATGTGAGCAATTGCGCAGACCTTAATGGTGCTGCTGGCACTAAGTGCTGCACAGCTGCTGAAGTACGGGGGTTAAAGGCAGGCACTCAGCGGCATAGCTCCTCAGCTGCAGCAGCCCACAGCAGCGATAGCGATGATTTTCGTACTACTGCAAATACGGGCACTCAGCAGTACAGCTCCTCTGCTGCAGCAGCCCACAATAGTGGTAGCGATGATTCTCGTAGGGCGGCAAATGTGGGCACTCAGCGGCACAGCTCCTCAGCTGCAGCGGCCCACAATAGCGATAACAATGACTTTGATAACACAGGCAAATGCGGGCTCTCAGCGGCAACAGCTCCTCAGCTGCGGCAGCCCACAATAGCGATAACAATGACTTTGGTAACAAAGGCAAATGCGGGCTCTCAGCGGCAACAGATCCTCAGCTGCAGTGGCCCACATTAGCTATAGCCATGATTCTCGTGGACGGCAAATGCAGGCACTCAGCGACCACATATCCTCAGCTGCAGAGGCCCACAATAGCGATAGCAATGATTCTCGTAGAATGGCAAATGCGGGCACTCAGGAGCCTCAGCTCCCCAGCTGCAGCGGCCCACAATAGCGTTAACAATGACTTTGGTAACAAAGGTAAATGCGGGCTCTCAGCGGCAACAGCTCCTCAGCTGCGGCGGCCCACAATAGCGATAACGATGACTTTGGTAACACAAGCAAATGCGGGCTCAGCAGCAACAGCTTCTCAGCTGCAGCAGCCCACAATAGCGATAACGATGACTTTGATAACACAGGCAAATGCTGGCTCTCAGCGGCAACAGCTCCTCAGCTGCGGCGGCCCACAGTAGCGATAACGATGACTTTGGTAACACAAGCAAATGCGGGCTCATCAGCAACAGCTTCTCAGCTGCAGCAGCCCACAATAGCGATAACGATGACTTTGATAACACAGGCAAATGCTGGCTCTCAGCGGCAACAGCTCCTCAGCTACGGCGGCCCACAATAGCGATAAAGATGACTTTCAGCCCGCGTTCCCAGCAGTAGAACCAGAGGTTCTGGAATTCTCAACAGAGGCCTCACCTGCAAATAGAATCCCCCTCAAATCGGAATCCAGGCGGCTGATGGGTGAAGTCTATTGTCCCTAAGACTTCAGCAGGAGGCAAGCTCAGATCAGGCCCTTGGGTAGTTGCTTCAGCAAGATGGATGAAAATGTCAAAGTCCTTTCCCTCTAGTTACACTGACAGAGGTTCGTCTCGACATCCAGAAGTAACACGTTCTTCCTCCAGGAAAGAATTAAAATATAGTGCTCACAGGGCACAGGAATCCATAGCTCCAAAAGCAAAAGTCCTCAGCAATCAAGGGGGCAATGCAGGGCCCAGGGAAGCAAGCCCTCATGGCAGTTCCTCCTGGGCCCCAGCAGGATTAGCACAGCATCATGGCATCATGGAACTGAACAATTTCATGGGGTCACAACCCCTTTACTTATACCACCAACATACTTTGTTCTCAAAAGTCACAAGTCACTGAACCCAGTCAGAACCAGTTTGGTGTGGTCCTGGAGCACTTTGTTTACAAGGCTCCATCCTGCCTTTGAGGAAGAGGGGGTCTGCCATCACCACACAGTGGGAGGTGGAGCCATCATTCAGTTTGTCAGGCACAGCCTGCTAAGATCAGAGGGTCACCCCTCCCCATACTCCAACTGCAAATCTCTCTATTCAACCCATGTTTGGCTCAGCCTGCCCTGTCCCTCCAAAACCAGACATGCAATTCACATCAGGCAGGTGGACACATAGCACACAGAAATGCCAACTTCTAAAAGTGACATTTCTCACATAGTCATAATAAATCTGTGCAGACCATTGCACAGCATTTATTCTCACAATTTCATATATACCAGACTTGACCATACAGCTACTCTCATAACAGGAATTACCACTGACACCCTGAGCAGAGAATCCCCCATGCATTCCTATGGGAGGGCAGGCCACTCTCACTAAATGTAACACAGAGCGCACACAGTTTACACTGGACCACAGTGCTAAAGTGCCCAGAGGCCTAAAACCACTAACACTACACAGAGAAAAAGACTGTGAGGAATGCAAAAAGTTTAGGGGGGAACCTGCAAAAAGGGCCAAGTCCAACAGGGGCACACCCCAACAAAAACCTGACCAGAAAAAACTATTTTTTTGGGTCTGCTATGTTTGCAAAAGGTGTTGAGGAGCGCCTAAAAATCATCACTCTAATATATCGATTAAATATCTCAAACTTTAAAACCTCTAGGGAGATTACAAAGTGGTGCTGGAACATAAACTACATGAGTCATTTGAATAAAGTGCAAGTACATCATTACAGTACGGAATACATAAGATACAAACACAAAGTTATCCCCTGCCCTATTCCTATATAGGGCTATCCTTGAAAATATAAAAATGGCAGGGAACAACCTTTAGGCAATACTTCTATCGACTAGAATGGTTTGGTTAAAAATGCCCTCTAATCATTAAATACCTTCTTCCTGAGCCTTACTGCGCTTGTGAGAAAGCTTGCAACCCCAAAACAGACTGGGGGCGAGGGGGACACTTGTAAGTACAGCAAAGCTGGTCTTACTTGTGCAAATTGAGTATTTCTTACGAGCGGAAGAATGTATCTAAACCTTAATACCTGATAAAATCACAGAAGAACATGATATGTTAAATATCTTGCTTGGAAAAGTTGTCACAATAACACTTTTTTAAATCATCCAGCTTATAAAATCCTTTAAGGAAGACTAGAGACCAGTGTACTATTTTAAACCTAAACCTCTTCAATAAGAAAACAATGGTGGGCTTTAGTAACAAACAACAAATAAGGTACCCATGGGGGCATGTTTTCAACAAAATGTATTGTTTCACAATGGGTTTGAGAAGCTCCCTATCCTCTCTTTCACATTGCCACCTGGTTTAAAACATATTTTTTTTATACCCTGCAATTCCCTCTGCCATAATTGTCTGGGATTAGTAAACAAGTCTATGCATCCCACACTCTTCAGCATCATTTTGACGTACCTTAGCCATGGGAAATGCAGTGCACCCTCCAAGGATCCACAATCCTCAATCACAAGCTGGTTTGAATTGAGGGCAGAGCTAGACCAAATCCTTAGCCATCGCATAATGGGTGCCAGAGCAATGAGGTCAGTGATGTAACCTAAACTCACCTCCTCATGAATCATGAACGATCGGGTACTGCTGGGAAAAGCATGAAGCCTATGCAGGAATTTGTTTTCGACCTACTGCAGGTCTCCAATGTCTTTATACTCCATACATCAAACCCATAGCTTGCCATTTTTATACACTTCTCTCTATATAACCTTACCTGGGCTTGCACCGGTTTAGCCCTAAGTCTCTTGGCAAAATCCATAGTTGCTCCTACTGCCCTCATTAGAGTTTTCTTTTTAAGGGATTTTTGTGCACACCAGGACCCCCATCATCGAAAACTACCACGAAATAGGGAAAGGTCGAAATTTTGGTAAGTTCAACCCCTTTCCCAAAGAACCTGGACCCAACAGCCAATCGTCATTGTGTGATTTGGGGTAGTTAGTTGACTAATCTAGGCAGACAAACTACTGTTCTCATCATACCTTACTGAGGCATATAGATTGGAATGGGAGCTATGTAGAAAAGCCACTAATTCGGGTTCAATGCCCAAATCCAGGAGGAGATACCAAAGCTTGGATCTGTTAACTCGATCGAAAGCCAAGGTAAGATCCATAAAAGCCAAGTGCAGGCAAACCCCCCCCCCGCCCCCTCACCCTCCCTTGGGTATAATGTATTTACCCACAATCAGCTTCAGGTTAACACACTGTTCTAACGTCCCTCTCAGTTTGATGATTGAACCCAGATCCTTTTAGGCGCTGGGCCTCTGTCAACCTGGCTTGACCGGGGCCAGGCCGTGCACTGAGGAGGGGAAGGTTTGAAAGTCCGGATTATTCCTCACTTAGATGACTTCACCCAGATCCTTTTAGTGCAAGCTGAACCCTGCTCACCACACCAGAAGATTTCAGGAGTGTGACTAGCATACTTACTGATCAGAAGCAGGAACACCACACTTTTTCCTTGACCACAGTAAAAGCCTAGTGCTTTGTAATATGTGAACTACTGGTAAATGCATCCCTTGGATACACCACTCGGAAGTTAGCGGAACTTGGACTTCCTATTAAGAACATAGCCCAATTGCCTCGCCTACGGACAAGAGCAAGAAGTTTCCCCTGTTCGTCATAAACCTGTCTGTAAGCCAAGATGAAAAACCTGCAGATCTTTCAGTAGTTACAATGCTTTGTAACTGCACCGTCACCACAGCAGCACCTAAGAGGAGACAGGACCCAGTCATGTGCTACTACTGCCAATGCTTGGGGCAGACATCTGCATTTTGCCAGTAGATGCCAAGGTGTGCACGCTGTGGAGGGGAGCATACCTCCAACCAATGCACCAGGAATATAGAAATAAAACCAGCAATATGTGTAAACTGCACAGGAAATGACCCAGCAAGCTATCGCGGCTGTCCCTTCATGCAGAAAGCAAAGAAGGACGAACCACAGAAAGAACTCCCACACCCACAAAGGGTATCTAGCCACTCACCATTAACAGAAAAGGGCCATCGGAAGATATGCATCCACAAACCCGGTACATCACACAGGATCCCAACTCACACCTCAAACAACAGCCATAGCAATGCATACATGGATGGAAGGACCTATGCTGAGGTTACAAAACCCAAGCAAGACAGACCACCAACAACAACAACCCCAGCTTAATCTTATGAAATAAGCACTGCCATCAACTGACAGGAACTCATTTTGAAGATCACAAAAGTAGTTGCAGATATGAACAACATCCACCCTGTGGAGACAATCAATCAATCAATCAAAACATTTATAGAGCGCGCTACTCACCCGTGAGGGTCTCAAGGCCCCGAAGGGAGAGGGGGGTGCTGCTACTGCTCGAATAGCTAGGTCTTGAGGTGCCTACTGAAGGTGAGATGGTCCTGGATCAGTCGTAGGTGTGCGGGGAGGGAGTTCCATGTCTTGGCGGCCAGGTAGGAGAACGATCTTCCTCCGGCTGTGGCTCTTCGGATCCGTGGGACGATGGCAAGGGCGAGGCTGGCAGAGCGGAGCCGACGGGTGGGAGTGTAGAACGTGAGGCGGTTGTTTAGGTATTCGGGGCCCATGTCGTAGAGAACTTTGTTTGCGTCGGTGAGGAGCCTGAATGTGATCCTCTTGTTGATGGGGAGCCAGTGCAGGTCTCTCAGGTGGGCGGATATGTGGCTATGGCGAGGGATGTCGAGGATGAGTTGTGCGGAGGCATTCTGTATGCGTTGTAGTCGTTTCTGGAGTTTGGCGGTGGTTCCTGCGTATAGGGCGTTTCTGATGTCCAGTCGGCTAGTTACGAGGGCCTGGGTGACCGTCTTTCTGGTTTCGGTGGGGATCCACCGAAATATCTTTTGGAGCATGCACAGGGTGTTGAAGCATGATGACGAGATGGCGTTGACTTGCTTGGTCATCGTGAGGGTGGAGTCCAGGATGAATCCCAGGTTGCGTGCGTGGTCCGAGGGTGTTGGTGCAGAGCCGAGTGCTGAGGGCCACCAGGAGTCGTCCCAGGCGGAAGGGGATTGTCCAAGGATGAGGACCTCCGTCTTGTCTGAGTTCAGCTTCAGGCGGCTGAGCTTCATCCATTCTGCGACGTCTTTCATTCCTTCCTGTAGGTTTGTTTTGGCGGTGGCTGGGTCTTTGGTGAGGGAGAGTATAAGCTGGGTGTCGTCGGCGTAGGAGATGATGTTGATGTTGTGTCTGCGTGCGATGACGGCGAGGGGGCTCATGTAGATATTGAAGGGCGTTGGGCTGAGCGAGGATCCTTGGGGTACGCCGCAGATGATTTTGTTGGCTTCTGAGCTGAAGGGAGGGAGGCGGACTCTCTGGGTTCTGTCGGAGAGGAACGAGGTGATCCAGTCCAGGCCTTTCCTTGGATCCCAGTGTTGAAGAGGCGTGTTATTAGGGTGTGATGGCATACGGTGTTGAAGGCTGCTGAGAGGTCCAGGAGGAGAGGGCGGTTGTTTCTCCGTTGTCCATCAGAGTCCTAATGTCGTCGGTGGCTGCGATGAGGGTGGTCTCGGTGCTGTGGTTGGCTCGAAAACCGGACTGGGAAGGGTCGAGCGAGTTGTTTGTCTCGAGAAAAGCAGTCAGCTGTTTATTGACGGTCTTCTCGATGACCTTGGCAGGAAAGGGAAGAAGAGAGATGGGGCGGAAGTTCTTGAGGTCTTTGGGGTCTGCTGTGGGTTTCTTCAGAAGGGCATTGATTTCTGCGTGCTTCCATCTCTCGGGGAAGGTGGCTGACGCGAACGAGATGTTTATGAAGTTCCGGAGATGGGGTGCGATGATGGTGTCGGCTTTGTTGAAGTTATGATGGGGGCATGGGTCCGAGGGGGAGCCGGAGTAGATGGAGTTCATGACGTTGGTGGTTTCTTCAGTGCTGATGGGGGTCCAGGCGCTGAGGATGGTGGTGGGGGTCATTGGTTCGGTGACTGGAGGGGGAGTCTGGGGTCCGAAGCTGTCGTGTATATCTGCGATCTTTCGGTGGAGGAACGTGGCGAGAGAGTTACAGAGTTCTTGCAATAGTGTGATGTCCTTGTTGCTGGCGCTGGGGTTGGAGAGTTCTTTGATGATGTCGAAAAGTTCCTTGCTGTTGTGGGTGTTGTTGTCTTGTCACTCTTTGAATGATGTCCTTTTGGTGGTGCGGCTCAGCTGGTGGTGTTTGCGGGTGGCGGTCTTGAGGGCTGTCATCTTTTCTGTAGTTTGTTCGTGGCGCCAGGTTTTTTCGAGGGTTCGGCAGTACTTCTTTGATTCTTTGAGGACGTCTGTGAACCATGGAGTTTTCCTGTAGCCGGTCATGCCTGGGGGGTTCTTCAGAGGTGCAAGGTCGTCGGCTGAAGGAGACGTGGTTGCTGGCGGAGAAGATGGGGTCGAGCGTGTGGCCAGCGATGTCGGTTGGGGTGTTCACCAGTTGTTTGAGTCCGAGGTTGGAACCACAAACCACAAACCACAAACCACAAAGAGATCCTGCAAACTACCGCCTTATAAGTCTTCTATCTGGCCTATCAAAGCTCTTCGAAAAGGTTGTTCTTGCTCGTCTCATTGACTTTGCATCAAGCTAAAACCTTCTCTCAAAGACCAGTTTGGATTCCGGAAAGAACACTCAACAAGTCATCAACTTATCAGAGTTGTGGACATTATTAGCCATGGATTCAACATTAATAAGTCTACTGGAGTAGTCTTCCAGGGTGTAGCCAAAGCATTTGACCAACTATCTCACAGAGGGCTGATCTACCAGCTTATCAGTCTCAAGTTTACAAGCTACCTGGTAAAATTGCTGACTAGCTACCTGACAGAACGGACCTTTCACGTGGTGGTATGAAAGGAATGTTCAGCAGCACGCCCTATTCTTGCTGGATTGCCTCAGGGATCAATTCTTGGACCTCTTTAATTTATTTACAAACAATATCCCCACGGACTTAGGGGAAACAGATCTTGCTCTTTACACCAATGACGTTGCAGTCACCTCCCAATCCTTCAGCGAAAAGGAAGTGGCTAAGAACCTCGAAACATTGCTCAGCATATTTTCCGGATGGTATACTGACTCGCAGATAACTCAACAGAAGCAAAACCACAGTAACATAATTCACAAAAAATCGAATCAACAATCATTCACAGATCCTCCTCAATGGAAAGGAGATCAAGTGGGAAAGCAACAGCTCCTACCCTGGGGGTGACACTTTACTCCAAACTCAGCCGGAGGAACCAAATAGAGAAGACTTGCCAGAAAGCATCAACCAAACTGGCGGCATTGTGCCCACTTCTGAGGACCAAGTCAAGGCCTATGCAAGGTGTGCACAATCAACTCAATTATTCGACCAACCATGACATGCGATTTACCAGTATGGAGTGGTTGCCATCCGAAGTATCGGAAAGAAATTAAGAGAGTACAGAGCAAGGCCTTAAGGATAGCAACTGGTGCTCATTCGCAAGAACAGCAGACCGCCACAGAGACGTAGGAGTAGATGTTAGACCACCATCTCTGCAAACTCAAAATTCTACAAAGGATTAGATCAAAAGGAAAGCTTACTGATCAAGAAGATGCTGGCATTTCTGCAAACCTGTTCGACCGCTATCAGCAGTCCATCACAGCGCTGACCATGTGAACCAAGTTTACCTGTGACAAAGTTTAACAGATCAATAAGAAAACCAAAACTGCGGCTAAAAAATTCAAAGTGAACGTGGAGTAATGAAAACACCTCACTGTGAGAAGGAACCTGACAGCCAGAGAATAAGACTTCTAGTCCTTCCCCTTTTTTCGCTACTGACACAGCTCAGATAGATGCTCTCACACATTATACTGTTTGATTGCGACATGATTTTCACAGTTTGTATATCACTGCTATCTCATTATTGTATTTTCTATGGGTTTATAGGCGTGCACCTGTTTTTTTGATTTCTGTACCAGGAGTGAAGTGGGAGGTTTCAGTGTGCATCGGTCAGAACGAGGACCGCTGTTTTCTGTCCTTTTTTCCTTTCTGACCGTGCACATGCGTGGTAATGCCACCCTTGGGATAAACGACTGAGAAACTGGCTTTCCAGCTCCAGCAATGCTGATGCTCCAGTGGTGCACTCTGATTTGCCCTCATGTCCGCTGGGGTCCTAAAAAACTTTACATGGCTTTGCTCCAGGGTTTTGGTGCCTCACTCCACACCCTATTTAACTGCTACAGTGTTTTAGATGCATTTGCATCTCATTCCCTCCTTTTGCCTCCTCACTTCTGCTTCCCTGGGGCTCATTCAGGTGTAATGCACCATTATGGACGCTACTTTCAGGAGGAGGACTCCAATGGAGAATTGTGGATGCTCCCTACGAGCAGCAAATGGAAGAGAGATTCATGAAAGTCTTCGATACCCATGTACAAGACTTAGCCAATAAAGCCGTAGTCAGGGCCTTAAGCCCTTTTACTCAACCATTACTTAACTATGGTAGAAGGGAATGTGTCGCAAGCTCGGGGGTTTCCACACCCACCTTGGAGGTAAAACATACAGAGCTCAACCAACCTTGTCATGAGGACCTTGACAGGTTTCAGACCTCAGCCTTGCATGACCACACCAGGCCCCTCAGGGTGTGTGCAAGGACTTCCCCATGCATCAGATGACTCAGGCTCCCAGTCATGTGGTTCTGAGAAATCCCAGCATGAATCACACCCGCTTCCAAACGTGAGGGTAAAGTGCCATATTGTTAATGACATGTTAATGACATAACCTCAGAGGAAGAATTTAAAGTTTAATCCTCAGGAGATGCTGCACCCATGATCCAGTGATTGGGTCCCATGCCCTGAAGAGACTGATTATGTCCATACGTGTTTACTTCAAGGTTTCAGCCATGACATGCGCAGTACTCTGCGCTCTTAGTGCCCTCGCCCCTCTCTCCTGGGCAAAGTTGCCAATACTCCCACCCTGGACCCTAACATGTCCACTTTTCTTTAAAGAGACACCAAGGACCCTAAGGACAGGAGCAACAGAGCCTGGTGTGGATGCCAAGACAAGCTCCTAATCGTTTCCGGTCCACTTATAAAAATTCTGGAATTGGCAGTACAGGATAAAGATTCATAATGCTCTACTCCGAAAGGCACAAGTCCCTTCTAATTCGTATCAATCCTCAATTAGCTGAACTAGCATCCTCTGATGCCGGCCCTTTGGTGAACAGCCTCCTTTTTGGAAACAAATTTGTTAAATATTTAGGAAAATATGTTGCCGCTTTCTCAGCCCTTGATAAAGCCCAGACCAATATCAAAGAGTTTTTAATAGTGCCATTTTTGTGCTTGCTGGGCGCGATAGAGGTCGCACGCTGGCCTGGGGCAAATTCTAGGCCTCTCAGAGAGGTTCCTGCTCCCACAGAGGCTGAGGAATATCTACTCAAGCAATACCTACTTCTATCCCCATGGCCCAGGGGAGACAGAGGTTGCTACAACAATCAAAACTATGGTGGGGGACAAAACCCAACCGACACAAAATATTCAGGTACCGATCATTCATTATTCAACTGTGATTTTGGGGAGCATGGTACTGCTAATTCTTCACAACTGGGAATGCCTGACCCAGGACTCTTGGGATCTAGAGACAGTTCGAAGGTTCCACCTAGAATTTTATGACACTCCTTCCCAGGTAACTTCTCCTAATCCTCTCCATTTTCCCAACCCAACAGTCTCTTTATAGTTTCAGAAGTGAAGGAATTGCTTTGCAAAGGAGAGATAGTGCGTTCAGTTTCTCTGCCACGGGGGTTCGTTCTCACTATTTTTTGTAGTAGAAAAAGGGAGGCGGTTTTTGCCTGGTTCTCAAATTGCGCCAGTTTAACTCACTCTTGGATAGTTTGTCAACACTTCAAGATGGAGGGCATCCTTCACAACCTTCTCCAGCAGAGCGATTGGATGGTATGCCTTGATTTGAAAGACACTTACCTATCGATGTTGATATTTCCACCTTATCTGAGGTTTCTCTAGTTCTTATGATGCAACCAATGTTATGAAATCACAGCTCTCCCCTTTGGTCTCCCATTGGTTCCATGATGTTTCATCAAACTTCTGCGGCCTGTCATCCAGTGCCTCAGGGGAAAAGGGGTGAGACTTATCATCTACTTGGACGATATCATCATCATGGCTTAACAACGCAACACTGTTTTGCTTCACCTATCTTGGGCGATTCAACTCCTTCAGGATCTGGAGTTCATAATAAACAGCAAAAAGCCCTTTCTCATAACCTCTCAAAACCTGAACTTTCTGGGGTTCTAAGTGGACTCTTTAGCTGTGCAACTCAAACTTCTACTTTCAAAGATTCTGTCCATAAAGAGAGAGTTGAGAGGGGCTCTAGCTAGCTACCTCCATATCTCTGCGAGTTCTGTTGAGGCTAGTGGGCCTTCTTGCTTCATCTAATCAGGCCATATTTCTGGGGCCTCTCCATTATCTAGCCCAACAAAGGCTCAAGATTCTTCATCTCTGCAATGGTCTCTCCTACTCAGAACGCATCCACTGTTGTTTGAAGCCAGGACGGAGCTCTCCTGGTTGTTGGCTCATATGGACACCTGAAATGGCAATGCGTTGTACACCTCAGTTCCGGAGAAGATCTTAGAGTCAGATGACAGCCGATGGAGCTGGAGAGCGAGATGCGGTTCTGTCGATGGGGAGGCATTGGTCTCAAGAGGAGCTTCAGCTTCACATTGTTAGAACTGGCTATTTCTGGTTGGCTAAGGGTGACGCCAAAGCCAGGTAGAAACCACCATTCTAGTCAGGGCAAGGGAGTCACATGCCAAGATAACCCCTGCTCACCCCCTTGGTAGCTTGGCACAAGCAGACCGGCTTATCCGGGAGGCAATGTGTAAAGCATTTGCACACGCACACAACAGCAACAACATCCTAGGCACACCACAAAAGGAACTCCACACAAGGTTATATAAAAATAACTTTTGTATTGTCAAAACACATCAGATAGTAATCACACAATATACATTGTGCCAACTGGCACAGGCAATATTCACAAGGAATTATTTACAGGACAGGGTCACATGGGCCACTGTCAGAATCAACACTTTTAGAACTAGAAATACTGTTAGAAATAGCACTTTGTAGATCATAGAACAATAATCACTTTAGCACACAACCAGTAACTACTGGTACCAGGTAAGTACCACCTACGCAACCCTAACCACCTTAGGAGAATATTACGCAGGGAACCAGGACCTCACTTGGACCACCTGTACTAGAAAGAACAACCACCTAAGTATCACAATACAATTAGGGGTATAAGCAAGAACACATTACACATGATGCATCACAACATTCAGAGGTGTAGGGAAGGAAAACACATGATGCATAAAAACATTCAGCGGTGTAAGAACAAGGAAACACATGATGCCTAAAACATTGAGAGGTGTAGGGAAAACACATGCATAATAGCATAAATCATAACAGCACATAAAGCATATTAGCGGAGAAATCATATCTAGGCCTAACCAGTAAATCTACAGTAGGCAATCTCCTCACTAATCTAATCACACATAGGTAAGCACACAGCAAAAACACATGATGTATAACCAACACATTCAGAGGTGTAAGAACAAGGCACATGACGCATAAAAACACATTCAGAGGTGCAGGAAAACACAATTGCGCAAAACTTACATAAGCCACCACCTGTAGCAGTCCCTAGGCCAACTGGCCTTGTTGGGGCTAGGACGCCCTGTGTCCAAAAGTCAGGGGCCTAAACGTGGCAGCTGCCCACTAAGTGCTGGGCAGCTGTAGGATCTCTTCTGGGCCCTCTGAAAGAATACCGGGGCCCAAGAACTACCTGTGAGCCTGACAGGCTCTAGCATTCAAAACAACTGTGCCCTCGAGCCTCTCAGGGCTCTCAACAGATGCGGCACTCAAGAGCCTCTCTGGACTCGTAGAACAACAATGATGCAGGAAATCGTAGGAGTCCCACTCGGGGGACTCAGGATCAGAAAAACTGCCCCCGGAGCCCTCTCAGGGCTTTAAAACAAAACTGCCTTCAAGAGCCTCTCGTCGGCTCTACAAACAAATGCGGGGTCGTTGGAGCCCCACTCGGGGGACTCAGAAGCACCTAAAAGGCCCCGGGGGGGGGGAGCGGAGACACCTCTGGAGCGGCCCGCTGCCTCTCGGGGCCGCTCAAGTACTCTGCCCGGGCCCTCACGGGGTCCCTATGACCACCAGCGCCCCATACCTCTAAGCAGCCACACGGGGGGCGGGCACCGGCAATGTGCCCCGACGCCTCCCCCTCCTTGAGAACCCAACACCGCGTGGCCCCACTCACCGGGACTTGGTGCTGGGACTCCTCTGACTGCACACACGGGGCTCTCCTCTTCACACGGGAGCCCCGTTTCTTCTCCATTGGGCTTCACTGTTGGAGACACATGCAGGGCTCTCACTGCAGCTGCGGGAGCCCTGCTTCCCCGTCTCCTCCGCCGGTGCAGCTTCTTGGGCGTGCACGGCCCGGACTCCTCCGCCGCTTCCTCTCTCGGCTCCGGGCTTCCGGTTTGTGGCGTCTGGCCCTGTCACGCTGCAGTTTGCCTGACTTCCGGTTTGGGGGCTGCCAATGGCAGCGCTCCCCTCGGTCGGGAGGCGGGCCCAGCACTCAGCAGCAGAACTCGGGGTAGGCTCCCGATTAAAATAATGAAGGCAAATATGCGACGTGGCAGCCGCTCAGGCAAAAATAAAGCGCTCTGAGCGCTAGCAGCAAAAATAAGCGCTCCCAAGCGCTATCACAGCAACACAAGCTCTTCCAAGCGCTAGAGGCAATGTACAGCGCTCCCAGGCGCTTAGAGGCAATAAAGGTCCAGCAAAAAGTCAGCAAAAGTCCTTCAGCCATCCAGGGCATCCAGGGGCTGGGCAGGGCCCAGGGAGGCAAGCCTTCCCCTGGGCCCAAGCAGCAGCACGCCCCTGGCAGGATTCAAGTAGAAACAAGAAAAGTTTACTTTTTATACCATAAAATCCTTTGTCTAGCAGGGTGCAGGCAATGTAAGAACCAGCTACAACTGGTTATAGGGAACTCCTTTCACTGGCCAGGCTAGGGACATCAGATATACCACAGGGGGTGGAGCCAGCATTGTGTGGGGAAAGCCCAGCCCTATTCAGGCCCAGGTGCCCCCCTCCCCTCACATCAGCATTCGACCAACTCCATTCACCACCGGGGCAGACCCACCCAGACTCTTGGAGCCAGGCTCACCAGCCAGCTTCAGCCAATCACACGCCAGACACAAATTACACAAATATGCCAACTTCTAGAAGTTCAAAAAACAACTCAAGGGCTTTGACTCACCCTCAGTAAAGCAGAGTCTATATACTAAATAAACACCAACAGAAAGCAAGTACTGAGTTCTACTCTGAACAGCAGCTAATTCAGCAGGCTAATAACCAATAAATTATTAACCATGTAATTGGATTTAATCTATCATTGTTTATTTCTTTTTCAAAAGTTCCAACAGACACATAATACAAAATCTATTTATAAATATGTGAAACACCTAAAAGTTTTTTAAAAGACAGATGTGCACAAGGCAATAGACAAAAAATGTGAAGCATTCACACAATCTCTTGCATAACCAGACTCAAATATTCATCATTTCAAACAATCGCGCCTTCAGACTTCCCAACACAACAAACGTGAAACAAAGAACACAAAAAGACAAATTGGGGCCTATGTCATGGCATGAATCAGTACATCTGGAACCAATTCCTCCCTAGTTAAGTGTGTACATTTCTATTCAAAAGCATAACAAAATGCAAACATTTTTAGACATAGGGCCACAAGAAAAAAGGTCGATGCGTTTCGAACCGGACCCTTTGTCCGATTCTCATCAGGACCAAACAGAGAATCTGAAAGAAGAAAGACAAGAATCCTTACAATCTAGATTATTCAGTATGTAAGAAAGGCACAAAAGCGGTGACCGGGATAGAGCGCTCCCTACCTGAGCAGTTCAAAGTGAAGCTTCAAGTGACTTAATCGGAAGCGTGAACGTCTGTGGGAGAAGATAGCCCCCGGTTAGTTGTTTACAAAGTTAGTTCCTATTGTCAATACAGGGTGGAAGGTGGACGACTAAGTACCTGTAAGTCGGCTGCTCGCCGGAGTGTGTGGGGCGATACACTGGAAGGACAGGACTCCTTCAGCTGTTTTTTTGAAGCAGGTTGCTGTGGGGCTGCGAAAAATCGGAGAGTTCAATCAGGATGGCAAGGGAGACAAATCATGACGAGAACGGGAAGGGCGAGGTGCAGGCATTACCTTTAGGTGAAGCCGCCCGACCCAGGGTTTCTTCGAGGGTTTTCAAATAGCGTACAGCGTAGATTCAATTACGCCGTTACTGGCCGTCTCCTGCAAAACAGGGGAGTTTTTAATGAAGGCTTTAGAAAGCTCCGGCGTGCTACGGCTAGATCTCGTAACGGGAGCATATGCCAAATCATTTCCAACATACCTTTTCCACGGCACAGGTTTCTCAAATTCGTGCTCTGTTGAAAGCATTCATTGCGGTGCACGTCGCCGGTTCCGTGAGTCAAATGGAGGACATGATGTCAGTGGGCGTTCCGTGCAAGTCACATGACCCTCGTTGGGATCATGGTAGTTGTAGTTTTTCTTGCAGACTGCCGCATATTACAGAGAATACGACGGACTCTTGTTTCACCGGTTAGAAAAGAGTTGTAAAGGCTAAGTTAGAAAACCCGCGGCATTTCAGAAAATTCATTAAGTCCATTTTTGACTGTGTCGAATCTCAAAATGAGTTGTGCTTCCCGTTGGCTAAGTCTTGATTCCATGTCACCCCCTCTTGAATCACTTTCAACTTTTGACAGCACAGTCCATTTTATATCATTTTCAGTGTGTCCTTCAGATGTCCAATGGTTCACCAATGGGGCATTAGCCACTACTCTCCCCACCCTTGATTTGTGTTGAGTAATCCGCTGTCGGATTTCCTGGGATGTTTTACCTACGTATAGTTTCTGGCAAGGGCACAAGATGCCATAAATTACATTTCTTGTTTTACAATTTGAGAAAGCCGAGTGTTTCCAAAAAATTCCGTTATATGAGAACACATCACCCTCCAATGTGTTATCACAGCACACTTGCCATCCTGATTGAACTCTCCGATTTTTCGCAGCCCCACAGCAACCTGCTTCAAAAAAACAGCTGAAGGAGTCCTGTCCTTCCAGTGTATCGCCCCACACACTCCCGCGAGCAGCCGACTTACAGGTACTTAGTCGTCCACCTTCCATCCTGTATTGACAATAGGCACTAACTTTGTAAACAACTAACCGGGGGCTATCTTCTCCCACAGACGTTCACGCTTCCGATTAAGTCACTTGAAGCTTCACTTTGAACTGCTCAGGTAGGGAGCGCTCTATGCCGGTCACCGCTTTTGTGCCTTTCTTACATACTGAATTATCTAGATTGTAAGGATTCTTGTCTTTCTTCTTTCAGATTCTCTGTTTGGTCCTGATGAGAATCGGACAAAGGGTCCGGTTCGAAACGCGTCGACCTTTTTTCTTGTGGCCCTATGTCTAAAAATGTTTGTATTTTGTTATGCTTTTGAATAGAAATGTACACACTTAACTAGGGAGGAAATGGTTCCAGATGTACTGATTCATGCCATGACATAGGTCCCAATTTGTCTTTTTGTGTTCTTTGTTTCACGTTTGTTGTGTTGGGAAGTCTGAAGGCGCGATTGTTTGAAATGATGAATATTTGAGTCTGGTTATGCAGGAGATTGTGTGAATGCTTCACATTTTTTGTCTATTGCCTTGTGCACGTCTGTCTTTTAAAAAACTTTTAGGTGTTTCAAATATTTATAAATAGATGTTGTATTATGTGTCTGTTGGAACTTTTGAAAAAGAAATAAACAATGATGGATTGAATCCAATTACATGGTTAATAATTTATTGGTCATTAGCCTGCTGAATTAGCTGCTGTTCAGAGTAGAACTCAGTACTTGCTTTCTGTTGGTGTTTATTTAACTTCTAGAAGTGGCACTTCCACACTAGACACAATCATGCCGCATATATCATTGCGCAGCATTCAATCTCACGAGTTCGCACATACCAAACTAGACCCTGCACTCCCCACACATCAGGAACTACCATGGGCATACATATTCCCCATTCATTCCTATGGGAGGGCAGGTCACTCTCACCACACACACAGAGAGCTCACGCACTTTACACTGTACCACAGTGAAAAAGTGCGCAGAGGCCTAAAATCACCAACACCAGGTCACAGAAACCGGCTAGGAAAGAGCAAAAAGTTTCGGGCTGAACCTGCCAAAAAGGGCCAGGTCCAACACAATCCCCTTCCAGCCAAAACGCAGGGTAGACCAATCACTCCACTGATAAGCTTCCCTGCTTTGGGCGACAAAACACGGACATGGGCCCGCACGGCAGGGACCCCCTCCGGTTCTACGCCATTTTGAACCCACATGGTTACCTCCAAACCAGAACTCTCTGACCCTACCAGGATACCCCACTGGTACTCCCTAGTCGTCCACAGCCAGGACCAGGCCCTAGGCCATCTAAATGTCACAGGTCCTGTCCAATCCACAGAGTGGGGGGCAGTAACCCCATGCACACAATAGCCATTCTCCACTCTCCCTCTCAATGTAGCTACAACTACCACTGATCCTTCAACCTAGGGACCATACCCTCAGGCTGACCAGAGGTCACGGGCAAGAATGCCCCACCCTACCTCTACTTCTGGGGTTCTGCACCCTCCCAGGGAAGCACCCACCAGATCAGGACCTCACTCCATCACTGGTCTACCACCTGGGATCTGGAAACTATTTCACTTCGGGGGTACAAAGCACACAGCACAGTCCCTCTTCAAGCAGGTGGGGGGACACAGCACACAGCAAAGTCCCCTTTCCTCTACCTTAGTGGAAACAACAAACTGCAGGTGAGCCCCAGATCACACAGCAAGGGCAGCCCCCTCAGTCTCTTCAGCTGATCTGCTTTGGCAGAGATTCCTTCTTGACCTGTAAGTTTCCTAATCTCCCAACCTAGGATCTAAACCCTCAGGTTGCACCGGGGTCAGAGGTAAGGACACTGTCCCTCTGCACCCCCTTCCAGAGTTCTGCATCCTCCCACCTTGGAGCGGTACCCCTGGAAGCCAAAACCGGTCAGTACACTGATTACAGATGCCCTTCCCTCCAGGTCAGGCTGAACCTGCACTTGGCCCCCCCCTCCTCTTGGAACGACCTCCAGAGGCCCCACAAATGGTCAAGCACTCTAGACAGTCAAATGCCCAGCGAACCAGGACTTCTGCACCCTCCACTAGGAGTGGTACTGCCCAACACCAGGACCGCCGGAGTTCTGGTTACAGACACTCCCCGTCCTCTAGACACAGGAAGATCCTCCTCAAATGACCTGTAAGTACGGCCTAGGCCCCTGACCTGGCGCTCCCTTAGGGAACCCTCCAGGCTCTGAGACAAGGTTTCTGGCCAACGTGGGACACACCGTCCCACACTCACTCCGCCTCTACTGAGACAGGATGTGAGCCCCTACACCCCTACCATCCTACTGGGACCTAGCTGGGCTACACATGAACCTCTTCCCCTACACAGGATCATCAGATACACAAGCCATTACTTTTAGAATCACTCCCGTATGCCTCTGCAAGACATCTAGCACACCGCCAGACGTCCACCTTCTTGTCCAGTGCCTCTGCAGGACCTCCTGCACACCACCAGAGGTACACCTCCTGTGCAAGCTCCTTTTATCACACAAAAAAACTCACACCAACTCCTCCAGTTCAATACACTACTCATCCACACACTCCCCCTCCAGACGGGTGAGACAGTTCCTCACTGCCCCTGACTCTCAACCTGTACCCCTCTTACTGAGCACCAGGCACCATACTCTGAGAACTGGGAATGGGACTTCACGCACTGGACACATTTTAGCTGCCACCACTGGATCCTACCATACTGGGGAATCCAGACACACACACTACACTCAGGTGATAACCACCCTCCCGAGCAAGCCATTTCTCCTCCACACTCCCTCTCTTCCATCTACTCACACAGGGACAGGAACAGGGATTGGGCACTGGACCCAGCAAGGGATTCCTGATCTATGGGAACCTCCCCCTCTACTGGCGTCCTGCCCTGTCATTTTCTCTCATCTGCCACTAAATATACAAGCGCAGGAACACCATTTGAAAATGACACTCTTGAGAAAAAACAAAATCATAAACAATAATCCCAAACATGTGACTATCTAGAATGTAGAGTTTTGTAATGTAGCCAGTTGTCGCTGTGGCACTGCGCAAACACAAGTCCTAATCCTCACCGCTATCCAACAATGTTAGAACTGGCTATTTCTGGTTGGCTAAGGCTGACGCCAAAGCCAGGTAGAAACCACCATTCTAGTCAGGGCAAGGGAGTCACACGCCAAGATAACCCCTGCTCACCCCCTTGGTAGCTTGGCACGAGCAGACAGGCTTATCCCAGAGGCAATGTGTAAAGCATTTGCGCACGCACACAACAGCAACAACATCCTAGGCACACCACAAAAGGAACTCTACACAAGGTTATATAAAAATAACTTTTGTGGGGGCGTGGATTCCGGCCGATCAAGATGACCGCTTAGCCTGTGAGCTCCGGGGACCCAGCCGCCCTTTTCGATAAATCCGCACACTTATCCTGATAAATATACTGCTCCGACGACGGCCCTTAGGATCGGAGTACCGGCAGTATCGCCTGGTGTGACTTTCGTGACAATCGGAGGTTTAGATCGACCCGAGCGAACTGCTGACGAACTGCGGCCTACCTGGAAAACTGAGTCCGGGGGCTAAAGTTGAGATCCGGCTGACGCCAGCGAACCGGAAGTTCGAAGACGGCACTCCCTACCCGCCGCCTCGAGTGGGCGGAAGTTCCCTCAGTAAGGATAAGTGCTCGCCTGGAGACTCAACATCAATAACTGCTGGACGGGGTTCTGCGGTTCCGGCTGCTGGCCGTGACAGACTTTCAACTGTAGGCTGCGGGGAGTGCGGGACCCCCTCTGTTCGGCTACCGCCGTGAGAAAAGCGGCCTACGCCCCAGGGGCAACCCTCTCCCCCTCTGCCTTCGTTCCCCGGCACGGACTCCAGCATGGCCCGCCGCATACTTAGATAAATGTCTGCATCGTGGGCCTGGCCCCACGCTCATCAAAACTCTGGAGTGACACAGCGCCCGAATCCGAGGTGTGGTGCACCATACAACATTACTGCCGCTTTCCTCGCGGACTGACAATCTTTTGGTGCCCCCACTGACCCATTCTTTCGTAATACTGTGTACAACGGACATAAGTCACCATGGCTGGCAGGGGACCGTGGCATACCGCCACACAGGCGAAGCTGGATAAATTCGCTTACGAGAAAGGATCATCTCCCGGCCACTCCCAAACTAAACCTACAGACAACGAAGGGACAAAAAAGGTCACTCTTGAAGACGTGATGAGGGCCCTTGCTAACGTTCAAGCAACGGTGGGCACTATCTCTACGGACGTATCTTTGCTGCGTGCTGATCTCCACAAAATGGCGGACAGGGTCAAAGAAGTGGAGATAGTTGCCAAGTCTCTCGTGATGGACACCTCTGAATTGCAGACCTCGGTCGCCCAGCTTGAAAAGGAGAATAAGGCGCTGGCTGAAAAGCTCGACGAGCAGGAAGGGCGGGTGAGGCGAAATAATGTCCGGATTATTGGTATTCCGGAATCGGAAGGCACAAGAGCTATGGACCTGTATGTTGAGGAGCTCATTACCACCAAACTACAACCTAAGGGACTATCGAACTTTTTCTCAGTGGAGCGTGCACACAGGGTGCCTGGTGGCAAACCTAGACCGGGTGTGCCCCCGAGACCGGTCCTTGCTAGGTTATTTAACTTTCGGGACCGAGACTCCATTTTACAAGCAGCAAGAAATGCATCTCCTATCCGGGTCTTGAACTCTATGGTCTCGTTCTTCCCGGACCACACAGCGACTGTTTCCAGGAAAAGGCGAAGTTTTTTGGAGGTCAATAAATTACTTAGGGCGCAGGAACTGCCCTACTCAATGCTCTTTCCGGCAAGACTTCGGGTGGTGGCTGATGAGAAGACTTGGTTTTTCGATACCCCTGAGGCTGCACATGACTGGCTGGAAGGATGGCGCACTGTGGACAGATCAGATCGTAGACCGAAACCACACCGACACCGGGACGCTGAAGGTGCAACCGGGGGATCTAGCTCTGGAGACCCCGATCTGCACCAAACTTCGCACCTTGAAGAGGAATGAGCCCTGTTTCCATATTGCTGTTCCTTTGTTACGGCAGTGATCCGATGCAAACTCTGGCTTCTGCTGTCGGAGACTCTGACCTGGGTCAAGACTGGCGGCATTAAGGGGCTGGTACCTGGCTGAACTCTTCCCCCGACAAGCAAGTATTGGGGTTTTGGGAGGGATAGAGCGCTCTGCTGAGTTGGGGTGGTGGGCAGTTGAAAGTTCGTCTAGCAGGGAGGCAGGGAGGATGGGTGGGACACAGGGTGGGAGGGTGTTTGGGTTGTTTTTCACTGTTTTCTTTTCTTTTTGTATGATGATGAAGACGACATGTTTCTTGAAAGTAGATGCATTACAGGACTTATCCCCCATTGATAGCGCGATATCGCACACACTGACAGATGGCTGCACCAGTAGCGGATACACCTGAGAACCATATAACCTGCCAGTCGGCCTTGACAGTCCTAACGTGGAATGTTCAGGGATTGGGGGACAGGGTGAAGCGTGGACTAGTGCTGCAATACCTAAAGCGCTGTAACCCGGCCATAATTTTACTGCAAGAAACTCATCTAGTGGGCTCGGCCTCAAAGGCAATGGATAGATGGGGGTACAAGTTCATTGCACATGCAGATTTTTCATCGGGTTTGAGAGGGACGGGGATACTGATAAGGAAGAACTTCCAGATGGTGGTGCAACAGACACGTATAGATAATCAGGGACGTTTTGCGGCTGCAACGGTGCAGTGGGAGGGCCAGCTTTTTAATTTTGTGTCCGTATATTTCCCGCCAGGCCTACATGCTACAACACACACTGCCCTCATGGCCTTCCTCTTGACTCTGCCGACCGCAACGTTGGTGATAGGCGGCGACTTCAATGACATTGCAGATCAGGAACTTGATAGACACCCACATGCGACAGCGGGACGCGGGGCCGGACTACTCAACGCCTTGGGACTCACAGACTGTTGGAGATACAAACACCCATATGATAGACAATACACTTATTATTCAGCTACCCACGACTGTCTCTCCCGGATAGATTACATCTTGGTGTCTGGCGATGGGCTGTAGAGCGTTGAGGAAGTAGAGATCCGTCCCAGGGGAATATCAGATCACTCCACTGCGACTTACTTACACGAACCACCGCACACATCGCAGACGCATTTTCCCTATCCACGCGAGCTACCTGCAGGTCACCCCTATCATGAAAGTTTTAAATAGTACCACTAAACAATATTTTCGGGAGAATTCCGGATCGGTAGACTCACACATCATCTTGTGGGAGGCTTAAAAACGGTCTTACGCGGCCAGGCCATATCCTCCGTTGCTGACCACAAGCGAACGCAGCGGCAGGAACTTAATACTTTAAAAGAGGCACTTCAAATGGCAATTCGGGAGCAGGAGGCCCACCCGTCCCTTGGAGCTGCCCAGGCTGTCCGGCTACGGCGCACCGAGTGGATGGCATATCAGAAGGAAATGGTGCAAAATACAATTCAGGCCACTCGGCATAGGGTTTATGAGCTGGGGGACAAGGCCGGAAAGATGCTGGCATGGCTGGACAAGAAAGAGAAAGCCGATAGAGTCATAGCACAGCTGTCGTCGCCGTCTGGACATGTGACCTCGGATCCCGGGGCTATAGTAGACCTATTTGCAGACCACTTTGAAACACTGTACACCCCCCAGGCGCAGTTCTCAATTGAGGAGGCATTTGATTATATCAAAGACCTGACCATTCCCGGCCTCTCAACGGAAGCAGCGCTTCTACTTGAGGCAGATATCACAGTAGAAGAAATACAAGAGGCAACCTATGCCTTGGCATCGGGTAAGGCACTGGGCCCCAACAGGTTTCCAGTGGATCTGTACAAGAACACGGTCCAAATCACGGCTCCCCATCTCATTAAAATGCTTACCGATAGTCTGGAAGCGGGAGAACTCCCTAGAGATCAGCGCCTAGCCACGATCATTCCGATTCATAAACCCGGGAAGGCGGCGGAGGCTTGCGCCTCTTACCGCCTTATCTCTTTAATAAATGCGGAACCGAAGATTCTCGCCAAATTACTCGCTCAGCGACTGGCCCCGCATCTTACTACCTTGGTGCACCCAGATCAATCTGGCTTTATGCCATCCCGCAATACATCACACAACCTGCAACGTTTACAAGCAGTTTTGGCCCTTCGGGAATGCATAAAAGAACCTGCGGTTCTCCTCTCCCTTGACGCCACTATGGCATTTGACACTGTGGAATGGCCCTACTTGTTTGCTGTTCTTCAACACATGGGCTTCGGCCCCAAGTTCTGCGCCTGGATTCGTCTATTATATACCAGACCCCTGGCCCAGGTAGTGGCAAATGGCCACATATCTAGGGACTTCCCGCTCGGTCGAGGAACCAGGCAGGGTTTCCCGCTCTCCCCCCTCCTGTTTACTTTGGTCCTTGAGCCGTTAGCGATCTGGATCCGATGGGAACCATCTATTAAAGGTATCCGGTGGTCATCGACGTGGGAAGATCGTATATCTCTCTACGCGGACGACATCCTTCTTTATCTCCACTCCCCCAAAAAATCTTGAGCTTCTTAATGTTTGTGAAAAATTTGGGAGAGTGTCGGGATATAGGATTAATTGGACTAAATCGGTACTCTTTGTTCTTGCAGGCCACCCGCCGTTGCTCCTGGCGAGCTGCCCCTTAAGCTATACGGATGCGGCGTTTAAATATTTGGGTATTTACGCTTCGTCAGACCCGGACGAATTCTACGCCCTAAATTTGAAACCCCACTAGACCGATTTAAACAGGATGTAAAGGTATGGCGCTCCCTCCCTCTCACTTTCCTGGGCAAAGCTGCGCTGTTAAAAATGATGACGCTTCCCCGGTTCCTCTACATTCTTGAAAACACGCCGTTCCCGGTCCTGCCCTCCTACTTCACAGCGATCTCATCTGCGGTCTCGGCCTTGCTGTGAGACGGTAAACCGGCACGGATCGCACAATGCAAACTGGTGAAAGATTGGTATGATGGAGGCATAGCGCTCCCTAATATTGAACTGTACTACTGGGCGGCCCACCTCAAACAAATCAACTATTGGTTACATGCCCCACAGACTGAACCCGCTTATTCGGCAGATAGGCAATGCTTGGAGCCCAGAGGTCTGTTGAGAAACTTATATAGCCGAAGTGTTCCAACTGACCTAGTGGGAACGACACGTCACACGATTCATCTCTGGTACAAGGCACACAGACACCTTCAGTGCCCTAATACAATCACGCAAATGACGCCATTGTGGGATTCATACAGACTAGGATTCCTTTGCAACAGTAAGGGGTTCCAGGCTTGGGACAACATAGGGATATCGGTTGTGGGAGACCTTTGGAAAAAGCGCAAGGTAGTGGACTTTGCGTTTCTACAAACCAAATATGAGATGGCACAGTCTGAACACTACAGGTACATACAAATCCGTCATGCACTGCAAACAGCCATCCCTGCAGAGTCAGTCTTACCAGAATTCACTCCTCTTGAGGACAGGTTACTGACAGAACAAATGCCCCGTAGAGCAACATCTTTCACGTATCGGAAGCTGGTCAACAATCTCCCGGACAGGTTAGTTCAGTTGCGGTTGAGTTGGTCGAGGGACGTGGGAGACTTTGATGACTCAGAGTGGCAGGAGGCAATCTCCTCGCCGCGGGAAACAGCGATCCCCTCTAGGCTTAAACTGGTGCAATTGAAAATATTGCACTGCACGTATTACACCAGAACAGTCCTGCATACGATAGGGAGGGCCTCTCATGAGTACTGTCTCCGTGGGTGCGGAGAGAGAGGAACATTCTGTCACACCATTTGAGATTGTGGTCGAGTGGCTATGTTCTGGGCTGCTGTGATGCGTACCATCTCCCAAACCATGAATGTTTCCCTGCTGCCTGATCCCCTGCATTGCCTGTTAAATGTGTGGGACGCAACAGATTTGACTCTTCGACAGCAGGATTGGGCCATGCTGGGGATGATGGTTGCAAAGGGAAACATTGCTAGACTATGGGGCGCTGAGGCATCGCCTACACTGAGGGAGTGGTGTAGAGACATGGATGTAGCAATGGTTGCCGAGTAGGCGGTGTTTGTTCATCGGGGGTGCCCCAGGAAATGGGGGCAGATATGGGAACGTGGAATAGGTTCAGAGGGGATATCTGTGAACCGCCCCAGATTGACTCGGTTGAGGACCTCTCAGACTAAGAGTCCCAGTCCCATGATCGAGTACTACATGGTGGGTTTCTAGTCCATTCCGAAATTTAGCCACTACTCTATACATGATATACCGATGGGGACTCAACTGTACTTGCACTACGAATATCCAGAATACTGCATATATTGTTGTTTATGTCGTCTTCTGTGTCTGATGCAATGTTAACAAGTTCAATTTAAAAAAAAAAAAAAAAAAAAGACCCATGCAGAGTTATAATCCTATTTTGAATTGTGTACCTGCATTGATATAAACCGCCGCCGTGCCCCCGGGATGTCGGCTCCTGGGCTGTGTTATCCTGATATCACGGAGTACAGATTAATAAGTTGCGGCCGGCCCAAGGGGTTGTAGGCCAGACACTGTGTATAAGGTTAAATGTACAATAAAGGTCTTTGGAAAAAAAATAAATACATTTTTGTATTGTCAAAACACATCAGATAGTAATCACACAATATACATTTTGCCAACTGGCACGGGCAATATTCACAAGGGATTATATACAGGACAGGGCCACATGGGCCACTGTCAGAATCAACACTTTTAGTACTAGAAATACTGTTAGAAATAGCACTTTGTAGATCATAGAACAATAATCACTTTAGCACACAACCAGTAACTACTGGTACCAGGTAAGTACCACCTACGCAACCCTAACCACCTTAGGAGAATATTACGCAGGGAACCAGGACCTCACTAGGACCACTTGTACTAGAAAGAACAACCACCTAAGTAAAGTATCACAATACAATTAGGGGTATAAGCAAGAACACATTACACATGATGCATCACAACATTCAGAGGTGTAGGGAAGGAAAACACATGATGCATAAAACATTCAGCGGTGTAAGAACAAGGAAACACATGATGCCTAAAACATTCAGAGGTGTAGGGAAAACACATGCATAATAGCATAAATCATAACAGCACATAAAGCATATTAGCGCAGAAATCATATCTAGGCCTAACCAGTAAAACTACAGTAGGCAATCTCCTCACTAATCTAATCACACATAGGTAAGCACACAGCAAAAACACATGATGTATAACCAACACATTCAGAGGTGTAAGAACAAGGCACATAACGCATAAAAACACATTCAGAGGTGCAGGAAAACACAATTGCGCAAAACTTACATAAGCCACCACCTGTGGCAGTCCCTAGGCCAACTGGCCTTGTTGGGGCTAGGACACCCTGTGTCCAAAAGTCAGGGGCCTAAACGTGGCAGCTGCCCACTAAGTGCTAGGCAGCTGTAGGATCTCTTCTGGGCCCTCTGAAAGAATACTGGGGCCCAAGAACTACCTGTGAGCCTCGCAGGCTCTAGCATCCAAAACAACTGTGCCCCCGAGCCTCTCAGGGCTCTCAACAGATGCGCCACTCAAGAGCCTCTCTGGGCTCGTAGAACAACAATGATGCAGGGAATCGTAGGAGTCCCACTCTGGGGACTCAGGTCAGAAAAACTGCCCCCGGAGCCCTCTCAGGGCTTTAAAACAAAACTGCCTTTAAGAGCCTCTTGTCGGCGCTACAAACAAATGTGGGGTCGTTGGAGCCCCACTCGGGGGACTCGGAAGCACGTAAAATGCCCTTGGGGGGAGCGGAGAAACCTCTGGAGTGGCCCGCTGCCTCTCGGGCCGCTCAAGTACTCTGCCCGGGCTCTCACGGGGTCCCTATGACCACCAGCGCCCCATACCTCTAACCAGCCACACGGGGGGGCGGGCACCGGCAATGTGCCCCGACGCCTCCCCCTCCTTGAGAACCCAACACCGCGTGGCCCCACTCACCGGGACTTGGCGCTGGGACTCCTCTGACTGCACACACGGGGCTCTCCTCTTCACATGGGAGCCCCGTTTCTTCTCCATTGGGCTTCACTGTGGGAGACACATGCAGGGCTCTGACTGCAGCTGCGGGAGCCCTGCCTCCCCGTCTCCTCCGCCGGTGCAGCTTATTGGGCGTGCGCGGCCCGGACTCCTCCGCCGCTTCCTCTCTCGGCTCCGGGCTTCCGGTTTGTGGTGCCTGGCCCTGTCACGCTGCAGTTTGCCTGACTTCCGGTTTGGGGGCCGCCAATGGCAGCGCGGCCCTCGGTCGGGAGGCGGGCCCAGCACTCGGCAGCAGAACTCTGGGTAGGCTCCCGATTAAAATAACGAAGGCAAATATGCGGCAGGGCAGCCGCTCAGGCAAAAATAAAGCGCTCTGAGCGCTAGCAGCGAAAATAAGCGCTCCCGAGCGCTATCACAGCAACACAAGCGCTTCCAAGCGCTAGAGGCAATCAACAGCGCTCCCAGGCGCTTAGAGGCAATAAAGGTCCAGCAAAAAGTCTGCAAAAGTCCTTCAGCCATCCAAGGCATCCAGGGGCTGGGCAGGGCCCAGGGAGGCAAGCCTTCCCCTGGGCCCAAGCAGCAGCACGCCCCTAGCAGGATTCAAGTAGAAACAAGAACATTTTGTAAGGGGACACAGCCCCTTTTTATACCATAAAATCCTTTGTCTAGCAGGGTGCAGGCAATGTGAGAACCAGCTACAACTGGTAATAGGGAACTCCTTTCACTGGCCAGGCTAGGGACATCAGACGCACCACAGGGGGTGGAGCCAGCATCGTGTGGGGAAATCCCAGCCCTATTCAGGCCCAGGTGCACCCCTCCCCTCACATCAGCATGCTAATCACTCCATTCACCACCGGGGCAGACCCATCCAGACTCTTGGAGCCAGGCTCACCAGCCAGCTTCAGCCAATCACACGCCAGACACAAATTACACAAATATGCCAACTTCTAGAAGTGGCACTTCCACACTAGACACAATCATGCCGCATATATCATTGCGCAGCATTCAATCTCACGTGTTCGCACATACCAAACTCGACCCTGCACTCCCCACACATCAGGAACTACCATGGGCATACATATTCCCCATTCATTCCTATGGGAGGGCAGGTCACTCTCACCACACACACGCTCACGCACTTTACACTGTACCACAGTGAAAAAGTGCGCAGAGGCCTAAAATCACCAACACCAGGTCACAGAAACAGGCTAGGAAAAAGCAAAACGTTTTGGATGAACCTGCCAAAAAGGGCCAGGTCCAACACACATCAGTTGTCTTAAACCCCTTGCAGGCTCCTCTGCATTGAAGACTCTCCGCTCACAAGGCAATTTTTTTTATTATCCTTCAGATGAACAACATTTCTGCTGTGCTGTAAATTAATAAGCTGGGGGGTTCTCAAATCTAATCTCCTAGCAGCGATCGCCAAAAAGTTCTGGTATTATTGTCTGGAGAATCAAATTGCGATACAAGAGGAATACATATCGGGCCAGGTGAATTTGATTGCGGACTAGAATGAACGGTTCGATTTCGATTTTAGAACAAAAGATGAAGGATGGCTGAGCGAAGTTACGCTGGGTTGTGATATAATCCAAATTCCAATCTGTTGAGCTTCCAAGGATAAGATGATGGCCATCCACCAACAATCAAATATGGGAAATGTAAAACAAACCCACATATGTTACAAATAGAAAAATATATCCTGAGCTACTAAACAAGAGACAATAAAGTTTTTCAAATGAGTCTTGAGAAGTAAATGATCTTCATATCTTCCTTTATTCTGATGTAAATCTTCTTAGAGAAACTAGCCGCCAACACGTGTTTCGTCTTGGTATATAGACCATAGACTTCTTCAGGGCTAATAATAAAGTAATTAGATATTGATGAACTATTAACATCAAAACGTGAGCAGCATCGAAGTAATTGTAGACTTGAGACTCCTGAAATAATCAATATTATGCGGGCGGTAGTCAATCCAAAGTAGCAGATGAGTCCCAATGGTACCTACAGATACAAAGAAAGAACAGTCTAAGGCATGCAGAGTTACGCGGCGCTTACCTGCGCCATAAGTTCATATTTTTGATTTTCTCAAGGGCTGCATGTACTGTCACATGTACTAGTCACATTACTGAAATGTTGCGGATATAAACGGTCGCTGCAGCTGCTGGAGAGTAAAATATTCCCTTTAGCACCCGATGCAAATTTCATCCCGCTCCGAATTTAGTAGGATCCTTGCCCTGTCTGTCAAATGCAGCCAATGCTGCCACTCCGATTTTCGTTTGCTTCAAAAACTATTTTAAATCGTACAAACGTTAAGGTCACACTAAAAGAACAAGCATCATCTAAAATAAAACACCTGACCCTAGACAGTATCTTTTTATGAAGTTTTTGTTTTCGGGCTTTTGTTTGACCTTTACTACTGTTTCGATGTCGCAGGTAAAGGGGCAGGACTACTTGTTTAGCGCTTTACCAAGGCTCCACTACCTCAGTGAATGGACTTGACCCAGCTTCAGAGCTGAGGTGAGCCTGGTGCTTCCTTAAATGAACTTAAATGAACTCTGAACATTCATGTCCATATTTCACCCATGTTCCTATGTGTAGCCAGCTATACACCTTGTGTAATTGACCTGCCAGGCACGAGTTGAGTACTGCTAAACTGGATCAATTTTTTTGGGTGGGTTACATATATCCACCACTCAAATTACTTTCATATTTCACTATACTAATTCACCACTAAACTTTTATGGGTTTCGGGAGTAGCGAACTAATCGCCCAAAAAGCGAGCCTCGTCAGGGGTAGTAAGCGCTATATAAATGCAATTACAATATTTACATACCTTTTGTAAACTGGTTACAGAGGCTGTTTTTTTTCTGGTTCGAGTATCCCATGGACCCCCACTCTGCCTTTTTTACTTCCATTTGGATTTAACCTTTTACTACTGTGGAAAATTAATACAGTTTGGTGAACATTATCTACGCCATCTTGCCTTTTTCCCGATGCCACACTTTTCGTCATGCACATCCGCCATATTTTAGCCGTTACGATCAGAATCACCCTCACGAAAGACCCCCACGCACCGGTCATTCCCACTCTCACATGCCTTGCGCATAAGCGGCAGCCATTTTAAACACCATGGCCTCCCTGCCCCTCGCTGATAGCCAGCGCGTCTCTCTCTCTCTCTCCTAACCTCGCAAGCATCCCCCGCACGCTGACAACCCCCGCTCTCTCATGCCTTGGGTCATAAACCCCTCTTCAACGCAGCTTCACCACAGAATCCCATCCTGTTCCCAGCGCGACACCTCCCCTCATTCCTTTCATGGTCTCAGATCCTTTTGATGCAAACCCCCTTTCCCTGTGTCCCCGTTTGTCTTCCTTGTTCCCAGGCCGCCACCTGGCCCTGCGGATACTGTTTATTACCCCGTACAGTAGGAAGCTTCCCCTCCCCATCAAAAGACCCTCGAGCCGATCAAAGCCCCCACCCTATGAGATCCGATCAGCTCCACGCATTCCGTGAATCGGCGGAATGCCTTGCTGCGCGACAATCATCACCTGTTGTGACCGGGGTGGGGAATTCAACTGTAAATGTATGTGGGAACGGGTCTGAAGGGGAGATTCCGAGGATGTTCTTTCAAATATCAAAGTGTTGCGAGAATGTGTTACGTGCAATAAAGGTCGTAAACCCTAGTATAAGAGGCCAGGCCTCAGAGATGTGGTTAGAGCACCTCGTGACGATACTTGCTGTCTGAATTGATGTGTTCTCCTCCGGAGAGAATAAAATCCTCGTTTCCTGCCTTCCAGTCTCCAGCGCCTGCTTCTTCATTGATTAATATTGGTGGGTCATAGAGGCGACACCGCCGGGCAACATAAAAGGGTCTTTGGTTACTGGTTGTCTTTGAACCCCTTTTAACAATTGGCGTCCCAAGCGTGGGGCCCATCAGCGACTCGTGGATCCAGTGGGAGAGGTCCTGACGACAGAGTGAACGACTGCAACGATCGGAAGGTACCCTGTCCGATAGACCCTCGTCTGACAGCCGATCATCCGAACTTCACTGGTTCCGAACAGACCTCTCTCGAGTGATCTGCGGTCCTGACTGGGAACCATCAGGAGTGCCACAAGGAGTACGAAGAGAAGAGGACGATCGGGCGCTGGATTCGGAAGACAAGAAACTGTCCATGCGGTCCGGGTAAGGTCGTGTAAACACGACGAATTGCGAAAGTGATTGATAATTGATGAGAAAATACTAGTATTACTTTTTGTTAATTTATTTGGAGATTCACTGTCTGCAAACAGAGAAACAACAGGCTCTCCCTTTATAAACAGTGAAGGATAGGTACGCATCCATCGGACCTATCTTTCTCCCCCACTGAACAATTGCCCCTCCCCCATTGATTAACTGTTATAGATTGTTTTCTGGAGATTCTCTGTCTGCAAACAGGGAAGAATAGGTCCCCTCTTTGCAGATAGTGAAAGGGTAGGTGACGCGGACCTTTGCGAGCCCACTTATTCTCCCCATTGACCATATTGATTTTTTATTTTTGACCTAACATTGATTGCTCAAGATTGGTTCATGAGGTATTCACTGCCTGCAAACAACGTAGAATAGAAATATTCTGTCTAGTCTTTGCACGCAGTGATAAGATAGGTAGTGCTGACTATTATCCCCATTGTGATCCGTCATGCCTGTCTTCTCCCCACTGGTTAGTAGCCTGTTTAGCCCGGACCGCTTATTAGAGATGAACCATCCGGCTCCGCTGGAAGGCACCCCTAATAAGGACATGTTCATGAAGCATGGATTAATCGCTATAGCCTATAGCCAACTGTGGCATAAATATACGAAAAGGGATCGAGAAAGTCAGTGGCCACTGATAGGATCCTTCGATCTTAACAAAATAGAAACGGTAGAAATAACCCTTCGTAGGAATGAAACAACACCTATTATGCTCGATAGTCTCGGTATGTGGCGCAAAGAAGCCACACGACGAAAGGAAAGCGATGAAGTCAGAAAGGGTGAAGAGACACGACGGAAAACCCTCCAAACGTCTAGTAGGCAAAGGGAAGGGCCAGCGATGGCACAGTTCCGAGGAGTAGACATGAAAAGGGAACGGTGTAAAGGGATGTGCCGACAGGACAACCCCGGGACACAACGACCCGAAAGTAATCCCCCGACACTATGCACAGGACGAACAGATTTAAAACAAAACCAGTGTGCTTTCTGTAGATGTCTCGGGCACTGGAAAGCCCAATGCCCGACTCTACAGAGCATAGGTAAGAACGGAGGGTCGACAGAAAGAACAGGCCGACAGAAAGGGAAAAGGCGCGAGATAAAAACCAATCAGACTAGTGCAGACAGAACAGATAGAACCACCCCGTTTGATTATGCTCGATGGCACAGATTCCGTCAGACCAATTTTAACGACATGTTAGAGTTCTGGGACTGATTGCTCTCTGTTGCTCCCCCACTCTGAAAAACAAACACAATTACAGGCCAGTGTAAACAACCCCCGTTAGAGAAAGGACTCAAGGAAGCCAAGCATCTGTTATATAACTTAGGATTTAATTACGGTAAAGATAACACACAACCAACGGTAAATAGAATAACTAGTAGAACACTCTCTAAAGCAAACTGTACTAATAGGAGAAATACAAAACATATTACGCTCACTCCGGAAGTCCTCGAAATGTAACAGTTCGACGGTCCCGCCCACCCGAAACACATAGCACGTGTGGGGCGGGGCCTGCCAACAGCCATAGACCAAAAGAGATCGCCGGCGAGAAGGTACAGGAGGCTCCTCAAAGCAGGCAATGAAATGGTCTTTCCATACTACCCTTCCAGGGATGGCGTCCCCCGGGCCACGAGTAGGGAGGGGGCGGATGCAAATGACCCCCTCCCTCGTATCTCCTGGTCCGGCCATCACGAATTCCTCCATCGAACTGATGCAGGGTGGGCAGGGAGGGAGAGGCGACGCGGACGAGCCTCTCCCGCCTCCGCAGGTAGGAGGTTTCCCAGCCCTGGCCCGGCGCCGATGTCCTCCAGCCGGGCGACGGCCATATACCTGCGCAGCACAGAACTTACAATGTCCGACGCACATATATTTACGCAGCACAGGACATACAATGTCCGACGGGCATACTTGCGCAGCACCGGACGTACAATGGTCCCCCAAGAGTCGGAATCAGGGGTGTAGGGTGGTCATCATGTACACCCCTGATTCAAAGGGACGGCGTGGGATGCGCCGGGAGAGGGAGACGGCACGGACGAGCCTCCCTCACCTCCCCAGATGAAGGCTCCACAGCTGCACCCTGGCGCCCCGAACCAAAATGCCCTGCTCCAACAGCATGATGTTCCGCTTCCATCACCACAAGAAGTTTCTTCCACTCCTGATAGATACGACGAAGGGCGGCAGCTGCAGGGTCTCAAAATGGCGCCTGGGCCCTCTGGAAGGCGGGTCTAGGCCGCTGGAGGAACTTTGTCCGAAATTGCAACTCGGGCACTTGCCCACCTGGGCGCAAGCCCCCACCATCGACAAACATCCCCTCTACTTTGAAGATTCTACCAAAGTCCCAAGAGCCCTCGGCCCCTTCAGGCTTCCGGTGGGGAACAGCTGCATTGATCACTAATGAAATAACCACGACACAGCAGCAAGATGGCGGTGCTCTCGTGTCTGCACCAGCTTCAGTCTGAACCACCCAGGAACATTATGGGCTAACAAACTCGAGTAAGTTCCGGCTGAACATCAACATGACCCGGTAAGAAAGACTCTACCTCCCTCCCTCTCTTGATTGACGGTCCACACCACCAGCCCCTCTGTTAGCACAGGTTTTTTTGAACTGCCGAAAGGGACCCTGGTCCAACCACCAATCGTCGGAGACATTTTTGCCCCTGATGCTACTTCCGGACTAAACCGGCCTCGCCCAAAAAGGCGCCGGTATCAATAAGAACTAACGGATGCCTCGTGGTGTTCCTTAGCTAATGAGACTTGATGTACTAAGATATATATACGAACCTTTGCGCACTTGATGAAAAAGGGAGGAGGGTTCACTTGGCGAACATTCGAAAGGGGTCCCGTAAAAATGTTGATTTCAATGAACGATTTATTTTGATATTTATTGTAACTGGTACATAACGTCGCTTATGATGCACACCCACGGTATACATCTAGGAAATGCGATTACGATGAGCTTGACTGTGTTTCCATTTATGAACTGAAATGCCCCTGATCCCTCATCACGCAATGAAACGTTTTTAGTTACTTTGCAAATAATTAATTAGGCCTTTCTAACATGTTCTTGTGCCGCAAAATAACCCCCCCTACTGTATGTGCTTCCATCGTCGACATGTCCGGCCAAAATATGATTGCACTCTCACATTTTACGTACTGAACGATTATGCGAATAAAGGTTTTCCAAACTATGAATAGGCATCACATACTTTTGTAAATGTGGGAATTGGTGGGAGGGCTTTTTCTGTGCGCAACCGTTCTGCTCTTTTTTTAAGGTTATCTGAAAAATGGTTGTTCGGCCCTGGATTGATGATCGAATCAAAGGTATGATACGCTGCCTCCAAAATATGCGACTAAGCTCAGGAACTAACGTATGAAGAAGGACCTCGACTTCTGAGAATGGGTAAGGTAAAGCGGTGTGATTGATAGAATGTTATAAAGGTATGGTGGTCGAAGGTACTAAGGGACAGGGTTGACCGAAGAACTGATATGCCTTAGAACATCACAGCTTTGGGAATGATTTAAGGATCCCGATGGCCAGATACGTCTACAAAACCAGGTACCTCGCGCTAGGCACCTCTGATTCCTCTTTTTAGCGTTTCCCTACACACGATCCATAATGCCACCCTCGAACCCCCCATGAACCACCTATCACACTGCCCGCCCCCTTGACTTCAGAAACCAAGACCCTAGGGATTATATCCCGGGGAGATAAGTACGAGTATATGGTAAGTAAAGGACTTTCGTGCCCGTACATTTGATGTGCTCGGATGTTGTTCCCCCTCCCTTTTCCTCCTTTTTTTCCCTCTGCAGATTACATTGGAGTCCCGATTAGGGTACCGTAAAGGATCTGGAGCCACGTCACGCCCGATGCATGAAAACGGACTAACGCGGCAAGACGACACAAAAAGACGCCCTACTCAATGCGCGACCTTTTTGTACCTGACCTAATGCTCTTCCGTCCCAAAACTGCATGCTTTCTACATCCTAACACAGACCCGAAACGTCTAACGTTGGGTAATGCACTGAATAGCCCAAACGATACACGGTCATTCTCCATGTCACACGTGTACTATTTGGCCTATTGTTACTCTCTCTCTCTCTCTCTCTCTCTCTCTCTCTCTCTCTCTCTCTCTCTCTCTCTCTCTCTCTCTCTCTCTCTCTCTCTCTCTCTCTTTCACCCCTCCACACTTTCCCTCTTCCTAGCGACTGGCACCTCGTTACTACCTCTCCTTTTCTGCTAAATATGGATGAAAATTAAATTGGCCAAAAGGAAAGGGACAGGTAAGACGACTAAGGTTCCCTAAATTTGACCCACAGTCAGGGAACTATTTGTCAGTGGCTTCTATGATAAAAAAAAAAATGTCTGTGGTAACGCGACCTTCCCCATTCCAAGTTGTCTCCATACCCCAAGCAGTAAAAAAAATGATCGAGACACCCCCGTCTTCCCAAAATGCCCCCCAGTTTGGTATCAGCTGCCCTGAACGAGAATCTGAAAAACGCCCCTTGCTCCAATTCGCTGTGTTCCTAGTTGTTTTCCAACAGACCTCACCCACCCCAAGGATAAGTTTAATAATTACCGCAAGCCCCCCCCCCCGAGTTTTTGTAGTAGCCAGGTTGCGAAAACTATATAGAAAGTTAGAAAGATGTGTGCAAAGTTAAAATTAGATCGAAAACTGAAGGAACTTGTTGCAGTAAACCTTGTTGAAAATAGGATGTTTAGCCAAAAGATAGGACGCATTGATGTAATGGAGAGTCGTTTAGCCTATGTTCATCCCTCAGAAGGATGCCTATCAGACTATGGTGAATAGCACGTTGCACTTTTCCGTAAGATACAAAGCCCTGAAGACCGGCCTAGCCTTGCAAGACTCGTACTAGGGAAATGGGCCTCTACCAGAAGAACTGACATCTACTGTAATAGACGAATGCAATGAATGGGTATCAGACCTTGTACCACGACAAATGAATGTAATAACCAACAAAACGCCAAAGAATTAGCCACAAAGGGAAGTTGTAGGAAATCCAGCAAACCCATCATCAATTGTTTATACGTTGGCTGCAAATCTCAATGTAGCGGATGTTTACCCCAGTTGCTTGGTGTTGGGAGAGAAATAGGTTTATGTAATTACCTTCTTCTGCAAAATCTCTAAAGACTGTCTTTTCGAACTCATTTAAGGGTACCACTGTCGGAGGAGAAAGAGACCGGATGTGGGAGCACGCGGCCTGACTGCGGATCGTGGAACCTCAGCGACGGAGGCCAAGGCGAGACCACGGCAGTAAGGAGTCGCAGGATAAGGCACTGTCTCAGACAAAGCTAAGGAAGGGGCTGACCTGAAGCCCCTGCTCTATGATCGACGTGTGCCAAAAAAAAAAAAAAAAAAAAAAGGTCCCCGCTCTCTGAACCTGGTTATGGACCCGCCTGTCTCAAATTCTCCGTCCCCCTGATCTGTTCCCGACTTGGCCCTGCTCCATCCCCTCCTCCTCCGACCTACCATAAGGACTGTTCACACACACACCTTTCCACCTGAACTTTCAAGTTCCTCCAAATCCTACTGAGCTATCCAGAGAAGGGTATTCCCTGCGTCAAAAGGGAGGGAGCTCCGACTAAGTAGACCACGAACTATATTAATCTCAGAACGGTGACCTAGAACTCCACCAAGGGTCGCCCCCCGAAGAGAAGATGAACGAAGTATGTGGTTCTACCCGCTGCTGAACGCCTCGATGATGATGGAAGCAACAGGAAATACCCACCACAGAGACTCAAGAAACAAACAGACCCCACAACTCAAAGACAATTGCACTTTTCATCACAATCCTTTTTCTGCCTCCTAATAACTGTGCTCTGGGTTACGGAAGAAAATGCACGTGCTCCGGAACCATGATGCATTCCTCTCAAGAGGTCTGGCGAAACAAAACAAAGATGCACTCCCGCCCGCAGACCTCCAACGACTCAATCCACATGAACATTCCTGTGGACAGAACGAATTGTAATCCAGGTGCTTAACAGTGCCAACAGAAGACGACAAAGACACTGAGAACTCTGATATTTACTATATCTCATTTCTCTCCCAACCACCATTGGACTGACTATGCTCCCGCCGAGTACAAAAAGGACTTACTTATATGATAACTTACCAGTTCCTATTCCAAATGACTATAAGTATCTATGATCTGTACCCAACGCCTTCGCTACATAATTCTAGTCTGATATTGCAGTACTATGACTTTTTCTGCAAACCAACTTAACGATGAACCCGCCTACTAGATGATGTGATGTTTATAATGTGATGTTTATGTACAGTTATTTTGCCTAAGTCCCCTCTCCCTTACTTATGACCGCTGCAATAGGTATAGATAGGAAATAGGCCAGCAAGATGTCTTGGAAATGTTAAAGGGAGGACTGTGGAAAATTAATACAGTTTGGTGAACATTATCTACGCCATCTTGCCTTTTTCCCGATGCCACACTTTTCGTCATGCACATCCGCCATATTTTAGCCGTTACGATCAGAATCACCCTCACGAAAGACCCCCACGCACCGGTCATTCCCACTCTCACATGCCTTGCGCATAAGCGGCAGCCATTTTAAACACCATGGCCTCCCTGCCCCTCGCTGATAGCCAGCGCGTCTCTCTCTCTCTCTCCTAACCTCGCAAGCATCCCCCGCACGCTGACAACCCCCGCTCTCTCATGCCTTGGGTCATAAACCCCTCTTCAACGCAGCTTCACCACAGAATCCCATCCTGTTCCCAGCGCGACACCTCCCCTCATTCCTTTCATGGTCTCAGATCCTTTTGATGCAAACCCCCTTTCCCTGTGTCCCCGTTTGTCTTCCTTGTTCCCAGGCCGCCACCTGGCCCTGCGGATACTGTTTATTACCCCGTACAGTAGGAAGCTTCCCCTCCCCATCAAAAGACCCTCGAGCCGATCAAAGCCCCCACCCTATGAGATCCGATCAGCTCCACGCATTCCGTGAATCGGCGGAATGCCCTGCTGCGCGACAATCATCACCTGTTGTGACCGGGGTGGGGAATTCAACTGTAAATGTATGTGGGAACGGGTCTGAAGGGGAGATTCCGAGGATGTTCTTTCAAATATCAAAGTGTTGCGAGAATGTGTTACGTGCAATAAAGGTCGTAAACCCTAGTATAAGAGGCCAGGCCTCAGAGATGTGGTTAGAGCACCTCGTGACGATACTTGCTGTCTGAATTGATGTGTTCTCCTCCGGAGAGAATAAAATCCTCGTTTCCTGCCTTCCAGTCTCCAGCGCCTGCTTCTTCATTGATTAATATTGGTGGGTCATAGAGGCGACACCGCCGGGCAACATAAAAGGGTCTTTGGTTACTGGTTGTCTTTGAACCCCTTTTAACACTACCTTAGTGAGAGAATGTATTTCATTAAAAGAAATATATACAGTAGGGTTACAAAACGAAAAATGCCAGCCATGTGTTGTTTAAAGAGCCTGCAAAGGTAAATAGGGTTATAAATAAAATTGTATGTATACATTTGCAATGTGACTTTTCAATCTTTTTTTTCTCTTTAATTATCAGTCATAGATCATTCAGGCAGCCCTAGAACACAATTAAAAATGCTCTCTGTTCAAAGCATGCACAGATAAGTGCTGAAAATAGACTTTAGGGGACTGCTTATTTTTGTACCGACTGGGCCATCAATATATTGTGCTGGCAACCCTAATCACAAGACTGGAAGTTTGTTTCAGGATGAGCACAATATTTATTTACTTCACCCTTAATCCCTGGACACTGAATAATGCCATAAAAGCAATAGTGTAACTTGTATCTGAAACCCTATGCCAGCCCTCAATAACATGCTTATTAACTTCAGCTGTGTCTGGGAATGCAACCTGCATTCAGACAACTCACTCCTCATTCTCGCCCTTCACTTTCACACTCACCCTGCACTCACAGGGATTACAGTGTACTCACACTGATCACCATGCACTCACACCACCCACTCACCCTGCACTCAGTGACCACACTGCACTTATGCCACTGACCATTAACTCACATTGTTCTCCCTCCACTTACCCTGCAGTCACATGAACACACCGCTCACTCTGCACTCACACTGATCACCCTGCACTCACAGCGATCACTCTGCACTCACAATGCTCTTGCGCTGTTCACCATGTACCTCACCCTGCAGTCACATAAGCACACTACTCACCCTGCTCATGTGATACTTCACTCACCTGTTCCCCTCACTGCTCAATCTGCAATCTCACTCAAACAAGCCCATCACTAACCATACATTCATTTGTCCCACTCTGCACTTACATCTGCACCCAAATTCATTTGGTCACCTCACTCACCCTGCAGTCACTCCTCTCACCCTACTCTCACAATGTTGCATCATTCACCCTGAACTCACATGGGCACTCCTGTCACTCACACAGTGCAGAGGGCTAATGTGCCTGCTACAAAGAACGTGTACCATGCAGATCACAGAACTGAGTGTTAGTGAACTACGGTATCCCTATAAAAAAGTGAAATGTTGGTCAGAAAGGGGCTATAGAGAGATGAGGTGCATTGTTGGCGAGTGGTAGTGAGGGAATTCATCGAGAAGGAGGAAATGGGAAAGGGGGCACTCAAAAAGACTCTTGCACCGGGGGCGACCAGTGTTAGGGTCAGCCCTGGCTGGGAGTCTTCGCCCCCCCCCCCCACCCCGAAGTAATAATAATAATGGTAATAATGCCAGCATTTGTAAAGCGCACAGCTACCTCCAACGGAAGTATCCCGGTGCTGTCCGTATACCGCTTAGGAACCCTTCCTGGCTTTTCCCTGTGAAATGTCCACTCCTGGGCACCCCCAAGTTGAAGCCAGGCATCCCAGTACTGTTGGGGCCGTTGTGGAGATTAAGCAAGCTATTGCACAGAGTTGCAGAGTGGGACCCATGATTAGAATAGGCACCGAGGCGAGAATTATCAGGTCCGAGGAAATTGAGCCCAAGACCCACCGAGGCGGGGTATTGAACCCTGGTCCCGGGCCAGACCTCTGCATCAGGGTCTGCAGCTCTAACCATTGAGCCACACTTCTTCTTCGGGTCTAGTTGAACCCCTGGTTGCTTCCCACGTCAGAAATACTTTTGTTGCCTGTTTTTCAACCCCCCCTCTCAAGTTCGGGCTCTCTGATTGGAATAGTCATTCAGAACCGCCAATCAGCATGTAGTTCCTGCAGCAGAGCACTGCTTTGACGTCAGCACTGATGTTCCTCCAATGAACGGAACAGCAGGAGAGATGCCAGGGAGTGCCGCAAATTTTGTATACATAAATTTGCAAAATACTTCAACTTTGCTAATGAAACAGCACATCTTCACTGTTGCCTTTTGCCTCATGGTTGCTGAATTTGACATCTGGTTGGTGACGCTCGCCTCGCTCTTGAATCCTTCCTCCTCAAGGTTATCCTGGTTTGTACCCTGGCAGCTACTGCATTTTACTGCAAGGAATTTACAATGGTTGTATCTTTCCTGAAGATTTCATTCTCTGGCAGGTAAGAGTGAAGAGCTTTTTGTTTGATTTTTTTAAAGCTTCACTCCCTTCCCCTTCGTCCTACTACTAGTGGGAACGTTGGAGGCTTCAAGGAGGAGCGGATTTGGAGATAATGCCATAGTTGCTGACTTTGGTTCTGGGGACCCAGGTTCGAGTCTTGGCATCGGCTCAACCCCATGTGATCCTGGGTAAAATCACTTAATATCCTTGTGCTTACAAAAAATTCCTGTGTGCTTGTGTAATGTAAAAGATGCTACTGAAAGGCGCTCCAATACCTTTGGGTCATGTTTGCACTATATAAAACAGCAAAAAATATATTACAAACTTTTGTGAGCACTCCCGTTTTCGGGTACTGCTCAAGACTGGAAGTGGAGCACAACCTAAGGATGGCAGAAGCAAGAATCCATCCACACATTGACTGTCTCTGTGGAGAAAAATAGGCACACCCCTTACCTGTGTTTTGGGATGTTTTTACTAATCTATCCTAAATGTTGTGTTTTATATGAAAAATAAAGCACCAATGTAATTTATTTTAGCTCTGCAGGAGGCAATGACCATCGATGATGCAGATTACCAGCTTCCAGAACTTTTTTGTCAGGTGGTGGTGGTGGGGGGGCTCGACGTGTACAAAGGTTTAGATGGGGGGGGGCTCAGCCGACAAAAGTTTGAAGACCCCTGCTCTAATGGCATGCAGACTTTTGGGAGACAATGGCAAGTGTCAGGAATTTTAAAAGAGGCTCTTTCCTTTTTATCCCAATCATGGGCTCATAGCACCCACAAAAGGATACATCTCAGTATGCAATTGTTGGGTACCTTGGTGTGGTGAATGGAGTGTGGATCTCATGGAGCTTCTTGAGTAGTGGACTGGGTTGTCAATGCTTTATGCATAGCATCCCGATCTTCAGCTGCTGCATTGAGAAACTTCTCAATAGCTTGTCCTAGCTTTTCCTGGCTCTCCGCAATGTTACTTATCACTGCCTCCATACCTCCAAATCCCACTTCTAACACCTAGAAAACATGTCAAGCAGTACAATTACATACTTATGCACACCCGAATTTCTGATCTGACCCAGGATATCTAATATCACATCCACCCATGGTGCTTTTGGTAACTCTCTCAAAATCATTGGTTGTACCATCACGTTCACGTCTTGTCGCTATTCAGACATTCTATACATTCTCATACAGTTCTTTCAATCTGAATATCCATGCCATGCCACCAGTATGACAATCTAAGCCTCCCTTTGGTCTTGTGTATCCCTGTTGACTCTTGTAAGCAAGGTTGATGAGATCATCTCTCAATAAACAAAGAGGAATCAATGTAGTTCTGCAAAATAACATGCCCCTTGAAAAAAGAGTTTTACTTTACCATGCCAAAATCCACTCAACACATTGTCAGATTTATCATCGTTCTTTCACCCACACTCAAGTTTTTGACGTGCTTGCATTAGAACCACATCTTTGTTAACTCCTTCAGTATGTTCCTCCTCTCTTATGACTTTGCCCCTGACTAAACACACCGCAAAGTCATCTACTCCTTCATCAATCCTTTCACTTACATTCTTCTTCACATCTTTATCTATCTAACGTGAGCAGCAGACCGCAATATTTTTTCTCAGACAAGGTACACATGAAACTGAAACTTTTGTAAAGACACATCCCACTTTCTAATTCTTTCAGAGATGTCATCCAGCCCTTTTCTGTCATAAACCTCCTTCACTGATTTATGATGCATTTTAATCTCAAGCTTTCCTCCACCCCAAATAAATGTCCTTCACTTGTGTACAGACCAATATACCACCAAAGCTTCCTTTTCTATCACAGAATAATTCAATTCTGACCCTCTCAATGCTCCTGAGGTAAATAGAATTGTGCGCTCTACTCCCTTATAATGTTGCATTAATACAGCCCCAACCCTTTCTAGCTGGTATCCGTCATGATGATGGTATGTTGGCCAAGTCCAAAGCTCTGCAAAGTAGACAGTCCACTCCAACATGACTTTACACCGTTAACTCATCCTCACACTCACTCGTCCATAGGAACAGCATAAACTCTTTCAACAAAGTCCTCATTTTCTTGGTTTTGTTTGTAAAACTGGGCATAAACTTACTATAGTATTCCAACATACCTAGAAATTTTACCATTTCCTTGTTACATGTTAGCCCACCCATTTTATTTGTTGTGTTTACCAACTCTTTCCTTGGATCAATGCCACCTGAAGTAAATCCATGACCCTAATAGTCTATCTCAGAAAGATTGAGCCAGCATTTTTTTTTATTTTTTTTTTAAGTTTTGAAAACCTTTATTCAAAACAGAGCACACAGCTATTTAGCCTGACATCCCGGAGGCAAGGCAGCATGGGTAGCAGGAGAGAAATAGTGCAAAAAGATCTAGACATAATCATCGAAGGTTATTTTTATATTAAGATGAAGAATTCAACAAAAGGGCGCCCGAGGGCGCGAAACATGGCAATAGAGTCAATGTGATGCAGGGCGTCAGGGACGGATAGGGAAGGAAGGCAGGGAAGTGAACATCAAGGAGGGGACGTCAGGATGGGAAGGAGGGGGGGGGGGAACCAGGAGAATGCAGCACATCAGAGCTCAGTTGGCGTTACAGGTTAGGGCGACACATGAACGTTCAGGTCGAGTGGTTCAGGTGGCAAGCACACGTCTCCCCTGTATTCATTCCAAGCGCCCCAAATTTTGTTCCAAGTTTGAGGTCTCCCTCTTGCCACATAGACTGTCTTCTCCCGGAACATGCACCAGTCCATGTTGGCTTTCCACTGTACCACCAGGGGGGCGGTGGACGCACCCCACTTCTGAGCAATGTCCCTTTCGGCCACCATGTTCCCAAGGGTCACCCACCTAGTCTGCGCAGCGCTGTGGTCAGAAGGCTCCCATACGTTCAGAAGGCATCTACGAGCTTCCGCGTGGGCAACCACACCAGTAACTTCCTCCATGATTCGGTGCACCCTCCTCCAGTAAGAGGCTATTACGGGGCATTCCCAAAGGATGTGCAGGAAAGTGGCGAGGGCTCCGCAGCCTCTGCGGCAGAGACCGTCAGGCGAAAATCCCATGCGCATCAACTGGGGCCCCGTCATATACACCCGGTGCAAGATCTTGAATTGCACGAGGCGAAGACAGGAGGAAATTGCAACCTCCTTAGGGGAGGAAATCGCGCTTTGCCAATCTTCATCATCGAGTTCAAGGCCATCCGCCACCCACTGGTCCCGCAAGCTAAGGAGGAGATCCGTGCGCACTTTGATCAATTTCTTATATGATAGGGAAATCGCGCTGTCCGGCATGTGCCCATCAGGTACCCTGTCCTCCAGGGGGAACTCTCAGGAATATCGCCGTCCGGCGGTGAGGCCGAGAGCAGCGCGTGTCTCAGTTGGGCGTAACGGAAAGACTCCGACGCACCCAGCTGGTATTCGGTTTGCAACTGGGGGAAGGTTTTAATCGAGCCCCTGGAAAGCATGTCTTCAACTCTGCTGATCCCGATGAGGTCCCATTTATCAAACCCCTTGGTGTGCCACAGTCTACCCAGGATGTCCGAATCAAAGAGGGGAGTGAACCTAGTGAGTCTGCCCTGCCAACCTTGCGCCTTAGTGACCGCCCGCCAAGTGTGGACCGCCGTCCGTGTAGGGCCCGTCAATCGCCGGTCGAAGGACTTCGAGTATAGGGCCCGATAATAGTTGCCGTCACCCAACAGCCATCTATCCATGGCATAGCCGGGACTACCCACAGGGCCATAGAACCCGTGGTTGAGGGCGGCAAGTTGAGAGGACCAGTAGTAGCGGCGCACGTCCGGGAGGGCGATGCCACCGTCGTACCATGGAAGCGTGAGTTTATGGATGGCAACACGAGGTCGACCATCCCAGAGAAGGGTCCGCAGGAGGCCTTCAAGGTCTCGGAAGTAGCGCGCCGGGACCGGGTCTTGGGCGTTCTGCAGGGCGTACAAGAACCTGGGCAGGGACATCATCTTAAACAGCGCGGCACGGCCAAGGAGAGAGAGCGGGAGCTTACGCCAGCCGTCCACATCCCGCTGTAGACGCTGGAGAGGAGGGAGTAAGTTGAGGTCGTACCACAGCTTGGGGTTGCCGGAGATGTAAATTCCCAAGTACTTGAAGCCACGTGCGGCAATCTGAATGCTGCAGCCCCTGGGAAGTCGTGGAGTATCTCCTTTGAGGACATATAGGAACGACTTGGCCCAGTTTATAATCAGACCAGAGTACCGTCCGAAGAGTCTGAGTACGTCACAGGCCACGATGAGGGACTTGCAGGGGGAAGTCAAATAAAGCAAGATGTCATCGGCATACAAGGATACCCTGTCTTCAAAACCAGGGGCCCAAGTAATACCGTGCAAGTCAGGATGTGTACGCAGTAGGGCTGCGAGCGGTTCAAGAGCCAGGGCGAACAGAAGGGGCGACAGGGGACAACCCTGTCTGGTACCCCGATGCAAGGGGAATGGCGTCGACAGGCGGCCGTTGACCGTGACATTGGCCATCGGTTCAGCGTACAGTAGCTTCACCCAGTTCACAAAGATCGGCCCAAATCCGAGTTTGGACAACACTGCCCAGAGGTATGGCCACTCGAGAGAATCGAAAGCCATCGTGGCATCAAGGGACACGAGAACAGCTGGCTCTTCGAGGGTGTGGGCTCTAGCCATGACACCGTGAAGGCGGCGTAGATTGAGGGCAGTGTTCCGATGGGGAATGAATCCCGACTGGTCAGGGTGCACGAGGTCGCCAATGACACCAATCAGCCGGTTGGCGAGCAACTTGGCGAGGACCTTGGGTTCCACGTTAAGGAGAGAGATAGGACGGTACGATCGGCAGACGTCACGTGGTTTACCCTCCTTGTGGATGACCACAATGGTAGCCAACCGCTGGTCCAGGGGGAGACAGCCCCTCTCAAAGGATTCCAGGAACATTTTCCGCAGGTGCGGAGACACCGCGTCCGGGCGGATTTTGTACAGTTCAACCGGGATGCCGTTAGGCCCAGAGGCCTTACCGGTCCGTAAGGAACGGATCGCCAAAGCAATCTCGTCAGCGGTGATCTCCCTATCCAAGTCCGCTCTCTCGTCCTCGGAAAGGCAGGGAAGTTCAATATCCGAAAGGAAAGCCGACGAGTCCGCCTCAGAAAAATCCGAAGCAGACTCATAGACTCCCCGAAAATAACCAGCGAATGAATCGACAATGGCACTTGGGTCCGTAAGGATCACTCCGTCGTCCCCCAAGAGTTCCGGCACCACGCGACTGGCCATCTCCCTTCTGTCCAACCAAGCCAGCAACTTCCCAGCCTTGTCGCCCACATCATACACCCGGCCCTGCTGTTCTCTAGCCAGAGTGAGTGCGGCATTCGTGGCCAAGTCGTGGTACTCCGCCTGCTTCAGCGAGAGGGTATGCAAGGTCGAGGGGTTTGGCTCGGGTCCCAGCTGGGACTCGAGACTCAGGACCTCTTGCTCAACATTCAGCAAGTCGGAATCCCTGGTACGGCGGGCCTCCGCAATGAGCGCCTGGGCCTCACCCCGGAGCACCGTCTTAAAGGCCTCCCACAACGTAACGGCCGACCCAACCGAGCCCACATTTTCAGAAAAATAAAGGTCAATGGCTTTGGCCAGGAGGGAGCGGGTCTTGATGTTACGGAAATACCACGGATTGATCGTGGCCGGTCGCTCCGACAAGACCACACCAAAGTCAAAGGAGATCCACAACGGGGAATGATCAGAAATGCCCCGCGCTAAGAAGCGGGCTTCGGAAACGGCCGATGCGTGCGAAGCCAGTGTGAGGACATAATCGATGCGGGAAAGACTCCCATGTGCACCCGAAAGGAAGGAAAATTGACGGAGCGTAGGATGTAGAAGACGCCAGCCGTCCACCAGGCCCATAGACTCAAGAAAGGAGGACAGCCACATCTGTGGGTTACGTAGGTCCCGGGGCGGTTGGCGATCAAGCAGACCAGAGCATACCGAGTTAAAGTCACCCCCCACTATTAACAGGCCAGCCGGCATAGACAAGATGGCACCACCAAGGTCCTGAAAGGTACTGGATTGAAGCCCCGGGGGGACGTATACAGAAAACAACGTGAGGGAACGCCCTTCCCATCTACCAGCCACGGCAGCGTAACGCCCCCTGTCGTCAATCAAGGTGACATCTATCTCTAGGGGAAGGGACGCGCGCATGAGGATACCCGCCCCCCGGGAACCGGAAGAGAACCCCGAATGTGCCACCATTTTGTAGCCTTTGCGGTTCAAAGCTTTGCACGTATTTCCCACCAAGTGTGTCTCTTGAAGGAGGACAATATCAGGCATGTGACGTTTGATCAGTTGTATCACCACCCCTCTTTTAACTCAGTCACCCAACCCGTTAACATTCCAACTGAGAATTCGTAACTTCCTACCCCCCATCACCCCGCAGCCCGCCCCACCCAGTCCCATAAGACACCAGTGTCAAATGCAGTTCAGGAGCATAAAGGACCCATTGCCACACAGAGAAAAGAAAAGAAAAACCAGCAAACAAGATAACTCTTCCCAACACACCCCCCACCCTGCACCCCTGCATCAGACTAAAAAGCCCCCCCAACCAGCAGTGTGCCTGTCGCCCCATTAACTAATCTACGAAAGACCCAGAGGAGTAGGGAATCTCCATGAATACGTCCCGCCACCCACCATGTAAGCGAAGGAGAGTCAGTTCTGCAACGAGTACCAGCTCCGGCAGTCCTTCGAGGCAGGGGTGGCACCAGCCCCTTACTCAGTCTCACTGATCCGCTCCACCAGAGGCGCCCCCAACTTCATCCTCCTGTTCGTCCCGACGTGGCGAGACTGTGTCCAACCATTCACTGACGTTTTCAGGGAAGTCAAAGAAAAGGGCACGTCCCTTATGTTCAACACGAAGTTTCGCGGGGAACATCATTGAGTATTTGAGACCCAAGTCCCTGAGGCGCCTCTTCACCCTCGCGTAGCTCAGGCGTTGGCGCTGTACCAACCTGGTGAAGTCTGGATAGAAGTGCACCTCCGCATTCTGGTATTGGAGTGGCCCATGCGATCTGGAAGCTTGCAGGATCGCGTCCCGATCCCTGAAGTTGAGGAGGCGCGCCACAATCGGCCGCGGCGCCGCCCCTGTCTTCGGTGGCCCACCCGGTACCCGGTGGGCTCGTTCCACCGAGAAAAAGTTGCTCAGTCCAGAGGGTGCCAGATAAGTTTTGACCAAGTCCTCCACAAACAGGTCAGTCGCAGCATTTTCGGACCACTCCGGTACACCAACAATGCGGACGTTCTGCCGCCTGGCTCGCCCCTCAAAGTCCTCCAGCCGCCTCGAGAATAGATCAGTGGTCATCCGCAGGTTGCGGACCTCAGTTTGTAACTCGGAAACATCAGAGGTTAGGCTGGAGGTCTTGATATCAAGCGCCTTCACACGCTCGTTGGTCTTGCCCAGATCGGCCCTTATAAGGGTAATGTCAACGGCCATAGAGTCTACCTTGTGGTTTAGGGTTTCGTGCTGCTGTTGCATGTCGGCCCGGAGACTCGTGATGGCACCCATGATGTCCACGAGGGTAGGGTCCGATCCATCCGGCGGGCTCATCGATGGGGGCCCCTTAGACACGGCCCCCGATGTAGGCGGTGACTTGAGGTTCACATAGCGCTCGATGCGATTCTGCTGCATTTGCGACTTGCCCCGGCCACCTTTGTTTGATGCCCTGTCCGGGTCGCCTCTGCCCGCCATGATGGGTACGAGAGAACAAAGGCAAGGCGTCCACAAGTCCGGGTCCACAGCCTAAAGGCAGGTAGGGCCGGGGAGACAAGACCAGGGTGTAGAAGGCACAAGCAGGGACACAATCACTCCACCACTGAGGGCAGCAGGCGGTCACTACGCAGTCCGATCGTGCGAAGTGGCGAAGTCCGGAGGGACAATGGCACAGTCACGGAGCGGAGTTCAGCTCGACGCAACTCTGCACAGGAACCACCGATTTGGAAGCCGAGTGCGGTCCCCGCCTCAGCAGACCACCAGCAATACAATTCCACCAACGTGGATCAGGATTTCAGGCAGGATATTTGCGGTGGGTCGGACGGTCCACGGAGCTCCGAGCTTACGTGGCCATCTTGGTTGCCCGCGAAGCTCCTCCCCTCATTTTTTCTTTTTAATATGAGATCACTACATCTCAACCTGCTAAGCACCTCCCTCACACGCCTGTTTAGTTCTTCAACATTACGACCCTAAATAAGCAGATCATCCTGATGTATCTTTACACCCACTATATCTCTCAATATATTGTTCATTGTCCTTTAAAATAAAGCAGCAGCCGGACTAAGCCAGAAGGGCATCCTTATAAATGTAAAAGTTCCAAATGAAGTAATGAATGATGTTAAATCTTGAGAGTCACTATGCAAGTTCACCTGGTGATATGCTGAGGCTAGATCCAAAGAAGAAAAATATCTTGCACCATTCAACATTGTCTACATCTCAGTGATGTTAGGTAGGGGATAGGGGGTCTACTTCCACATTTTTACTGAGCACATGCAGATCCACAAACAACCTCACATAACCATTGGGTTTATGCTCCAATACTACTGGTGCGAGCCATTCCGTTGCTTCCACTTTTTCAATTACACCACTCGTAGGCTTCCACTTTTTCAATTACACCACTCGTAGGCTGGGATTCTATTGCCTGCATCTGAGTGCTTCCTGACCCTGCTCGTAACCGCAGCCTGAGGAGTAATACCGGAGCGTATCTTTGACTTTGTCTGCCAGCACCGATAGCGGCGAACTAAGGGCTTCGCTTGTGACGTGGAGGAGACCAGGGACTCGGGACTGCGAGGTACAGCGGGCCTTGCTCCATCGATATTGGCCACAGCTGGGGCCTCTTCCCGAGCCTGCCCACTGTCCACTGATTGTTCATTAAGCCTCGCGGCCCCCGCTTCGCGGGAGCTGCTCGTAGGCTGGGATTCTGTTGCCTGCATCTGAGTGCTTCCTGACCCTGCTCGTAACCGCAGCCTGAGGAGTAATACCGGAGCGTATCTTTGACTTTGTCTGCCAGCGCCGATAGCGGCGAACTAAGGGCTTCGCTTGTGACGTGGAGGAGACCAGGGACTCGGGACTGCGAGGTCCAGCGGGCCTTGCTCCATCGATATTGGCCACAGCTGGGGCCTCTTCCCGAGCCCGTCCACTGACCATTGATTGAGGTTCATTAGCAGCATAAATCACGCCCAGGTACGCGCACGCGGGACGCGCACCGGGACGAGGACCAGAAAGAAGCCCGGACAAAGGGCGGACAGTCTTAGACAGTCCGAGACAGGACGCGAGTGGACTGGGCCAAGAACTCTGCCCGAAAAATTGCCTGAGTCGCACTATCTTTATTCCTGTAAGACTCCGAAAACTGTTGCAGCTTTGCGGACAAATTGATTGTATGTTTAGCTTAGGTCTCTATCTTATTCTTGGGGATTAAACCATTAAGTGCCTAGCGGACTAACATACTAGCATAGGTTGTCATGTCTAAACTAAAGAATGTTATTGCACCTAGTAATACCATGGATAATTACCTTGTACAGGTTGTTGCAAAAATCAATAGTGAGAGAAGATCTTCATTGGGCCTGAGCCAGTCCCCTATTTTCCCCTTGTCTGAACCTAATAGAGGAGATTTACTGGAGCTGGATACTAGTAACGAGGCTCCTGTGGCTGACCAGACTAATAATGATATTTTTGTACAGAATATATCGGCAATTGCCGTGACTGAAATGGTAGCTGAGTATGATCTAGATTCAGTAGAGGAACAATCCCCACCCCCAGTGCCCGTGCCCGCACCTAGAATCACCAGAGGGAGTAATAAGGGCCAACCCAAACGAGGTGGGCTACTTTCGAGTAGAAAACGACCAGCCTCCCCACCCAAAAAATGTGATACAGCCAAAGGAAGGGTGGAGAACGGGGGGAGCATTTCCTTGGATGATGCCCAGCTTAAGAAATTAGCAAGCATGTTCGACTCAAAGTTGAAGGGCATTATTAACACCTTGGCTGCTAAGGGGTTTTCCCGCTGTGTGCTGGAAATTGGAATACTCCATTGTTCATGACAAGGTCAACTCGTCATAAGCACAGCACAGGTAAAACCCATGACGAGTTGACCTTGTCATGAGCACTGAAGGGGTTAAACCATTAGTAGCAAAAATTGATCAACTTACAGAAGAGGTTCATAGACTAGGGAGGCTTTTAAAGAAAACTATAGAGGAGGTGGGAGACATTCCGAACCAAGTGGTATGTAGAGTTGAGTCAAAAATAGCACCTGTGGGGCGGGTGGTGGGGGGTGGCGAGAAAATAGTACCTAACCCACCCCCTGGTCATCATCAAGAGGTAGGGGACCATGCACTATCTGAGGACGGTTCCTCGGCAAGGCTAGCGGGACAAATTACATCGTGTCCAGAGAAAGGCCCAGTAGAGCTCATTGTAGAATCCTCCCCCCTTGTTTTGGTTTTGGCTAATGTACCACCCCTGAAGCCTGGCCAGATGGAAACTACACCGTCTTTAGTAAGTAAAGCACTACATTGGCTATCCAATAACATGGCTATATCCCCATGGGTAAGCAGCAGCTAGCAGGGGAAATAGTCACGGCAAGAAGAGTTGACTGGATAGGGAACAGCCCCCCAAAAATTGGGGGTGACTGTGTAGTGTTGCATTTTTCAGGGCCGGAAGTGCTCCCCAACATCCTGCCAAACTTATTTCCCCCTCAACGTAGAACTGCAGATATAATCCCACTAACTCTTGAATTCTTTTACCCTAGAAGGGGAAATATTCTGAATTCAAGCATACTGAGGACTAAGTGGAATTTGGTGTCAAAGGGAAGGGCTAGGGGTGGTCAAACCTGTGACTGGGGTCTGAGTCTTGAAAATAGGTTTGCAGCACTATCCAATCTTAATGAATGCGATTGACTTGGTTGTGGTGAAAGCACTGAATTTTATGATTTAATAGTGCGTGATGACCTTTGTACTACTGCTGATAAGGGCAATGTGGTTACTGTGCCCCGAGTAAGAAGGAGTGAACTACCTAACTTAAAAGAAAAAGGGCTAAACAGGGAAGCCCCTGTACTGCTGAATGTGAGCAACTCGGAGAAAAATACTGGTCTTGGGCTCGTAGCCTCTCCTTTCGAAATATTAGACCATCCCCCTACTAATCTAGATCCTGAAGCTGATTTGGTATCTGTAAGTCTAGACAGGCTGTCACCTCCAGGGCAGGCATGTCTAACTACAGATAAGTCGAGGCTGTCTTTCCTTTCTTGGAATCTCGCCGGGATAGCTAATAAACTGATTTCCCCAGAATGGTGCGACTTTATTGACCAACATGATATTATTTTGTTTCAGGAAACATGGTCATTGAGCCCAGTTTATCGGGTTGGGTTTCTTAATTTTCATATTCCAGCTATCAAAAATCCCAAAGGGCGCCCATCCGGAGGCTTGACTATATGGGTACGCCAATCGTTACATTGTAAAATCCAACAAAGGACCCTTACGTCGTATGATATATTACCAGTGAACATTACATGGGCCAATGGCCAAGGAATGGCTATTTTTAACATCTATGCCAGGGGGGTCGGGGGGGGGGGGACACATCTGAAGTAATATCTGTCATTGATCAGGAGTTTGAGATGTTGCCAACACAGCTATCTATAATAGTAGGGGGTGATATAAATACTACCTTTGAACCTCTAGGACAAGAGGACCAGTTTTTGGCCGTAGATGAGAATAGCAAACGGGGAGTTCCCCAGCTTGAACTGGCTATGGTCAAGAGATGGTCTGCTGTGGCCACCAAAAAACAAAGAGTTTATGCTTAGCAAGGGGTCTTAGAGCAGCAAATGGCCGGACCCCATCTGATCGTCAAGGCAATAATACATTTGATAATGGAAGGACAACCAGCCGAATAGACTACTTTCTTGTGGATATTAGGGACTGGCATAGGCTGCAAGATATGATTGTAAAAAGTAGAATTGAAAGTGATCACATCCACTCTGCATGGATTTTCTAATTAATCTAGGGGTGAGAGAAACAAGCCTTGGGAGTGGCAAGGTGTCCCTAGATATAGTTTCCTCAAACAATCAGCGCCATGTAAAATGGGGTAGATTGGTAGAAGACCCTAAGCAGATCGAGGATCTTAAGAGAGTGGTGGCTGAGGAAGTAAATATTTTGAAACCACATAGTGATAAACCAAATTTCCCTGAAATTATGGCTGAGTCTTACCCTAATTTTTTTACTAAACTCCAGGGGTTCTTTTTGAAAACAATAGTGCAAAATAAGGCTATGAAAAAGCTTCCTAAGCTAGGATGGTATGATCAATCTTGTAGAATAGCCCGCCAGAATCTAGGAACCGAGCTTAGGTCTAGGAATATCATAGGAGTAAGGAAGGCCAGGGATATATATAGGTTAGCCCAAAAAAAAGCTAAGAAACAGTGGGACGAAGATCATTGGCGTGATTTGAAATTTGCTTGTGCCGCCAAAAATCACAAGCAACTTTGGGCAATCGTTAAGTGGGACAGAGGAGGGTCACCAGATGCACCTCAAAATAATGTTGCCAAAAATCAGTGGATAGATTTTTTCAAGCCTTAGTATGCCTGTAACTTAGCTGCAGATTGTTATCCCCTACCCCCCACGGTCTTCTACAGCTGCCAAGTATTTACTATAAAAGATGTCAGCATTGCATTAGACTGTGTGACAGGGGGAAGAGCGCCAGGCATGGATGGCATCCCTGCTGATGTGTTTCTAAGTGATCAGGAATCATGGTGTCAGTACTTTTCATGGCTAGCCAACTCTGTGGCTCAGGGTGCTCCTATGCCCACTTCTTGGAAGGGTGCGGAAATAATTCCAGTATTTAAAAAGGGCGACAAAACGCTACCCAGTAACTATAGACCCATCAGTCTTATAGATTCAGCACAAAAACTGATGGGTCGATTAGTGCAGAACAAGCTTCAATCTTGGATAGTTGAAAAAGATATCTTGTCTCCATACCAAGCTGGTTTCCGTCCCCTGACTAGTTCAATTGACCAGGTTTTCTATTTTATAGCCCTCTATTGGAGGAATGTGACCTTGATTAATGGCCCGCTGTATGCTGTATTTGTCGACTTAAAATCAGCTTTTGATCTAGTCCCCCGGCCAAAATTATGGAGTCTACTTGCTGAAGCTGGTATAAGTCCAGAATTGCTAACGCTGCTTGTCCGCTTACATGAAAACAACTTCGCTAGACTTAGGTGGGGGGCACAGGGTGAAGTGACTGATCCTTTCCCTGTGGAACGTGGGGTTAGACAGGGGTGTGTCCTGGCCCCTACACTGTTTTCCATATACATTAATGGTATTGTGGACCACTTAAGAAGGTTCCCCACTGATGCACCAGTGCTAGCAGGGGCTCGTGTGCCAGTCCTCATGTTTGCGGACGATACGCTAATAGTATCACGAACTCCAAGTGGGCTTCAGAAGGCAGTTAATGCTTTTGGTGAGTTTTGTCAGATCCGCAGTCTAGAGTTGAATACTTCTAAGACCAAGTTTATGTGTATGAATCAACGGAAGGCCTTCAAAGGCTCAATTACTTTCAATGGTACCCCCTTAGAGCAGGTAGAGGCTTTTACATATTTAGGAATATCCCTTCAGGGTAATATGAGATGGAATAGTCATATTGATATGGCAATCTTAAAATTCCACCAACTAGCAGGTGTGGTAGCGCTTAAACATAGAGCCTCACTGACTAAACCAATCACCCCTGCTTTAGAAATTTACAACATGAAGGTGATAAGTGCCTCACTGTATGGATCGGAGTTATGGGGATTCTCTAATTTGAAGGACTTGTCATTGGCAGAGAATAGGTTCTTGCGGCGCCTAGTTGGGGCACCACAAAGTACTCCTACTGTTCCTCTGCTGCTCGATCTTGGCAGGAAAAGTATAGAGGACCTAGCTCGCCTACGCCCTCTGTTATATTGGAGACGGATAATGATAACCCCGGAACCAGCTCACTATGCTGCCGCGCTAACAGACATTATTAATGCTGACCGCTTCCATACCATCTTGTGGCTTAAAGAAATTAGGGGCGTGTTATCCAACCTGGGTCTCGACCATCTATGGGCTAACACCAATGCATCATGTTTTCCAGCAAAGTCTATTTTGAAGAAAATGTATTGGGACATGGTTCAATCATCTGCTTCTTGTATTGGATCCAATTCCAAATTAACCCGACGTTTTCTTGACATCAAAACAGTACCATCATGTGAACCCTACTGGGATACTATTGAAAAGGCGTTTGATAGGAAACTGTATTTCCAATTTAGAATTGGAACTCTTCCCTTAAACGCATTTACACAAAACTGGTCTGCAAACCGAGAAGAGAAATACCATTATTGCAAAGATCTAACAGAGAATGTTTCCCATTTACTGTTTGCTTGCCCTCTCTATGACTGCCCACGCCGTAAATGGATAAAACCAGTGTGTCTTAACCTAGGGACACGCAGACACACAGAGGCGCTTAGAATACTGGAAACAGATTGTACACCTTACTCTGCGATCGCTGTTGCAAAATTCTTAGGATGGGCTTGGACTATTCGCACCCGTAGTATACAATCACTTGATGCAGCCAAATGAATTATTGTAATCATGGTTTTTATATATGGATTATTTTATATCATGTATTCGAAGTGACAGCAGAAAGTGTTTAATGTTGTTTTAAACATAATGATTTATATGAATTGTAGGTTTAGTATTTATTGTGTAGAGGTAGGATGTAACTGCTTTTATGACTTGCTGTCGAATAAAGCTTTTGAATTTGAATTACACCACACTTTTATGAATCTCTCCACTTCCAGCTTCATATTATCCTTAACCCCAAAGGGATACCCTCTAACTTTGCTCACAACTGGCACTGAGTTCCTTTGCAACAGAATTTTGTGGACATAACCTTTAAGGCACCCCAACTTATCATAATCAGGTCTACTTTCTTCAACTTGGCTAATCTGACTTGCGTTCTTAAAACAAACTGCCGAATTCTCATTAGGATCGAAATCGACTGATAAGTCCCTTTGATTAGGCCAACTGATTAGATAATCACCTTTTCTTGGATACATACATTTTACCAGCTGTATAGCTCCCTTTAAAGTGAATCGCTCCTGTAAAATAACTCATCAATTTGATTGGTTCTCCTCCATATCCTTTAGGCTGAATATCAGGTTTAATAAGTGTGACCTTATCTTTTAACTCAGTTTCATAAATGTCCCTGGGAATCAAGCTTATTCTGGCTCCAGAGTCGAACAACATATGCACTGGCACATTTTCAATCTGAACCAACTCAAAAGGACAATCTTTACCATCCTCCATAACTTGTAGAACAATTTCCTCACATTCTGCTTCCTCCTCACGTGTCACTTCTTGAATTTATTTCTTTGAATTACTACGCCTTCAACACTTTGTGACATAACATTTTCTCTCACACATTCTGAACGTGACTTTCCATCCTGTTCATTCTTTATTATTGGCTCAGTGACCATATTCACCACATCTAAAACAAACATCCTTGAATTCTTATTTTCACTCTCTTTATCTTTCCTTTCCCTAAAAGGCCGAAATTGATCACTATCAACACTTTTAGTTTTGGTTTTAACTAACTGAATTTCTCCTTCATTCTTTGTGGTGGACCCCTGCTTTATGTCTTCTGCACGTCCTTGACTCTGTTCTCAAGCTTTCGCAACAGCAATTACCTCCGGGATTATATTTTTTCCCAAATTTTTCTTTAACTTTCTCCACACTGCACCCCAACATAAATAGTCACCCAGCCTCTCTTCACAATGCATTCCAAAATTGCATGTTGAACCCAACTTTCTGAGTACAGTTATATATTCATCTTCTGTTTCTCATAATCGTTGCATCCTCTTGCCAAACTGATACCTTTCAAGAACAGTCGAGACTTTAGGTAAATAATATAAATCAAGCTACCTCAAAACAGGTCTCAAATTCATTTAAATTATGAGCTTCGTCACTAGATAAATCGAGGAAATGTTAAAAAACCTCTTGACACTCTGGTCCTAGACAATGTAGCAATAATTATGTTTTTTGTTCTGCACTTGTTATGTTGTTATGTTATGTTATGTTATATTTTATTTTTATAGCGCACGGCTACTCCAACGGAGTGTCCCGGCGCTTTGTTTTGGCAGCTCGGAAAGAAAAACATAACAGAAGAAAGAATTTCCAGACCAACACAATAACATAACTAAAGAGTAAAAAGCCAGGTTTTTAGATTTTTCCTAAAGGACAACAGATTCGAAGTGCTTCGTAGAGCCAGTGGCAAGGTATTCCAAAGCTGGGGCGCCCTCGTACTAAAGTAGCGCCCCCCCACACGGGCCTTCCTGACCCGGGGAACCACCGCAAGAGACAGAGCCTCCGAACGAAGAGCTCTAGTTGGACGATAAAAGGCAAGCCACTTAGGGACATAGCACATTTTTCCCACTTTAAATGATGATCTCCAGGGTTTATTAGAAAAAATGGGGGAGGAGGTATGTTTTTCATTTGAAAAAAAAAAAAAAACCTCAGTAACACCTGATCTAATATTCAAGACACCTCACCTGTGAAGTAAAAGGTTATTCGTATTCCATATCTTTATTCGGTATTTAGAAACACCATAAAAGTACAATTTAAAATAACATTAAAAGTACACTTTTACACAATTCCATAACAGACCAGTGAGACCCCGTTCTCTACCCACTTTACAACATTTGTCTTCGCGGGCCTCTTTTTCAACAAATCCCTCTTGTCTCTCTGAGTTTAACTGACATTCTTAGAAAGCCCGTAATAGAAAGTAGGGTTAAGGGATCCTGCGCCAATTGTAAGAATAAAAGGGCCACCTTGGCATGTTTAAATTTGTTTTTTCTCAATAAGCAAACTAAAAACCGGCACCTGGGCACTGAATACAAGGGACATAGTAATACAAAATGAAGGGTATCCTGCGGAGATCGTTGATCGCAGTCGCAGGGACCCTTTGGCTTAACTAAAGTGGTAAAACCTGCAGACACGGCTAATAAATAATGTAAAAAGTTGAGCCTAAAACGTGTTATTAAAAACCTATCCTGAGCATTGTATATAAGAGCGAGATATGGTTCCATTTCATTGCTGGACCTCACTAGGTTGTAATCTCTCATCAACTGTTTCTTCCCCTCCTTCTCTTCTCTTATTTGGGTGTTATACGTGAGTAACTTCCTCTTCACGCTGCTCGTTTCCCGACCTGTAATTCCGAATGGGTTTAGAAACAAGTCTTTACAGCCAATGTTTTCAAAGGCCCCCTTTAAATATTTCAGCCATGGGATATTCAGGCCCCTATCTCTAGCAAGACAGTCCGTGATTATTGATTTGGACAGTGATGCCTCTGAGTTAGTCCAGATCTTTAACCATGCTATTAGTGGCCTGGCCTGGAGCCTATCCTTAATAAACACAGCCTCCCCCAATTCTGCATGAGCGATAAGGGAGGGGACACACTGTGGGACTTTGAGGAGTTTTCTCATAAATTTATTCTCCTCAACTTGTAGTTTATTCATGTTAACCATCCCCCAGAGTTCCGCCCCGTATGCAGCTTTAGAATAACAGATTGAGTTATATAATTTCATCACTTCGGCCGGTGACCAACATCCTAATCTGCGTCCAAAATTCATTAGTCCCCCTGACAGTAACTTATTACAACACTCAGCTACCAATGGTTTAAAATGTAAGTGCCCATCAAATAAGATTCCCAAATATGAGAATGGCTGTACTTTTTCCAATTTATGTTCGCCTATCCTATAATTAAAAATTTTCCTGGACTTTGTACCCAACTCCATTATGTATGACTTGGTAAGGTTGGCTGACGACTCTAGCTTGTTCATAAAGTCCACAAATCCATCTAGTAGTCGCTGTAGACCTAAAGGAGTGCGTGCCAACAATACCACGTCATCTGCATAAAGCAGAACTGGGATTGCCCTTCTCTCTATTCTAGGAGAGTCCACATTTAGACTTACTAGGGCTCGTTCGAGTCCATTGATGTATAAGGAAAACAAAAAAGGTGCCAATATGCATCCCTGCCGCACACCACTAGTACAAGTAACAGATTCGGTGCAACTGCCCTCTAAATTATATCTTACTTTGGCCGAGGTATTCCAATGTAGGGCCTTCATAATGTTGATCAATTCTTGATCTGCCCCCAAAGAGTTCAGTACGTCCCATAGCTTTTCCCTACAGACGCAGTCGAACGCTGCAGTTAGGTCCATAAATGCTAAATAGACCGGCTCATTACAGGCGATTGTATATTTTGCCACTAGTAAATATAAATTTAGGCATTGGTCTGTGGTGGATATTTTAGCCCTGAATCCATACTGCAGGTCTGAGATTATTTGGTGTTCCTCAGCCCAGGTCATCAGGCGATCTAAAACAGCGCATCCTAAGACCTTGGCTGGCACATCTATAAGAGAGATAGGGCGGTAGCACTGTGGGTTATCTCTGTTCCCCTTTTTGAAAATTGGCACAATAATCGCTGATGACCACGAACGTGGAAGCCCAGTGACTATGGCCACATTTATTATTCTTGTGTGAGGATTGGTGCCCATAGATCCACCTGGCTCAGATAAAGGTCCGGGGGAATCCCATCAGGACCTGGCGCTTTGTTTTTAGTGAGACCCAGAATGCCAGCAGTAATCTCTTCCAGCGAGAATTCGAGTGTTAAATTCTCCCTGCCTTCCTCTGGGTTCACTAATTCATGGTGCCCCCGATTGTATAGCCCTTTAAAGTGCGCCACCCATTGTTCCGGGAGGATATTACAAGCTATCTGCGTGCTGTTCCCCTCTTGAAAGCAAGGGTTATTAATTATCTTCCAGAAACTGTTCAAATCATTTCTTTCAGCCGCTTCTCTCAGATCCTCCCAGGTCTGTGATTGGAGGGCGCCCTTCTTTTGCTTTACTGCCTTCTTGTAATTAACTCTGCACTGTACCACCCTGTATTTATCCCTCGGATTGCATCTTAGGGCTGCTCTTAATTTTCTCTGTGCAACCGAGCACTCTTTGTCAAACCATCTGGGACAGTCTTTCGGCTTACTCTGCCCTGTTGTTCTTAATAGGCTATCAATCAGTCGGGCCATACCCTCAAATAACTCCACTAACTGTGGCCCTACTACTGCCATATCCAGACAGTCCTCTAAGAGTTGCTTCCCTTCTGTTACAAGCGATCTATAAAATTTGTCCCCATCAACGCGTGACCATTTTAGTCGGCTGCCCTGGTCTGTGACTGTTTCTATGTTAGACCTTATTCCCTTTGTTGTCTGCCTCTTTCTTTCCAGATCTATGAGGGACAACACCAAAGGGTTATGATCGCTGAAACCGCTCATGGCAATCGAAAATCTCAGAGCACACCTCTTTAACAACTGAGACACTAGAATAAAATCTATAAAGGGACTACAACCCCTCCCTTTAAAGGTCGGGGTGACTGAGATATTACATTCCACTGCCAATAAATCCATTGTGTGCTCGAGCTTGTAACTTTCCATCATACTTGACAACTCCTTGCCTTCCACTGTGTGTTCAAAATGTGGTCCCTCCTCTAGGTTACATGAGTTCCAAGAATCTTTAATCGGTAATAGCTTGGGGCATAAATGACAATTAAAATCCCCTGCTATTATAAACATGGGTTCCATTGCCCCTGCTTCTGCTCCCTAATCTTACATAATCTATCATCAAGCTCTGTCGTTCTGTTACATTCTGAGTTATAAAAGTTCACCAGGATTAGGTTAAAATTCCTGCTTTTAAGACCAAGACCTAACATATTTTCTGAATTCCAGCAAAGCTCAGTCCATCTCCCTTCCAGGGACAAATCTACAAACGTTAGAAGCCCCCCCCCCTCGCTCTTCCAGCCACAGATTTTTTTGCGGGGTTGCTAAACGATTTGTACCCCGCTAAGTGAAAATTGGAATGATCGACTTCCCAGGTTTCTTGAAAGCAAATTATTTTCGAATTCTTAATGTGTTCTAGCCATTCCTTATTTCGAAACTTTGCAGACAAGCCCGCTACGTTCCAAGATATTAATTCTGTTGCTCTCACAGGTTCACTTATTTGCGCATCTATTCTTTTTAGCCTACATATTCCAATATTTGGGTTATTTTCATTTTCTGGGTCAGGCTGATATATATCTGTTACGGTGCTACCTTCCTCTTCCTGCTTTCCTTCTTGTAATTCTGAATTAGAGGGAGTTGCAGCTAACACCCTTTCTCTGTTGACCCGCTCTCCCAATAGTCAGTCGACTTCACTAAGATGTCTACCACATTGTAAAGGTGCATATCTATTATACAAAGGAAGCATTCTCCCCCCCCCCCCCCCACCATGCTAGGGCGCCCTGCTGACCGTATATATTTTTTCTCCCTGAGGAATGAGCCCTGATGCCACAAGCAAGGGCTCATTCCTCATCCTCCCATCCCCGGATTGTCCCCTTCCAGGATTGCCTTTTGTGTTCGTAAGGCTATCATGGTTCTCAATATGCCTGGGGCTATGTGCGTAATCTGCTGGCATATAAAAGTAACTGAGATTCCTTGCCACAATTGATGAGTCTTGATGTCCCTGAGCTTTCCGACTGACATAAGCAACCACCATGGGGTCATCAAAATTAACAACAATGCAATCACCTCTTTGATTTTTTGGCCTTCCTCCTACCCAGCTCACTCTCCTTACAAAGAGAATTTTGCATCTAACATCTCTTGGGTAAGGGCCTATTGTTATTTAACCAATGTGTCACCTTGTTTTTTAATTGGTCATACCTTTCAAATGTGCCCTCTTCCACTACTGGGACGCCTGTCAGGATTGCTACATAAGGCGTGCAGTCCGGGGGTAAATGTAGGTGGGGGCCCTGTATCCTTTCAGTGTTCGTATCCCCCTCCATAGTATTAGTATTACCTCTCCCGTGTTCCTCTACCAGCGCTGACTTTTCTCCCCTCTGCGTCCCTCCCCCTTCCTTTGCTGTTCTAATGGAGTCTACCGTTGGACTTACAATATCCTGTGTCGTGGGACTTGAGTGAACAACAATAAGGTCCCTTCCCTCTCTCCTTGAATCATTAGACTTCCCACAGTCTATTGGCTTCTTCTCGGCTCCTCCTAAGATTGACTTTATCAGTCCCTCGGTTTTCTCGAGTCTCTTTTCAATCATTTCGAGTCTATTCAGCAATGGCTCCAAGGATGTTGATATTAGGCCCCCTATTTTCTGCCAGTAATTATCGTCAGGTAGTGGCACAGACACTGTAATCACAAAGGAGCTCAGAGGGACAAGACGGTACATACAGGATAGCCCTCCACTCAATTAAATCCAATAACAACAAATCCCTGTACCCTGGATTTTCGTTAGCAAATGTCTGGTTGACATGAGAAACCAACAAGCTGGATCACTACTATGATTCCAACAACACCCCCTCTCAATTTATGGTTAGGTGTATGTTCTCTAATGTCATACTATACAACACAATCCGCTGTTTGTAACTATAAGTGGGAGACTCCGGGAAAGATTCAACTCGACACATCCAGTGATGTCTGTCCCACTGAAACAGTCCATCCATCCACACTCAAACCATAGGAAAATGAAAAAATGTGTGGCGGAGAGGAAGGCACCTCACGGGCGAACAACCCTCGGGGATCTTGGCAGATGTTACCAATACTCAGCCCCTTTCTCATCATTGGTTGCCATTCCTTTTCCAGGAAAAGAACAGTGTCAAAGCAAAAAACTTATGCAAACATCATTGGATTACCCTTTTACCCACTCCAGACGTCTATTGGAGTATTTTACGAAAAAAAGGGGTCTGTGTGAAAAGCACGACTGATTTACTCTAGTATCTAGCGTTAAATTATCGCCTTACCTAACGTTGGGCGCCATGTAGTGTAGTCCCTATATTCCCAATAGGCCCTGCGCATTGGAATAATATATACTGTAGTTTAGACGTAGGACTGAGGTCTACTAGGTCTCCACCAAATATATTAAACTTAATAGTGAGTGCCAGCTAGCTCAGAGGTCACTAGAAACGTTCTTGAATTCACAAAAAGGGATTCGTTTCTGACAACCGCATAAACATGACAACTTTGTTTCCCAAGAATAAGAAATCAAATCTCTAGAGTCGCAGAAACAATAGATAACTATTTTACTCAGTCAATCGTGCATGCTTTGTTTCACCAGAGATGCAGAGAAATAGAGAGACGGGCGTTTTCAATAAAAGTATTTATTGAACAGTCTTCTTTCTCAAGTATTGGAAATTAACTGCTACAGTCGGAATACTGGTTATAAAGTACAATGCATATAATACAAAAAATATTATAAAGTAGTACTGTAAAAGCATGATATGGTTTCTAAGCCATAAAAGTGCATACAACGTGTAAAATTCATACAGTAATAAATAATGACTAAAAGTACTCAACTGCTGCTTCTAAAATACGCCTACCCCGGTGTACCTAACCTAAGTCTAGTACGAGGGAAGAAGTAAGTGAGGAGTAGCCTAAGTTTAGTAGTTCTCTGCCAGGAATCTATTCCAGGAATTCTCTAAGAGGTCTAATCAGCTCCGTACCTTGGTGTTAGAATGAAGGAGGTCTTGTATCTCTCTCTCAGGACTCGATTTCCCAGATACCCGCAAGGGTAAGCCGGAAACACTGGAGCTGGATTTCTCGGCAAGAGAAAAGACAGCCTCTCTCTCAGTGCGTCAGCTGGAGGGTCGGCTTCCTTGGGCACTTGCTGCTGCCTGGGCGTCGGGCAAGTAGATAGTCGATCTGCTCCAAACCACTGTGTGTTTGACTGGGCAAACCTGGGCATATTTATACTTTGGAGGTGCTGAGTTTGATGCATATTTGGACTTAATATCGTCACTCAAAGGCTAAATTCTTGGAAAACGCCAGGAGTACTTGGAGAACTTACTATTCAAGCAGGGGGAAGTTCCTAGCTGCTGAAGGCGGGTTTTTCCAAAAAATCGTTGTTAATTCTCGGAACCTAGTGGAAGTAGCCATGCCGTATTTGGGCTGTGTGGCTTAGACCAAATAGGGTAGTGATTTCTATTGACCCTGCTTGCAGGGCCGGTCGCTCCACACACCGCGCGGTTTCCCCCCTGTGGGTGCCCAGGACTCCTGCCGCGAGCTCTCAGCTGATGCCACGCTCCTGAGCTGTAATGATCGCCCCAGTGCTCGTTTCTCCCGCACTCTTTTCCAGCTGAGTGCCTGTTTGCTAGTTTTCTTGTATTTTTTGTTCTGTTGCCAGTAATTTGCCGATTCCATGTTCCCCGTGTTCCCCGTGACTGTTCCCGCTTCAGTTCCCCCGCTCCCCGCTGCTGCTCCCCTGCGGCCCACCCCTTTTTTCTTCTGTACCCATTCCCTCTGTCGCCCATTGGCCACCCCTCTCCCGCCTCCCAGCTGCTCCTCCCTTCCACTTGGCCATTTATGGAAGTCGCCGCGTGGTGGTGAGCTGTGCTGATCGCCCCAGTGCTGGTTTCTCCTGCACTCTTTTCCAGCTGAGTGCCTGGTTGCCAGTTTTCTTGTATTATTTGTTCTGTTGCCAGTAATTTGCCGATTCCTTGTACCCTGTGACTGTTTCCCGCTTCCGTTCCCCCCCGCTCCCCGCCGCTGCTCCCCTGAGGCCCGCCCCTTTTTTCTTCTGTACCCACTCCCTCTATCGCCCATTGGCCACCCCACTCCCGCCAGCTGCTCCTCCCTTCCACTTCGCTATTTATGGAGGTCGCCGCGCGGAAGCGCAGCGTACGCACGCCACGGGCGTGCCAAAGGCAAGCCCGTCTGCGCCTGGACCGCGCCCAACACCAGAACCCCTGGACCCCACGCCCCCCGCCACGCCACACTGCACTACGACTCCAGCACCCTCTGTGCACTCAACACCGGACGAGCCCACCCCTGCTACCGGGCTACCCCGAAACGCACCCAAGGACCCTTCACCTGCTGCAACTGCAGCTACACCAGCACCCAGCCCACCAAAACACCAGCCAAAGAACCCAACCACCTCCGCTGCATTCTCCTCAACACACGCTCCGCTCGCACCTGAGAGGCCTGCACTGGCTCCCCGTCAACAAGAGGATCACCTTCAAGCTCCTCATCCATGCACACAAAGCACTTCACAACACCAGACCTACCTACCTCAACAACCGACTCAGCTTCCACACCCCCTCCCGAAGCCTCCGCTCAGCCAACCTCGCCCTCGCCACAGTCCCTCGCATCCAGAAAACCACAGATGGCGGAAGATCCTTCTCCTACCTCCCCGCCGAGACCTGGAACACCCTCCCAACCAACCTACGACAGACTCAGGACCTACTGGCATTCAGAAGACTCCTCAAGACCTGGATCTTAGATCAGTGGCAACCCCCCCCCCCCCCTAGCGCCTTGAGACCCTCACGGGTATGTAGCGTGCTTTAGAAATGTAATGATTGATTGATTATGCCTATATAAGGATATGATATAGTATACCTGTATAAGGGCATGAATCGGGAAATTTACACTAGGGGCCTAGATTTGATTACAACACCCACTCCACGATCTTAAGTTCAATTAAGCTAACCTAATAAGCACGGAACATATCTAAAGCTAGTGTCTACAATCCCACCCCAAAATACCTAAAAATGCACTTGAAATGGTTTGTACATGATAAAAATATTGAGTATTTCTACAGTACGCATTTTAAGGAAGTGATGACATTCTAAGCATATAGTATTGTATCTGCAAACTGAATGTATCATGAATTTACATTTATGAAAATGGCTCTTAAATACAGAAAGAAAGGTCGAGACCATTCCATAACATAACATATCATGTCAATGGTTATATGAGGACGAAGCCAAATATATTTTCTAGGCAGTGTTTCAAAAAGAAAATAATTTCTTGTTCTCTAATAATAGTTCTACTTTAAGCAGATTAGTCTGTGTCAAAAAAGTTCAATAATTTTGGAGAGAAAAACAGAGTCCCAAAGTTAAATTTCTTTGTTTTGGAAAATTGAAAGCTGAATTTCAGAGTTCAGGGAACGCTGTGTGCATGAATCAAAAGTTATTCTCGGTGCCAGGAGAAAACATTAGATCATCAAGGCTGGCAAAGAAATCGTCTACCACAGTAGGTGAAAGTGGAACCACTTGATCAAGCAGATCAAAAGTGCACAGATGAGAAGCATTGCCGTCAGCGTCAGGTGCCGCATTAGCAGTGTTCAAATTAGATAGTACCTGTGTGCCTGTTGATTCATTCTCGTATCTTACCCTCAGTTAGACTTACTGGTGAGACCTCAATGAATGCCGTCATCAGGATTGGTAGCCATTGGGGACAACATGATGCATGAGCCGTTACAGGACCTAGCAAGGCGTCGACATCCGATGGCAGTACTGATGGAAGTGTAAGACAGATGTCCAACATGCATTCCTCTCCACAAAGCAGGCATTGTAGAACAGGTAAGATGAAATCTTGCCAGATTGGTCTGAACGATAGAAACCACGTAGTGTTCAGATCTCTTAAACGACCCAAGCCAAGAATCTGTGAAATCCTTTCACGATACCTCACGGCAAGGAGGGTCCCTTCCATGTTGGTCTGGGTATCGTTGGTTGCTGTACTTGCCATATCGGAGCAGAAGGAATAAAAATAGAATTCCTGCTACGAGTCCCAAGATGAGAGGCTGGCCGCCGAACACAGAGTGCACGAAATATGGAAAAATGCCGAGGACTGCTTCAAATGTTGTTAACAGTCCCGAAAAAATTGTCTTAAATACATGTGCGATGCCACTGGTATCAGACATGTTTAAGATTTGACTTAACATTTCTGCGAAATGTACTGGGCAGTTTGTTGATAATAATGCACGTATCTCTGCAGATGCCCTCGGATTGCATCTTAGGGCTGCTCTTAATTTTCTCTGTGCAACCGAGCACTCTTTGTCAAACCATCTGGGACAGTCTTTCGGCTTACTCTGCCCTGTTGTTCTTAATAGGCTATCAATCAGTCGGGCCATACCCTCAAATAACTCCACTAACTGTGGCCCTACTACTGCCATATCCAGACAGTCCTCTAAGAGTTGCTTCCCTTCTGTTACAAGCGATCTATAAAATTTGTCCCCATCAACGCGTGACCATTTTAGTCGGCTGCCCTGGTCTGTGACTGTTTCTATGTTAGACCTTATTCCCTTTGTTGTCTGCCTCTTTCTTTCCAGATCTATGAGGGACAACACCAAAGGGTTATGATCGCTGAAACCGCTCATGGCAATCGAAAATCTCAGAGCACACCTCTTTAACAACTGAGACACTAGAATAAAATCTATAAAGGGACTACAACCCCTCCCTTTAAAGGTCGGGGTGACTGAGATATTACATTCCACTGCCAATAAATCCATTGTGTGCTCGAGCTTGTAACTTTCCATCATACTTGACAACTCCTTGCCTTCCACTGTGTGTTCAAAATGTGGTCCCTCCTCTAGGTTACATGAGTTCCAAGAATCTTTAATCGGTAATAGCTTGGGGCATAAATGACAATTAAAATCCCCTGCTATTATAAACATGGGTTCCATTGCCCCTGCTTCTGCTCCCTAATCTTACATAATCTATCATCAAGCTCTGTCGTTCTGTTACATTCTGAGTTATAAAAGTTCACCAGGATTAGGTTAAAATTCCTGCTTTTAAGACCAAGACCTAACATATTTTCTGAATTCCAGCAAAGCTCAGTCCATCTCCCTTCCAGGGACAAATCTACAAACGTTAGAAGCCCCCCCCCTCGCTCTTCCAGCCACAGATTTTTTTGCGGGGTTGCTAAACGATTTGTACCCCGCTAAGTGAAAATTGGAATGATCGACTTCCCAGGTTTCTTGAAAGCAAATTATTTTCGAATTCTTAATGTGTTCTAGCCATTCCTTATTTCGAAACTTTGCAGACAAGCCCGCTACGTTCCAAGATATTAATTCTGTTGCTCTCACAGGTTCACTTATTTGCGCATCTATTCTTTTTAGCCTACATATTCCAATATTTGGGTTATTTTCATTTTCTGGGTCAGGCTGATATATATCTGTTACGGTGCTACCTTCCTCTTCCTGCTTTCCTTCTTGTAATTCTGAATTAGAGGGAGTTGCAGCTAACACCCTTTCTCTGTTGACCCGCTCTCCCAATAGTCAGTCGACTTCACTAAGATGTCTACCACATTGTAAAGGTGCATATCTATTATACAAAGGAAGCATTCTCCCCCCCCCCCCCCACCATGCTAGGGCGCCCTGCTGACCGTATATATTTTTTCTCCCTGAGGAATGAGCCCTGATGCCACAAGCAAGGGCTCATTCCTCATCCTCCCATCCCCGGATTGTCCCCTTCCAGGATTGCCTTTTGTGTTCGTAAGGCTATCATGGTTCTCAATATGCCTGGGGCTATGTGTGTAATCTGCTGGCATATAAAAGTAACTGAGATTCCTTGCCACAATTGATGAGTCTTGATGTCCCTGAGCTTTCCGACTGACATAAGCAACCACCATGGGGTCATCAAAATTAACAACAATGCAATCACCTCTTTGATTTTTTGGCCTTCCTCCTACCCAGCTCACTCTCCTTACAAAGAGAATTTTGCATCTAACATCTCTTGGGTAAGGGCCTATTGTTATTTAACCAATGTGTCACCTTGTTTTTTAATTGGTCATACCTTTCAAATGTGCCCTCTTCCACTACTGGGACGCCTGTCAGGATTGCTACATAAGGCGTGCAGTCCGGGGGTAAATGTAGGTGGGGGCCCTGTATCCTTTCAGTGTTCGTATCCCCCTCCATAGTATTAGTATTACCTCTCCCGTGTTCCTCTACCAGCGCTGACTTTTCTCCCCTCTGCGTCCCTCCCCCTTCCTTTGCTGTTCTAATGGAGTCTACCGTTGGACTTACAATATCCTGTGTCGTGGGACTTGAGTGAACAACAATAAGGTCCCTTCCCTCTCTCCTTGAATCATTAGACTTCCCACAGTCTATTGGCTTCTTCTCGGCTCCTCCTAAGATTGACTTTATCAGTCCCTCGGTTTTCTCGAGTCTCTTTTCAATCATTTCGAGTCTATTCAGCAATGGCTCCAAGGATGTTGATATTAGGCCCCCTATTTTCTGCCAGTAATTATCGTCAGGTAGTGGCACAGACACTGTAATCACAAAGGAGCTCAGAGGGACAAGACGGTACATACAGGATAGCCCTCCACTCAATTAAATCCAATAACAACAAATCCCTGTACCCTGGATTTTCGTTAGCAAATGTCTGGTTGACATGAGAAACCAACAAGCTGGATCACTACTATGATTCCAACAACACCCCCTCTCAATTTATGGTTAGGTGTATGTTCTCTAATGTCATACTATACAACACAATCCGCTGTTTGTAACTATAAGTGGGAGACTCCGGGAAAGATTCAACTCGACACATCCAGTGATGTCTGTCCCACTGAAACAGTCCATCCATCCACACTCAAACCATAGGAAAATGAAAAAATGTGTGGCGGAGAGGAAGGCACCTCACGGGCGAACAACCCTCGGGGATCTTGGCAGATGTTACCAATACTCAGCCCCTTTCTCATCATTGGTTGCCATTCCTTTTCCAGGAAAAGAACAGTGTCAAAGCAAAAAACTTATGCAAACATCATTGGATTACCCTTTTACCCACTCCAGACGTCTATTGGAGTATTTTACGAAAAAAAGGGGTCTGTGTGAAAAGCACGACTGATTTACTCTAGTATCTAGCGTTAAATTATCGCCTTACCTAACGTTGGGCGCCATGTAGTGTAGTCCCTATATTCCCAATAGGCCCTGCGCATTGGAATAATATATACTGTAGTTTAGACGTAGGACTGAGGTCTACTAGGTCTCCACCAAATATATTAAACTTAATAGTGAGTGCCAGCTAGCTCAGAGGTCACTAGAAACGTTCTTGAATTCACAAAAAGGGATTCGTTTCTGACAACCGCATAAACATGACAACTTTGTTTCCCAAGAATAAGAAATCAAATCTCTAGAGTCGCAGAAACAATAGATAACTATTTTACTCAGTCAATCGTGCATGCTTTGTTTCACCAGAGATGCAGAGAAATAGAGAGACGGGCGTTTTCAATAAAAGTATTTATTGAACAGTCTTCTTTCTCAAGTATTGGAAATTAACTGCTACAGTCGGAATACTGGTTATAAAGTACAATGCATATAATACAAAAAATATTATAAAGTAGTACTGTAAAAGCATGATATGGTTTCTAAGCCATAAAAGTGCATACAACGTGTAAAATTCATACAGTAATAAATAATGACTAAAAGTACTCAACTGCTGCTTCTAAAATACGCCTACCCCGGTGTACCTAACCTAAGTCTAGTACGAGGGAAGAAGTAAGTGAGGAGTAGCCTAAGTTTAGTAGTTCTCTGCCAGGAATCTATTCCAGGAATTCTCTAAGAGGTCTAATCAGCTCCGTACCTTGGTGTTAGAATGAAGGAGGTCTTGTATCTCTCTCTCAGGACTCGATTTCCCAGATACCCGCAAGGGTAAGCCGGAAACACTGGAGCTGGATTTCTCGGCAAGAGAAAAGACAGCCTCTCTCTCAGTGCGTCAGCTGGAGGGTCGGCTTCCTTGGGCACTTGCTGCTGCCTGGGCGTCGGGCAAGTAGATAGTCGATCTGCTCCAAACCACTGTGTGTTTGACTGGGCAAACCTGGGCATATTTATACTTTGGAGGTGCTGAGTTTGATGCATATTTGGACTTAATATCGTCACTCAAAGGCTAAATTCTTGGAAAACGCCAGGAGTACTTGGAGAACTTACTATTCAAGCAGGGGGAAGTTCCTAGCTGCTGAAGGCGGGTTTTTCCAAAAAATCGTTGTTAATTCTCGGAACCTAGTGGAAGTAGCCATGCCGTATTTGGGCTGTGTGGCTTAGACCAAATAGGGTAGTGATTTCTATTGACCCTGCTTGCAGGGCCGGTCGCTCCACACACCGCGCGGTTTCCCCCCTGTGGGTGCCCAGGACTCCTGCCGCGAGCTCTCAGCTGATGCCACGCTCCTGAGCTGTAATGATCGCCCCAGTGCTCGTTTCTCCCGCACTCTTTTCCAGCTGAGTGCCTGTTTGCTAGTTTTCTTGTATTTTTTGTTCTGTTGCCAGTAATTTGCCGATTCCATGTTCCCCGTGTTCCCCGTGACTGTTCCCGCTTCAGTTCCCCCGCTCCCCGCTGCTGCTCCCCTGCGGCCCACCCCTTTTTTCTTCTGTACCCATTCCCTCTGTCGCCCATTGGCCACCCCTCTCCCGCCTCCCAGCTGCTCCTCCCTTCCACTTGGCCATTTATGGAAGTCGCCGCGTGGTGGTGAGCTGTGCTGATCGCCCCAGTGCTGGTTTCTCCTGCACTCTTTTCCAGCTGAGTGCCTGGTTGCCAGTTTTCTTGTATTATTTGTTCTGTTGCCAGTAATTTGCCGATTCCTTGTACCCTGTGACTGTTTCCCGCTTCCGTTCCCCCCCGCTCCCCGCCGCTGCTCCCCTGAGGCCCGCCCCTTTTTTCTTCTGTACCCACTCCCTCTATCGCCCATTGGCCACCCCACTCCCGCCAGCTGCTCCTCCCTTCCACTTCGCTATTTATGGAGGTCGCCGCGCGGAAGCGCAGCGTACGCACGCCACGGGCGTGCCAAAGGCAAGCCCGTCTGCGCCTGGACCGCGCCCAACACCAGAACCCCTGGACCCCACGCCCCCCGCCACGCCACACTGCACTACGACTCCAGCACCCTCTGTGCACTCAACACCGGACGAGCCCACCCCTGCTACCGGGCTACCCCGAAACGCACCCAAGGACCCTTCACCTGCTGCAACTGCAGCTACACCAGCACCCAGCCCACCAAAACACCAGCCAAAGAACCCAACCACCTCCGCTGCATTCTCCTCAACACACGCTCCGCTCGCACCTGAGAGGCCTGCACTGGCTCCCCGTCAACAAGAGGATCACCTTCAAGCTCCTCATCCATGCACACAAAGCACTTCACAACACCAGACCTACCTACCTCAACAACCGACTCAGCTTCCACACCCCCTCCCGAAGCCTCCGCTCAGCCAACCTCGCCCTCGCCACAGTCCCTCGCATCCAGAAAACCACAGATGGCGGAAGATCCTTCTCCTACCTCCCCGCCGAGACCTGGAACACCCTCCCAACCAACCTACGACAGACTCAGGACCTACTGGCATTCAGAAGACTCCTCAAGACCTGGATCTTAGATCAGTGGCAACCCCCCCCCCCCCTAGCGCCTTGAGACCCTCACGGGTATGTAGCGTGCTTTAGAAATGTAATGATTGATTGATTATGCCTATATAAGGATATGATATAGTATACCTGTATAAGGGCATGAATCGGGAAATTTACACTAGGGGCCTAGATTTGATTACAACACCCACTCCACGATCTTAAGTTCAATTAAGCTAACCTAATAAGCACGGAACATATCTAAAGCTAGTGTCTACAATCCCACCCCAAAATACCTAAAAATGCACTTGAAATGGTTTGTACATGATAAAAATATTGAGTATTTCTACAGTACGCATTTTAAGGAAGTGATGACATTCTAAGCATATAGTATTGTATCTGCAAACTGAATGTATCATGAATTTACATTTATGAAAATGGCTCTTAAATACAGAAAGAAAGGTCGAGACCATTCCATAACATAACATATCATGTCAATGGTTATATGAGGACGAAGCCAAATATATTTTCTAGGCAGTGTTTCAAAAAGAAAATAATTTCTTGTTCTCTAATAATAGTTCTACTTTAAGCAGATTAGTCTGTGTCAAAAAAGTTCAATAATTTTGGAGAGAAAAACAGAGTCCCAAAGTTAAATTTCTTTGTTTTGGAAAATTGAAAGCTGAATTTCAGAGTTCAGGGAACGCTGTGTGCATGAATCAAAAGTTATTCTCGGTGCCAGGAGAAAACATTAGATCATCAAGGCTGGCAAAGAAATCGTCTACCACAGTAGGTGAAAGTGGAACCACTTGATCAAGCAGATCAAAAGTGCACAGATGAGAAGCATTGCCGTCAGCGTCAGGTGCCGCATTAGCAGTGTTCAAATTAGATAGTACCTGTGTGCCTGTTGATTCATTCTCGTATCTTACCCTCAGTTAGACTTACTGGTGAGACCTCAATGAATGCCGTCATCAGGATTGGTAGCCATTGGGGACAACATGATGCATGAGCCGTTACAGGACCTAGCAAGGCGTCGACATCCGATGGCAGTACTGATGGAAGTGTAAGACAGATGTCCAACATGCATTCCTCTCCACAAAGCAGGCATTGTAGAACAGGTAAGATGAAATCTTGCCAGATTGGTCTGAACGATAGAAACCACGTAGTGTTCAGATCTCTTAAACGACCCAAGCCAAGAATCTGTGAAATCCTTTCACGATACCTCACGGCAAGGAGGGTCCCTTCCATGTTGGTCTGGGTATCGTTGGTTGCTGTACTTGCCATATCGGAGCAGAAGGAATAAAAATAGAATTCCTGCTACGAGTCCCAAGATGAGAGGCTGGCCGCCGAACACAGAGTGCACGAAATATGGAAAAATGCCGAGGACTGCTTCAAATGTTGTTAACAGTCCCGAAAAAATTGTCTTAAATACATGTGCGATGCCACTGGTATCAGACATGTTTAAGATTTGACTTAACATTTCTGCGAAATGTACTGGGCAGTTTGTTGATAATAATGCACGTATCTCTGCAGATGTCCTCGCAACTTGCAGATCATACGTTTCTTTAGACGAGGTCAGTGGCACAGACTTTTGCAAAAGAATGGCTTTTATTCTGCTTAAAGTATCAATTCATATAGAAGAGATATTCAGTGAAGGCCATAATGTAGTCCCACTGTCTGTCTTTTGAGTTGGATACAATACTTGCATAAAACAAGTGACCATGGACGACACACTAACGAGATAAAGTTTTCCTGGCATCATGCCACAGCAGCTGCGATCATTCAACATAACGTAACTGCCATTGGATAGCTGCCTGAAAATGGGTTCTATCACAGTGGAGGGAGTACCGTGCAGGTGGCAAGAGAAGTTATTTGCAGAACCGTCGCAGGCTCCGTGTAAATTAATACCTTTGCACAAAAGTGTACCACTTAGCGAGTTTTTACAATTTTTTTCACTAAGGAATACCTCTTTTCCCTTGTTCCAACATTTGTGTGTGTAAGGTAAAGTCCATGTCGATTTAATGTATTCTTTACCCAACCTTTCATACAAGCCCGCTGGCATGTGCTGTAGACAATACTGAAATTGAAAAATCGTCACTGGTATCATGATGGTGCCATGAATTATCCATTCAATGACAGGCTTCTCAGAAACTATCAATGGTAATCTTTCCAGTTTTTCAATGATCAGCACCGTATAGTCTGCTCCTCTTTGTACCAAATAGATTTCTTTATCTGTAAGGTTAAATACAGCAAACAATGACGTTGTGTTGATTAGACGCCATGGCACATAGCCTGAACGCAAATTTTGCAACGTCCAACCTAGCTGCATTATAGAACGTAATTGAGACTGGCCATGTTGTAACATTAGCAAGTCCTGTTCCATTATGCCAATTGCAGAGGATACAATACAATGCTGTCCAAAGAATATATCATGTAGGACAGAGTCGTTAACCCATTGTCCACTACAGAGAGAGCTTTCTCTAAATTAATACAATCAATTTCTCGTATTCTTTCTGCAGTTTCTATTTGCGTTATTTTCCAAGCTTCGTTGTACACAGCATATATACGGGCGTATATGAAACGTTTTTGCCGTGGTTTGCGAGGCCCCATTAGGAAATCTCACAAATCATTACTTTCTTTAAGTAAAGATACGTGCTGTTTGATTTCCGGAAGTGTGGATGTCTTTAGCCACTCAAGGCATAGCTTTCCTACACTATATGTTGTTACTATCCCTGGATGTTGTCTTTGGGAGTATCTTGGATCTGGCCTGTTCAGTTTTAACCCCTGTGTTTTGTTCAGGAATCTATCACGACAGTTATTGGTGTCTGTGGGCCAGATTAACCATTTTTTCCAATCAGGATTAGTTCTGTTTTGTGTTAAAATAAATGGTACTTCTACCTCCTTTTCTGTAGTGTCATTACTTTCAGAAGTGGGTTTAGGTAAAGACGGTTTATTTAAGTCTTTTATCTTAGCCAGGCAACAACAAGAAGTTTGTTGAACAGTATCGTTTAAAAACATTATTTGTTCTGGTATAATGCAGGCTCTGAATAAGGCTTCTAAACCTTGTACCTGCCAGTCTTTCCTGCACCAGACAGTTTTGTCTCAATGTTGTCTTTCCAAAAGTCAAAACCTAATGTAGACAGCTGAGCATAAAAGTTTGCAGAATAAATTTGTTTAGTGTTGGTCAACATTGTTTTCATTCCTGTCTTATTTACATTTTTTAAATAAAACATTTCTGGATTTGTAACATTAAACCCTGAGAAGTATAAAAACTTTTCATGAAATGTTTGTGAGCTACCTTTTGGTGGCGTGGGACAATGTTCCCATTGATTATATGTAAAGAAATTCCTAGGACTTGCAGATTTGTGAAAATAGTGGTGACCATAGTGATTGAAACAATACATTTGTTCATAGTCTGATGACCCTTCTAAATAATCGTGTTCAGTAAATTTTGCAGACATTTCTAAATCTGACATCATATTATTAATAGTCTCAAAGTCCCAATCGTCAGAAAATGTGCTGGGGGATACAAAGTCACTTAAAGAAACCTTGAACTGGTGTAGAATCTTCAGCAGCTCCACCGGGCCATAAATGTAATAATCAGTTCTATCCCAGGCTATATCACCAGGTATAGGAACGGCTGTGAGGTTCACTGATGACAGGTCTCTTTTTTCACGATGGGATGATTTGTGAGGTTTTAGGACTAAGTTGATTTTCTGACTTGCTGTGTCCATTTTACTGTATTTTCCATCTATCATTTCTCCCAAGCTTAAAACTAATATCAGCCAGAGCAGGAGGAAAAATACACCAAAACCAATCCTTAATTCAATCCATGGTGAAACCAGATATATTTTCTCCAGTTGATGAAACATTTCTGCTGTTTTTTCTTTGAGAGTTTTCTTTGCTGGCCTTTCTTCGGGTTCACTGGGATCTTCAGAGAATGTATCAAAGTTGATAAAATAGCCAGAGGCAGTTCTGTCAATTGTTGGAATTGCATCAGGATTGTTATTAATCTTTGGAGTTGCTTCTTCCTTTGTCATATTGGTATAGTCAGAGGCTACATCATTGTAGACAGGTGTTTCTTGACGAACTGTTATTTGGGTCTCAAGAGGCACAAGTTCCATGGCTTTGTTGCATAGTCCTTCTTTTCTTACTGCAGGTTTATCAAACGTGATACGTCTTTCAGTCTGAACCTCTTGTATAGTAGCAAGATTTGATCTTCTGCTACATCTTGGGATTCCACTGGACCTACTACTTATTATTGGCCACATGTTGTAGTTTGACCAGGTCGATGGACACCACTCGGTTCTCCTTTTTACCAGCAAGGGGCGGTAGTACTACTGATCTTTTTCCTTGGATTGCTAAGACAGGTACTGCTTTTCTGTAAGAAGGCCCAAATTCCTTCTTCACCGCTATCTTTTCCCTGACTAGATCCCCAATATTTGGAATCCAGACAGGTCTTGCTGGGACAGGTGGTTTTTCTTTAGGGGCTGTTGGCTTTTGTGTTGTGTTACTCAGACTTCTTCTTTTTTCATTTAAGTCCTGTAAAACAGCCAAACGATCTTTAACATCAAAGGGTTTTTGTTCCACCACTGAAGTTTGACAATCGAGGTCTTCGATTATCATTCTAGTACCAAACAGTAAATCATAAGGAGTGATTCCCCCCAGAGAAATTCTTGGCAGATTGTTAAGACTACGTTGGACACTTATTAAATGTTTGCCCCACCCATCACCCGAACCTAATACCTTAGCTGTTATGGATTGCTTTATGTCACAGTTTTTTCTTTCCACTACCGCATTACCCTCAAGATGGAAGGGACTAGAATACCGCAATGCAACGCCCAAGCTAACCATAGCCTCCTTGTAAGCTCGAGAGCTAAACGCAGGACCCTGGTCAGAAAGTAGCGTGCCGATTGCGTATGTGCCGATAAAGACTCGCAAATCCTTTATAACAGTTCTGGCGTCAGCCGAGCGCTGGGGCCATAACCAAATAAATGTTGTCCTAGTAGTTGTGGGACCGCATCTGTTTGTAGGGACATCTGCGTGTAGATAGCCGAATGCTGTCTAACAGTGGTATCTGAACTGGGCTGGCTATACTGTAGTCAGGTATCTGGTGGTTGTCAAAGCTATGATATCTGTAACAGGTATCACAGTTGATTCCAAATTTGTAAACTTGGATGCTCATTCCTGACCACCAGTACATCTCTTCTAACTCTATAAGAGATTTTAAGATCCCTTGATGTGTCAGACCCTCTCCAATGTGTGCTTCTTGAACCAAGTAAGCTCTCTGCTTCCTTTTTGGAATTACTCTGTCCCCCACTCCAGGGATTCGAGCAAAAGGAACGGAGTTTGCATCAATTATGTATGTATACGTGAGTGGATAGTTCAGAGGTAACGCTGCATGATTGCCATCAATTGAGGCTTTTACTGCTAATAGCATTTCACCATCTATAACTCTTTTTGCATGAGCGATTGTAGCTACGGAAGCCGCTTGCACAGCTGCCTTCGCAGCTTCATCAGCCAATGAATACCCTGCAACGTGAACGCCATCACGCTGATGACTCAGTGTATGTATCACGTGAGTCTTTTGTAGGTCTTTCTGTAAAAGAACTACCTGTTCCCAAAGCTTTTTATGCTTAATTGTGCCACCTTTTGAATTTTTGAACCCGTTTTTAACCCAGTTCTGCAAATTTTCGTTGTAAGATTCAACGCAGAAATACGAATTGCACACTATAAGTGTGGGGAATTCGTTATCGGTATTTTCAAGCGCCATCTTGAAAGCCTGTAGTTCAGCTCGCTGAGCTGTACAGTCTCAGAGTGATTGAGTTTTTGCGACCATAGGTCTGAATTTGCCTTCTTGCCAGCAACCTTTAACAATCGCGCACGCAGCACTATAGGCTTGTTTACCCCCAATTGCGGGCTGTGCTGATCCGTCTGTATATATTATACATCCGTAATGTTCAAGAGGCAAAATTTCGGTCGGCAGAGGACTTTCATGTTCGTATTGGAGAAATTCTTGTGTTTTCATGCTGGGGTCAAAAACGCATTCAACGTCTGTTGCAGCAAGAGAGTTAACCCATTGTATCCATCTCGGATGTAAAGCTTTAGCATTTGGGATGCTTGCTTTTGTCACTGCCTCTAAGGCAGGTACAGGTGTAACGATCATTATGCGTCTACCCTGCGCGAGAGCTCTCTCTTTTGCTACTGCAGTTTGAACTGCTGTCAATCAATCAATCATAGGCATTTATATAGCGCACTACTTACCCGGAGGGTCTCAAGGCGCTAGGGGGGGGGAGTGCTGCTACTGCTCGAATAGCCAGGTCTTGAGCTTCTTCCTGAAGGAGAGGTGGTCTTGGGTCAGGCGCAGGTCGGTCGGGAGGGAGTTCCAGGTCTTGGCGACCAGGTAGGAGAAGGATCTTCCTCCCGTTGTCATTCTTCGGATGCGGGGGACGGCGGAGAGGGCGTGGCTGGCTGATCGGAGATGTTGTTTGGGAGCGTAGAAGTTGATGCGGTTGTTGAGGTAGCTGGGGCCTTGATCGTGTAGGGCTTTGTGTGCGTGGGTGAGGAGGCGGAAGGTGATTCTTTTGTTGACGGGGAGCCAGTGCAGGTCTCTCAGATGTCCGGAGATGTGGCTGTGTCGTGGGATGTCGAGGATGAGTCTGGCTGAAGCGTTCTGGATCCGCTGGAGTCTCTTCTGGAGCTTGGCGGTGGTCCCGGCGTAGAGGGCGTTGCCGTAGTCCAGTCGGCTGGTGACGAGGGTCTGGGTGACCGTCTTCCTGGTCTCGGTGGGGATCCACCGGAAGATCTTCCGTAGCATGCGTAGGATGTTGAAGCATGACGAGGAGACGGCGTTGACTTGTCTGGTCATGGTGAGGGATGAGTCCAAGATGAAGCCCAGGTTGCGTGCGTGGTCTGTCGGTTTGGGTGCGCTGCCCAGGGCGGGGGGCCACCATGAGTCGTCCCAAGCGGAGGGTGAGGAGCCCAGGATGAGGACCTCCGTCTTGTCTGAGTTCAGTTTCAGGCGGCTGGTCGTCATCCACTCGGCTACGTCTTTCATCCCTTCGTGAAGGTTGGCTCTGGCGGCGGCGGGGTCGTTGGTCAGGGAGAGGATCAGCTGGGTGTCGTCAGCGTAAGAGATGATGTTCAGGTTGTGTTGGCGTGCGATGGCCACGAGGGGGCTCATGTAGACGTTGAAGAGGGTGGGGCTCAGCGAGGATCCTTGAGGGACGCCGCAGATGACTTCGGTGGCCTCTGACTTGTACGGTGGTAGGCGGACTCTCTGTGTTCTTCCGTTGAGGAAGGAGATGATCCAATCCAGTGCCTTCTCCTGGATTCCAACGTTGCTGAGGCGCTGCACTAGGGTGCGGTGGCAGACAGTGTCGAATGCCGCGGAGAGGTCTAGGAGGATGAGGGCCGCTGTTTCTCCGTTGTCCATCAGGGCTCGGATGTCATCGGTGGCAGCGATGAGGGCGGTCTCGGTGCTGTGGTTGGCTCGGAAGCCCGACTGTGAGGGGTCGAGGGATCCATTTGTCTCGAGGAAGGCGGCCAGCTGCTTGTTGACGGTCTTCTCGATGACTTTGGCTGGGAACGGGAGGAGTGAGATGGGGCGGTAATTCTTGAGTTCGGTGGGGTCCGCTGTAGGTTTCTTGAGTAGAGCGCTGAGTTCGGCGTGCTTCCAGCTCTCCGGGAAGGTGGCGGTGTCGAAGGAGGTGTTGATGATGTCCCGCAGGTGGGGTGCGATGATCGCGTCGGCCCTGTTGAAGACGTGGTGAGGGCAGGGGTCGGTCGGAGATCCGGAATGGATGGAGTTCATCGAGCGGATGGTGTCTTCGGTGCTGGTCGGAGTCCAGGCGCGGAGGGTGGTGGTGGGGGGCGGTGGTTCGGTTGTGACGTGCGTCGGTTGAGTGCTGAAGCTGTTGTGTATATCCGCGATCTTGTTGTGGAAGTAGGAGGCGAGGAAGTTGCAGAGGTCTTGCGATGGGGTGATGTCGTTGTTTCCGGCGATGGGGTTGGAGAGCTCTTTGACGATGTTGAAGAGTTCCTTGCAGTTGTGTGCGTTGTTGTCCAGCCGGTCCTTGAATGCAGTTTTCTTGGTGGCGCGGATCAGGTGGTGGTGCTTCCGGGTGGCAAGCTTGAGGGCGGTCATGTTGTCCGGTGTTGGATCCCTTCTCCAGGCTTTCTCGAGAGCTCGGCAGTTCTTCTTGGAGCTCTTGAGTTCGTCGGTGAACCATGGGGCCTTCTTGCTGCCGGGTCTGCTGGGCGGGGTCCTCAGTGGGGCGAGTTCGTCCGCGCAGTTGTTGATCCACTTCGTGAGGTTGTCGGCGGCCTGGCTGGGGTTCGCTGATCTGGCGGGGGGGTGCTGGCTCACGGAGGCGGCGAGTTGGTCAGCTGTGATCTTGTTCCAGCTTCTTCGGGCAACCGGTTGCTGGTGGTGGTGGATCGTCGTTCTTCTGAAGGTGAAGTGGATGCAGCTGTGGTCCGTCCAGTGGAGTCCAGTGGCGTGGCTGAAGGCGATGTCTTTGCTGGATGAGAAGACGGCGTCGAGAGTGTGTCCGGCGAGGTGGGAGGGGGTGGATACCAGCTGCTTGAGTCCGAGTCAGAATTTTCTCAATAGAAGTGAACTTCATTTCAGCTTGTGTGAACAAGTGTGATTTGTATGCTATTGGTACCGTTTCTCCCTCATTAAAGGTCAGGTACGTGAATCCGCATCTCCCTTGGATGATTCGGATCACAAGATTGCGAACGTTTTCGCGTGTCTGTAACTGTTTTTTTAGCTAACATGTCTGTTTGGACTGAACGCAGAACTTCTGTGTGTGCTTGAGTCCAATTAGTTGGTTTGAAATCCGGTTTGATTAGTTGGTAGAGAGGTTTAACCCTTTCTGCGTAATTCAGAACATAAGTTCTTCCAAAATTCAGGAACCCTAGAATGGACTGTAGGTTTTTCAGCATTCTTGGAGTTTGGAGCAGCACACATTTTTCTAAAACGTTTTCTGCCAGGCTTTTGCCTTCACTTGATAACTCATATCCTAGTAATAGGACATTGAGGTGGGCAATTCTTGATTCCTTAAAATTTAATTTATACCCTTCAGAGGCGAACCCAAGTATTATGGTGTTCACTCTTTCCAAGTGTTTGTCCAAGTCGTCATCTGTAAGATAGATGTCATCGACATAAGATAATGCCTCATCATCGAACGTTTGTAGTAACTCTGTTACCCTTGCTGAAAAGAACCCTGGACTATTCTTGAATCCTTTCGGGAGACGGCAAAATTGTCGCTGCGTCCCCATTATTGAGAAAGTGGTCAGATGCCTGCTTTCGGGTGCAATGTTTTGACAGAAAACCCCATTTGAAATATCTAATGTGGTTTTATATTTTTTGCGCCCGATGTTATTCATCAGTGCTGCACTGTGTGCATTTTGTACTGCAAAACATTTGCAACAAGAGTTTAAGTGTCTAAAATCCAATACTAGACAATATGAATTGTCTGGTTTGGAGACAGGAAACAAAGGATTGTTCATTGACGAGGTGCATGTTTCAATCACTCCTTGGTATTCAAGTTGATTTAAAATCTCACTGACTTGTTTTTTAGCTTCTTGCTTAACTGGGTACTGCCCTTGTGCAGCAGGTTGAATTTTTAACTGGATTTTGTGGTGAGGAGAATCCTCATCCCATCCCACATGATTTTTATATAATGCTGGAACCTGAGCTACTGTCCATTTTCTGGCATAAGTGTATTTTTTTTTAATTGGAATATGATTTGAGAAGGCTGGCATAATTATCTCTTCGCCATGTGGGCACTCCCTGACAAATTCAGGTGGCCAGTCTTGTTCAGCTAGAAGTATGTCATAGCCCTTAGAGAGCTTTTCCCAAAAGAAAGCTCTTATTTTCCTGGTTATGACCCCCTCCATCCGGAGTGTTACTTCATATAACTTGTGGGGTACACTAACCCTGGTGTCGGCAGTTTCAACTTGAATGCATTCATTCAAGTCCACTGTCTCTAGATGATCCTTCAGGATCCTGCGAACTATGGTGACTTGTGCTGCACTGTCTAGCATTGTTTGAGCCCACTCCCCATTCTTGAGTTGTGTCCTCAAGATCCTCGGCATGTCTGATCTTTATGCTTGCTACCTTCTTTTTGGGAAATTGAGCTTTTTTACTTTGGTGAACGGGTTCTTTGTCTTTGGACTTGACGCGTTCATCTTTGTGTTCTGACCGTCCTCTTCTTTCCGATTTCTGCGAGGAAGTCTGAAAAGATCGAGAGGGACGTGTATCATTATCTTGATATCTGTCAGGTTTTTTTAAATTATCCCTATCCCTAAGGTTATACCTTTTTTCAGAGGGCTCCCGTTGGGGAGACCTACCTCCCCTTTGGGGAGATCTTCCTCTGGACTGAGAACGTTTTTCTCTAGGAAGAGTCTGTTTAGTGTTTTCCCACTTCTTTTTAGGAGTAGTGAGATTATTTTTAATAAATACCTTTTCAGGATTTTCTGTTAAGTCAGGTTTTGCTGGTTTTCCACCCAAACTATCTCTTCCTAATTCTTCATAAGATTTTTCAATAATTCTAGCAAGCTCATATGGTTGATCTGTTATATCTGTTTCTTTTAACTTTTGGCGGATCACCACGGATGCTGCTTCACCTTTAATGTTAGCTAATAATATAGCTGAGACCTGTTTGAAATCTTTTAGTAATTTGATACCTAGATTTAAGGCCGGTTCTGGACCGTATTCATTTTTAATCTGCCTCAGAGCGTCTGGTATTACCGCCATAGACGGGACACCATGTGTTTTTGTGTAGATTGAAGCAAAGACTGTACCCCAAGTGTCACAGTCCTCCACATGTGGTGCTATCCCCATTGGTAAACAGATTGTCAGAATTTTGTGTTTCTCATCAGGTGTACTATCAGGGAATACTGCCTCTATTTGAGTAATTTTTTGAGCTAACCAGAACGGAATTTGTTCCCTTTTTGCTGGCAATTTACCAATTACTGATTGTATAGTCTGTGGTGTAATTTTGTTTGTGTTCCCCTTGTGAGGGGTGTGCTGTGGAATCTTATCGCAGGTTGGACTGTTAAAGTCCTCATGACATATTGAACCAATTGTCTGTGTATTTTAATTAACTGTTTCAGCTGAGCTAACAGTTCTGGACCTGTCATTCCGTTAATGTCAGGATGTGGTGTATAGCTGGCTAGTACCGGCCATGTAGCTCCTGGTCTACCTAATGGACCGAGCCTGGTAATGTGATTTTGATGTTGTAAGGCGCCATTAAACCAGAGCTGATGCTCTTAGTAAGTTAGTGGAATTTCAACGTCCTCGAAAGGAACGTATTCCGCTGGTGGTTCCTCTGCTTTGTAGTAGTGGAACTCCTGTGTTACTGGATTTGCTTGTGGAAAAGTAATCCATGAATAGAATACCTCTGTCTGCCGATATTCATGTGCCTCTATAACAAATATAACTTTACTACCTCTCGATGATACCCCATTTTCTATACGTTTTATAGATATGGTTTTCCTTATATTTGCCGGGATGATTATAGCATCATCGTCGTTTTCATTAAACCCTGTAACGTCTAAATCCGGTTGATTCGCATTTACTGCAGCTCCACCGGTTGCGTTGTTGTCGCCGTTATTCGACATTGTTTAATGAAAGTTTGCAGAACAAGTTTCAAGGAAACAAAGATTAGGTGCACAATATTTTGGAACACTGTATCCTTCAACATTGAATAAACCAAAAACTAATACATAGTATTTTCGTCCTACTCAGTTTTGGCGGATATTACCCTTTTACCCACTCCAGACGTCTATTGGAGTATTTTACGGGAAAAAGGGGTCTGTGTGAAAAGCACGACTGATTTACTCTAGTATCTAGCGTTAAATTATCGCCTTACCTAACGTTGGGCGCCATGTAGTGTAGTCCCTATATTCCCAATAGACTCTGCGCATTGGAATAATATATACTGTAGTTTAGACGTAGGACTGAGGTCTACTAGGTCTCCACCGAATATATTAAACTTAATAGTGAGTGCCAGCTAGCTCAGAGGTCACTAGAAACTTTCTTGAATTTACAAAAAGGGATTCGTTTCTGACAACCGCATAAACATGACAACTTTGTTTCCCAAGAATAGGAAATCAAATCTCTAGAGTCGCGGAAACAATCGATAACTATTTTACTCAGTCAATCGTGCATGCTTCGTTTCACCAGAGATGCAGAGAAATAGAGAGACTGGCGTTTTCAATAAAAGTATTTATTGAACAGTCTTCTTCCTCAAGCATTGAAAATGAACTGCTACAGTTGTAATACTGGTTATAAAGTACAATGCATATAATACGAACAGTATTATAAAGTAGTACTGTAAAAGCATGATATGGTTTCTAGGCCATAAAAGTGCATAAAACGTATAAAATACATACAGTAACAAATAATGACTAAAAGTACTCAACTGGTGCTTCTAAAATACGCCTACCCCGGTGTACCTAACCTAAGTCTAGTACGAGGGAAGAAGTAAGTGAGGAGTAGCCTAAGTTTAGTAGTTCTCTGCCAGGAATCTGTTCCAAGAATTCTCTAAGAGGTCTAATCAGCTCCATACCTTGGTGTTAGAATGAAGGAGGTCTTGTATCTCTCTCTCAGGACTCGATTTCCCAAATACCCGCAAGGGTAAGCCGGAAACACTGGAGCTGGATTTCTCGGCAAGAGAAAAGACAGCGTCTCTCTCAGTGCGTCAGCTGGAGGGTCGGCTTCCTTCGGCACTTGCTGCTGCAGGGCGTTGGGCAAGTAGATAGTTGATCTGCTCCAAACCACTGTGTGTTTGAATGGGCAAACTTGGACATATTTATACTTTGAAGGTGCCGAGTTTGACGCATGTTTGGACTTAATATCGTCACTCAAAGGCTAAATTCTTGGAAAATGCCAGGAGTTCTTGGAGAACTTAATATTCAAGTAGGGGGAAGTTCCTAGCTGCTGAAGGCGGGTTTTTCCAAGAAATCGTTGTTAATTCTCGGAACCTAGTGGAAGTAGCCATGCCGTATTTGGGCTGTGTGGCTTAGATTAAATAGGGTAGTGATTTCTATGCCTATATAAGGATATGATATAGTATACCTATATAAGTGCATGATTCGGGAAAGTTACACTAGGGGCCTAGATTCGATTACAACAAACCAAGCCAAGGAACTCTTCATCATCGTCAGAGAGTTTACCAGCCCATCAGCCACCAAAATCTCGAGTCCCTCCTCGCAGAAACTCCGCGACACCCTCGCCGACCACTTCCACAACAGATAGCAACCATCTACAAAAACTTCGATCACCATCCCTCCAAACTCCTCAGCATCTGATTGACCACCACCGCCGGCCATCTGCTCACCACATGGGAACAAGTCCTCACACCGAACACTACCACTCTTATGAACTCCATGCACTCGGGAGCACCTACCGGCTCCTGCCCTCACTGACTTTTCAACCTCGGTAGAGGCAAGATCAACCTCCAACCCACCACCATCCTCAACGCCTTGATAACCACAGCCATGTTCCCAATGGCTGGAAATATGCTTTGTTCAGACCCCTCCTCAATAAACCCTCTGCAGACCCCAGGGAGCCCCAGAACTATGTCCCATCTCACTGCTCCCGTTCCCAGCCAAAGTCCTGGAGAATACCATCAACCTCCAACTTACCAAAACACCAGGAGAGAACAACCCACTGGACCCTTCCCAATAAGGATTTAGAACCAACCACAGCACCAAGACAGATCTGATCGCTGCAGCATACGACATTTGCACCCTACTCAACACAGGAGAATCAGCTGTCCTGATCCTGTTTGACCTATCTGCTGCCTTCGACACAGCCTCCCACCACACACTCATCTATCACCTATGCCAGATATCACAGACAATGCACTGAAATGGATGGCATCTTTTCTCACAGGATGCACCCAGAGAATCCGCCTCTCTCCCTTCACATCGCCAACCAGGCACACCATCTGCGGCATCCCTCAAGACTAATCCCTCAGTCCAACATCTTCATGACACTACTCGCAGACTTCGTCAAATTGCATGACATCAAACTTAATCCCCTATGCCACTACACTCAGCTTATCCTCTCGCTCTCAGCTGACCCCATCTTGATGAAGACCAACTTCCACAAATGTATGAGGAGCATCTCAGCCTGATGAAGGACAACTGCCTGAAGCTCAACACAGTCAAAACTGAAGTCCTGATCTTTTGCAAACACACCGCCCTCTGGAACGACTCCGAGTGACTGTCGGAACTTGGAACCACCCCCACTCCAAAAGATCACATCCGCAACCTTGGCATCATCCTCGATGGCGAACTTCCATGAAACGTCAGTTCAATGCTGTCTCCTTAGCCTGCTTCCACATGATCCGCAAAAATTTTCAAGTGGCTCCCCACCATGAAGACAGTGACACAGGCCCTCATCACCAGCCAACTGGACTACGGGGTATTGCACCGTTACATCGCAACTTTTACAACGCACTTCTATTACAACGCAACTTTTACAACGCTGGATCCATTACATCGCATGCCTTTACAACACATGACATTACATAGCAGATGCTATTACAACGCATGTTATTACAACGTAAGTATAGGTAAGTATATAAATTTTGTAAATTTTATTTAATATTATTTAATTAATAATATTAATAATATTAATAATTAAATATATTAATTTATGTTTTTTTATTTTAAAAATTAAATATATTAATTTAAGTAATTTTCAAAAATAAGTATGAGTATAGGAGTATATGTTTTGGGGTACTGTGGTATATGTTTTGGGGTACAGGGGTATTTTTAGGTTTTAGGGCTGGGTTTGGGTTTTGGGGTACAGGGGTATTTTTAGGTTTTAGGGCTGGGTTTGGGTTTTGGGGTACAGGGGTATTTTTAGGTTTTAGGGCTGGGTTTGGGTTTTGGGGTACAGGGGTATTTTTAGGTTTTAGGGCTGGGTTTGGGTTTTGGGGTACAGGGGTATTTTTAGGTTTAAGGGCTGGGTTTGGGTTTTGGGGTACAGGGGTATTTTTAGGTTTTAGGGCTGGGTTTGGGTTTTGGGGTACAGGGGTATTTTTAGGTTTTAGGGCTGGGTTTGGGTTTTGGGGTTCAGGGGTATTTTTAGGTTACAGGGGTATTTTTAGGTTTTAGGGCTGGGTTTGGGTTTTGGGGTGCAGGGGTATTTTTAGGTTTTAGGGCTGGGTTTGGGTTTTGGGGTACAGGGGTATTTTTAGGTTTTAGGGCTGGGTTTGGGTTTTGGGGTACAGGGGTATTTTTAGGTTTAAGGGCTGGGTTTGGGTTTTGGGGTACAGGGGTATTTTTAGGTTTTAGGGCTGGGTTTGGGTTTTGGGGTACAGGGGTATTTTCAGGTTTTAGGGCTGGGTTTGGGTTTTGGGGTACAGGGGTATTTTTAGGGTTCAGGGCTGGGGTTGGGTTTTGGGGTACAGGGGTATTTTTAGGGTTCAGTTTTTAAATAAATAATTTAAAATAATTAAAAAATTGATTAATTTTATTTATTATTATAGTTCTTTAATAATAATAATAATAATAGTTATTTTAAAAATAAACTCGTTTTAAAAATATATATAAGTACAAACTCATTATTTTTAAATATTTTAATTTATTAAATTAATTATATGTAATTAAATTTCATTTTTAAATAAAATAATATACTTACCTATACTTACGTTGTAATGGCATGCGTTGTAATAGCATCTGCTATGTAATGTCTTGCGTTGTAATGGTATGCGTTGTAAATGTTGCTGCGTTGTAAAAATTGCGATGTAACGGTCTGCGTTGTAAAATAACGCGTTGTAACGCCATACATCCGGTCTACGGCAACGCACTTTATGCAGGCACCACCACCAAATGTATGCAGAGACTCCAGGCTACCCAGAACGCAGTTGGCAAACTGATCCTCAACCTGCCCAAGAGAACCCACATCACTCAGCACCTGAAGTACCTCCACTGGCTCCCTGTCCAGAAGAGATGCCATTTCAAGCTCTTGACCCATGCCTACAAAGCCCTCCATGACCAAAGACCCGCCTACATGAATCACTGCCTGCACTTCTACCGACCCCCAGGAATCTCTGCCCGCCTCACCCTCGCACAGATCCCTAACATATGCCGCTACCGCGATGAAGGGTGCTCCTTCTCCCATCCCGACACCAAAGCCTAGAACACCCTCCCCCTCCATCTCCGCACCACTCCCTCACTGACCCACTTCAGGAAGGGGCTCAAGACTTGGCTCTTTGACGGAGACCTGCTGGAGACCATCTCGGGTGACAAGCCACGCTTTACAGGTACAACCTGATTGATTAATTGAAAGGACTTGTTCCCAACAAGGGTGTGCAATTTGGATACCAACTAGTTTGTAAATGTTCATTTAATCTGAAATGCGACCAATGTTATAAAAGATTGCACCACAAAATGTCTATTCACAGGGATTTGCAAAATTACTTGACTAACAAACATGTATGAGGCCGGTCGCAATTTTCAACCACCTGCCAATAGCTGCGAATGCATGGATGGTCACAAGGGACAGCAAGCCACCATTTTTGGAGCCTCTGTCCATTAAAGAGACAGGTACTACTATTAAAAAAACAAATGTTTCCCATTTGGGAGCAATTCAATTCAATTTTATTGAATATGTTTTGGAACTCCGTGGAGATCCACATATTATACAATTACAAAACACAGTATAAAATTTGATCATAAAAACAACTCATGCAAACAGTAATTATACAAAAGCAATTTACCAATATACTAATAAAGTTCTAAGAAACATTTAAAGAAATTAAAAATTTTGTTGCAAAAGATTCCATTTGGGGGACTAAGAATAGCATCCAACAACGCTGTTGCAGAAGAAATTCCAAACTGAATACACGCCGGTTTTATCCAGAGGCGGCGATAAGACAATAATGCAGGGCAAACTAGCAGGGCATGTTTGGAGTCTTGAATTGCTAGGTTACAGTAATTACATACATTGGATATTCCATACCATTTGGCCAACAACTTATTCAGGGGGAGTAAGTCCTGCCTGAGAAGTAGCCAAAAACGGCGTAAGCCATGCGGGATGTTCCATGACAGGTAGGGTTGGATTTGTCTGATTAAATAAGAATCAGCAACTTGTATGGCCCCCTTTTTTTGTTTTATTAAATTCTGATCCCTCTCATAACTTAGCTTCCATGTAGCTTGTTTTAGAAGTAATTTCAATTGGTTCATGGAAAGCTCTAAGATGGAGGCTTCCTCCAAATCCAGGAGAGTGATAGCTCTCCTATAGTTCTTTATTAGGATCGAGTATTCATTTAGGGGGCCCATCAACTCTTTTGTAATAAGAGATCTGAGAGTAGATGGCTTTCCTTTAATCAGACCAATGACCCAGCGAATCACTCCTGCAAGTCCCTGAGCCCAGCTACTCCTAAGGCTGAGTTCTAGACGCAGGGTTGCGGCGCTACAACTATTATTAACTGAGGTTAAATTTCTCAGTAGGGAACCCTCCACTGTATCTAAAAAACCCCATTCTGCTAGGTCAATTAATTCTATCCCGTAAAGCAGAGTCGGGGGGACTTTTGCTCGAAAGGCCTCCAACAGGTGAACAAAGTGTCTCTGGCCTGTTGATTTATACAGTGTTCTTAGGCCTTTACCCTGTGACTTTGCTTTTCGAGAACTGCTTTCAATGTGTAATTTGTTACCTAAATTACTGGTGACTACCATACCTAGAAAGACATACGATTTTACTCTTTCTAATTTCTGACCTCCTAATTCCCAACTGATGTGGTCCAGTTTTAGTTTGTTGTGTCCCTCCAAGCACATTATCTTACTTTTGGAAATGTTTATTTTCAAAAAGTGCTCTTCAGAGAAGGTGTGTAGTGCATGTAGACGGTTATTAAGACCCTTGGGGGAGAGGTCTAATATTAAAATGTCGTCTGCATACATTAGACAAGGGATGTGTCTTTCGCCTAAGCGTGGAGCAATTCCTACACACGTTGATAAAGTAAGAGGGAGATCACTAACATAAAGGGAAAATAGGAGGGGAGCTAGAAGGCAGCCCTGTTTGAGGCCATTTGCAGATGGAATGAGTCGGGAGAGACCTCTTTCTCCTCCCAACAGAACCTTACACCATGTATCATCATGCAAATCCTGGACCAAGCGTAAGAAGCCATGTGGCATTCCTAGGATGTGTAGCTTTCTCCACAATACCTGACGGTCAACCTTATCAAAGGCCGTGGAGAAATCTATGAAAGCCAAATAGACTCTCCCCTTCCTTGCTCTTATGTACTTGTCAACTATTACCTGGAGGGCGGTTAGATTATCCATGGTCCCATGGTTTTTTCTAAAGCCTGTCTGTTCAAGCGGAAGGATATTTGCAGATTCAACCCAGGCATTTATCCGTTTGAGTAGGCATCTAGTAAAAACTTTGCCGATTGCATCCAACAATGCAATCTGGCGATAGTTCTGGGGGAGAAGACGATCCCCCTTTTTATACAATGGGACCAGGATACTTCCCTTCCAGGAAGGTAGGACCTTTCCACTTAATATGCAGGAATTAAAGATAGGGCATAAGAGCTTGCTCCATTTGACCTTGTTCTGCTTTAACACATTGATTGGGACTTCGTCGGGGCCCATGGCCCCTGAACGTCTCATTTCCCCTATGGCGAGTTCTATGTCTTTTTCTGAAAAAGACTCTGTCGGCAGGCTAGTGTCTGTAAACGGTACCTGGGGTATAACTGAGTGGTTACTTGCATAGAGGTTAGAGACAAAATCCCTCCATATGTGTTCCTCGATAGGTATGGGGAGAGGAGTGGATCTCGTTCCGCACCCTTCACCTATAAGGGACCAAAATTGTCTCAATTCTCCGTTAGTAGCTGCTTCCCTTATTTTTATCCAGATGGTATCCTCTTTTTCTTTTCGAAGAGCATATAAAAGTCGCCTCCTTCTCCTTTTTAGTGTTGTTATTTGTCGGGATTTATCCTCAGTTCTGTTTAAATATTGGGCCCTTATAAGATTATTCAGGACTACGTTAAGCGATTTCAAGGGACAGTTAGTTATTTTGGTCGATTTTTTCTTGTTCTGCTTTTGGGCCCTTGTTATTATTGCATTCAGAAATAGAGAAAAGAGCTCGTTTTCGCGGCCATACCAAGAGGGGAGCACAGAGATTGCTATATCTAGCATATCCTCTAGGTAGCGGTGAGCCCTTGTATTCCAATAACATCTTCCAGAACTGTTACCAAAATTTATTTGGTTACTGTTTAGAGACCATTGGTCACATTTAGGGGGATGTACGTTCATTGAGATGGAAATGATTTTATGATCGCTGAAAATGGTGTCGATTACAGCGATATCCTTTAATAACTCAAATGAATGAGACCCTATAATGACATAATCAAGAATCGATTCCCCTTGATATGATTTGTGGGTAAAGTTTGCTGGAGAGTCCGAGGGGAGGCGCCCATTTGCGATTATTCCATCGATTTCTGCCAACTCGTTTAATAATAGTTTACCCCGCTTGTTTGTTAATATACTTTCGGGGAACGTGGCCCGAGGAATGTGGAGTGTTTCTTCTCTTATTTTATCAGAAAAAAGATTTAAGCTGAAGTTGGATATTTTACAATTCAAGTCCCCGGTTAGGATGATAGCCATTCCGGGATCTTTCTCCTTAATGCTCTGTATGTGGAGGAAGATTTTATTTAAAATTGTATTAAATCCCATTTCAGGGGGGATGTAAGCATTTATCAAGGCCAGGCGGGTTCCAGCTAAAGGGTTGCCTGACCCAAACAAGGTGACTACCTGGAAAAGTTTACTCGGATCCAGGAAGTGGTTGTAGTCCCAGTTTATATGGTTGGATAGTAGGCAGGCTATACCCCCACTGGCGTGGCCTTTTTTATTCGCAATGGCGCTGCCTTCTAGTACAATATAGTCCTTCCCTATTTGGATATTTCCATTACACCATGTCTCCTGGAGGCATATAATATTTGCCTTTAGGGATAAGAGAAATTGTATTTTCTCCGTATTATTTTTTAGGCCTGCTGAATTCCACGATATTATGGATAGATCCGTGCTAAAGGAACTGATTAGATAATGGTTTTCCCGAGGATTTGTCGACTAATACTTTGGGAAGCCAATTCCAGTGATCCTTTTCCTCACTTGGGGTAGTTTGATAAGTTAAAAAAGATGGTTGAGCATAGGATACCATACGATAGTCATTAGACTTGCTTATTTTTAATTCTTTGATTTCACCCAAGTTATTTATATTGCCTGTTGCGGCTAGCAGCAGGGATGAGGGTGGATTCTGTTTGTTTAACGTTTTAACAGCATTATTCCGGCTGGGGGGCATTAATACAGGAATTACATCTATTCCCCTACTCTGGAGGTCTTCAGCCCGTTGTAGGATGAGGTTAGCTACTAGTTTAGAGTGAAACTTCACCCTCGTAACCGTCCCCGCTTCGGACTTTTGTTGCAAAACTATGTCTAGGTCGGCCGATTGAATAAGTTTCAGATTGGCAGATTCTTGAAAATATTTCAACAAGAGGGATCTATTCAGAATGCAGTCAGCTTCAAAGAGGGGAAAGAAATCAACCCAAACAGTATCTATATTATTTTCCTTGTATTCTTTGCCCGTGGTAACCTTTGCAAGAGCTTCCATGGGTGTAATGACAAAGGGATTAAATGAAGACATTTTTTGGGCGGAATGATTATGCTCTTGCCCTAATGGAGTTGGTTTATCTGCTTCAAGGTTCATAGAGCTTTGGGGAAGAGCACCCTGAGATGTTGCACCCTGGAAGACAGAAGCAAAGGGATTAAGTGCCGTTGTTGTTTGGGTAAGTGGCTTTTGAACCCGACCTGGGGAGGTCGATTTGTGTGCTACTTTTGTATCCCTAGTATTATTGCTTTGTTGGCCAAAGGTGAATATGTTAGTAATTGCTGTCTGGGGGGATGTATGGGTAGGTAAGAAAGGTGATATTGTCTTGGATGTTAAGGGAATGCTTTCTTTGGCTGACTTATTTCCCACTGCCTTCAGTACTTGGGGTGGCGCTTCCAGTAGGGGAGAGTTTAAGTGTTTCCTGAATAAAATTTTCCTCCGCCTATTTTTATCTATCCGTCTTAACAGTTTCCTCTTGTGTTTTCCGTTCTTTTTTAATGGTACAATTTTCCCTCTGTTATCTGTTTCCCCCTGAATAGCTTCCTCCTCTATTTCCCCGTCCCCCTTCTGTTTCTTAAAAATAGGGAATAAGTCATTTCCAGTTTTTGGCGGGGTTTCCCCATGAGGTTTTATTGCAGAGTCGTGATTTACTGAGCCATTTAAGTTGGGAAATGGCTGGGGAGCACCTGTTATCTCTTGCTCTATTTTTGAGGTAGTTATTGCTACTGGAGGATGCTCAATTATTCCTATCTGATCTGAGGCCGTGGGAGGGAAGGAAGACCCCTTCCCATCCGCTTCCTTCTCTTTTTGGGACCTCAGCAGGACTTTTAGAATTTGGGTCACTGTATCTAACACACAATCAGATCCCCCCACAAATTTCTCCAATAAGTGTAGGATAGAAGCCAATAGATGTTCTAAGATGTGGAGGGAATCAGAAAGCGGTTTGCCGGGCCCCTTACATTGGAAGGAATTTATTCCGGTCAGATTTAAATTTGGGCTAGAGGAAAAATGAGAGTGAGAGGTTTTGGAAGGGGTACTGCTGTAAAGTTGTAGGCCGGCATGGTTTGACGTTAGCGGGGTGTTCTGAGGTAACTCAACTGTTGTGGGATCAGATTCTAAATACCGTTGACATAGGGCTTCATCTAAAATCATAGGGGACAAACCGTTGTGAAATGATGTTTTGGTTAGTGAACTATTAACTGGCTGAGTAGCTTCATCGAGGGGAATTGCCATGATGTTTAAATTATCTTGCTCTATGTCTTTTTTTGTTTTTATGATTACCTCAGGAGCTAGGTCAATGTTATTTTTCAAAGTGGAAAACAAGGGGGGTGAGAACTCGCTCTTGGGGGGGAATTGTAGCGTCCTAACTGGACTTGAGTCTGCCTTTGCTTTTTTAATTTCAGGGCTTTCTCGAACATCATTTGGGGTAGAATCTAAATGGATAACTCCGGAGACTTTTGGGTCCGTTACTTTGTTGTCCACCCCCAATACTTTGTTTTTACCCTTTTCCCAAAAGTTGAATAGCTGACACGTACTTTTCATGTTGGTAGATTGACTATGTTTGTTTCGAAGGGGATTTGATTTTGTTTTAGAGCTGGATCTTCCTACTATTATTTTACCAGATCTTAGTTTCTTTGTCATCGTGACTGGGGAACACTATCGTGAATGCGCTGCAAAGGAACGTGGTCTAAGTCGATAGGGGACTCTGGGATTATGCTACGGGTAAATATTTCTAGGGAAGGGAGCGTAGGTTGCTACCCGACTGCAGACTAGCTTTGTGTGCGGTCTTACGGGTAGTTTGGGGTAAAGTATGACTTACCAGGCCTAAGGGGGTGGGCCTAGCCTGGCCTTCTCGTGCCTCTGAGGGCCTCAGAGGGCCCGCCCTTGTCTCGGGCTTCTCCCGGGCGCTACCCGCGCGCTCCCGCGCAGCGGGATACAAAGACTCTTTTTGTTGACTGCCCTTAAAAGGGGGCGTGGCCTTGAGGGAGAGCGTCACCAGGTGTGATCGGTGAGGCAGCTGCTGGGACTCTTGGGAGTTGGAGTCCAGCAGTCTGCACGCTCGCAGCCCTGCGTGCCTCAAGCCCTTATTCCTCAGATGACAGTAGCAGCAAGGAGCAGTCCCAGTGAAGCGGGACCCGCGGAGCGGGTCCGGCGAAAAGTAGCGCTTTCAGATGCACTTCAGCACAAACGCAGGTCGCTGTGTGTCAGTCCTCCAGCGCTCAGGTGCAGTTCAGCAGGCAAGAGGTGTGGAAAGGAATCCACTGCAGTTGGGAATCTGGCGCCTTTTGCAGGGTGGAAGGGGGCGTGGCCTTGAGGGAGAGCGTCACCAGGTGTGATCGGTGAGGCAGCTGCTGGGACTCTTGGGAGTTGGAGTCCAGCAGTCTGCACGCTCGCAGCCCTGCGTGCCTCAAGCCCTTATTCCTCAGATGACAGTAGCAGCAAGGAGCAGTCCCAGTGAAGCGGGACCCGCGGAGCGGGTCCGGCGAAAAGTAGCGCTTTCAGATGCGCTTCAGCACAAACGCAGGTCGCTGTGTGTCAGTCCTCCAGCGCTCAGGTGCAGTTCAGCAGGCAAGAGGTGTGGAAAGGAATCCACTGCAGTTGGGAATCTGGCGCCTTTTGCAGGGTGGAAGGGGGCGTGGCCTTGAGGGAGAGCGTCACCAGGTGTGATCGGTGAGGCAGCTGCTGGGACTCTTGGGAGTTGGAGTCCAGCAGTCTGCACGCTCGCAGCCCTGCGTGCCTCAAGCCCTTATTCCTCAGATGACAGTAGCAGCAAGGAGCAGTCCCAGTGAAGCGGGACCCGCGGAGCGGGTCCGGCGAAAAGTAGCGCTTTCAGATGCGCTTCAGCACAAACGCAGGTCGCTGTGTGTCAGTCCTCCAGCGCTCAGGTGCAGTTCAGCAGGCAAGAGGTGTGGAAAGGAATCCACTGCAGTTGGGAATCTGGCGCCTTTTGCAGGGTGGAAGGGGGCGTGGCCTTGAGGGAGAGCGTCACCAGGTGTGATCGGTGAGGCAGCTGCTGGGACTCTTGGGAGTTGGAGTCCAGCAGTCTGCACGCTCGCAGCCCTGCGTGCCTCAAGCCCTTATTCCTCAGATGACAGTAGCAGCAAGGAGCAGTCCCAGAGAAGCGGGACCCGCGGAGCGGGTCCGGCGAAAAGTAGCGCTTTCAGATGCGCTTCAGCACAAACGCAGGTCGCTGTGTGTCAGTCCTCCAGCGCTCAGGTGCAGTTCAGCAGGCAAGAGGTGTGGAAAGGAATCCACTGCAGTTGGGAATCTGGCGCCTTTTGCAGGGTGGAAGGGGGCGTGGCCTTGAGGGAGAGCGTCACCAGGTGTGATCGGTGAGGCAGCTGCTGGGACTCTTGGGAGTTGGAGTCCAGCAGTCTGCACGCTCGCAGCCCTGCGTGCCTCAAGCCCTTATTCCTCAGATGACAGTAGCAGCAAGGAGCAGTCCCAGTGAAGCGGGACCCGCGGAGCGGGTCCGGCGAAAAGTAGCGCTTTCAGATGCGCTTCAGCACAAACGCAGGTCGCTGTGTGTCAGTCCTCCAGCGCTCAGGTGCAGTTCAGCAGGCAAGAGGTGTGGAAAGGAATCCATTTGGGAGCACATAGGGGGCGTTTGACAATGGTCCATTGGAGTACTGCCCACTCCCTACGAGGCTACCCTACATGATTGGTAAAGGGGAAGCTCTTCCAGAGTGATTGCTTGCTCTTTGTAAATTAGTTACCATCCACTTTGAGGTGTGTATAACTTTACAGTGCTTTGAGACTGCAATTCTGGTTGCAAAGCACCATTACAACTTCCAAATAGGAGGGTGCTTCCCCTTTCATGCCCCCTCCTATTTATGATTCGTAATGGGTCAAAATGCTCCTTTTAAGAGTTGGAGGATTTTGTACACAGCAAAATACTCTTTTGATGGTGCAAATCCCCTTTTTGCTGCTTAGGCTTTACAATAGCAAAAGTGTTGTGAATATGAGAATTCAACTTATGTACAAAAACAACTCCAGATTTATCAAGGTTTTGCAATGGCGCTGTCATGAAAAGTGACCCAAACTGGTGCAAAGTACTGAATTGGGATTTACTTTAAGTAGCTCTAAAGTAACACAAAGCAGTGCTTTCCTCTACTTTCCATCAAGGGGCTTGCCATGTGTGGTAGATGGGTGTTCCCATCCAACCACCCTCAATTTGGACACAGAGCTCTCTCTACCAAACTAAAAAGGTACACAGGGCTTTGTGACAAAAATATATGGCACCCCAAGGATGAAGTATTGTTGATAAAGGTTTTCTTTTCTCAAAGCTTTTCTAACTTTGTATATGTGCTGTAATGTACAGCACACATAAAACGTTTTAATCTATGTCTTAGCTTAGTATTTTGCAATTGAATGGTACCCTTCCAGTACAAAATATACCCTTGACATCATGCACTCATCCTTTAGCTATGGTGTGGGGAGTTGTATACATGACATAAGGCAGACTAAAGAGTGCCAGTGCAGGACATGAAGAGATAACAGCTCTTTATCTTATACGCCTGGACAAGTCTACATTTTGCTGGCATAATGGCCATAATTTTGGAAATTTCATGTTATGCTTTTTATGTGAAATTCCTTAAATTATGCCATTAAACCATACGGTGTAGTTATGCAGCAGTTCACAGCAAAATTAGAATGCAGGAACGATGCAAAGATCCGGAACGTGAGCAACTTTTGTTCGCTGCATTTGTTTTTTTTCACTATTTTGTAGTGCAAAAATGCATCCTCTTTGTAAAAATTGAAATTGTGTGCTTAATTCATAGCGCTACATGAGTGATTTGCATTTTGCATAATTATGTGTGATTTTTCTGAAATCTTGTGCAACTATGTTAAAGGAAATTACACGAATTTCGGATACCCATAATGTTTTAGTAGATATGGCGTTGACCTGCTCTCTCTTTCATGCAACGTAGCATAGCAGCTTTAAAATGTGCCAAAATTGCATCTTGGGTATGCGATCCTCTCACTGCCAACCATTTTTCACAGGATCACCTTGACCCTTGTGTTGGTACTGTTTTGCCTAAACTACCGTGTGAGCATCTATTCTGGGCTCCCTGCCAATTCACAAAAAAAAAAACCCTAGGAAGAACCCAGGAATCAAGCAACCACCCTCACCTGCAGCTTGAACTCGCTGAACACATCACTCCACCCACCCTCAGATCTCTGTAGTGCTGGTGATCAAGTGACAAGTGAACTTCAAAACTGTCTGCAAAGCCGATAAAGCAACCCATGCCCAGACTGCAGGTACGCCATGGGTTATTCTTGCCTTTTCAGGTGCCTCAGGAAAGCCTCCGATAAAACTCTATAATTTCTTTCCCGCTGCCTCTTTTTCATCCAAACTATCTTCCTTTTTAACTAGCTTTCTCTTCCTCCATTTTCTGCCTTCCTCTCTCTTGTTCTGGATCAAAGTCTAATGATGAAAAAATAAGTCCCATCGCCAAAAATTAGCACCAACGCCCACTACCTGCAACAAATGACACAAGTTAAGAACTGACAGGAACAAAACTCTGAAGCCGCCATGTGGCACAAAGAGTGCTATACAAAACACTGAAAGGGAATTAAATAATAATAAAGTTATTCGAAATGAGGCTCAACAATGGCTGCAGGGGAAAGGTACCTATTTGGTATCAATTCCAGAGCTCCAACACGTGGTTAGTAGGTGACATTTTCTTACCAGACACCTAGCTTTCGGCGTTCTAACTATACTGTGCATTACCAGTTAATATCATCTGTCGCAAGTATACTCACTTAATTTGCCGAAATAAATCGAATGTGTGGCATATGACATCTGCAGCACATACATTAACCCACTGAGCTATCTCACCTTACGGCCCTCGTCTGATTACAATGGCAGCTCATTTGTCACCAGTCAGACACTTAGTGTCAGTGCCCTCTTTCCTTGACCCCCTACCATCGGGACGCACCCCAGGCAGTCATGAGTAGTCTGGAAAGAACCCGCAATGGATCCCGGCCTCGCTGGTCCTTCGTACAGGATGGAACAAGCTTCTGTCCCCTGAGGGATTCAGGACGGCGGGTGAAACGAGAGCTGCCGAGCAGCAGGAAAACGTTATCTTCGTGGGTAACAGAGAGACAGCAGCTCCAGGCTTCAATGTTTAACTAATTATTTTGCCACTTTTCTCTGAGTAACCTATGAATGCGTAGGGTCCAGAATTTGAATGAGCCACGTTAACGATTAACTGCTGACGTTCTCACACATCAACATGGCAGAAAATGGACTCTCGTGTCCTGCAACGGCCAATACGCCTGTGAGAGCCTAGAACCGGTGGGTACTTTTTTTCCAGCATTAACTTATTTCACCAGACAGCGCGGTGGGAGGTGGATGCGTGCACGGAGTTGCTTAATTTGCAAGATGGTAAATTCAGTGCCCTGCGTATTCCGTAGACTGTGATGCCGAATGCCATTGTTGCTAATGCCACTGTCTTCCTTCAACCGACTCTCCGAGTTTTTTTTAATTGCAGGTTCCTTTTCATTTCTGCTTTCTCCCATTGCCACTGTTTTCCTCTTCCTTTTCATTCTACCTTTTTTGCCCTTCTCTTTCTTTTGCTCTTCGTCAAAGTCTTATGATGAATAATATTATAGCCTGGTCCCTAAAACTGAGAGTTGGGGCCCACCATCAAGTACTGGTAGTATTTTAGGCCCAATGGCAGGCGCCTTTTTTTAAAGGATGAAGGGAACTCTAAAGTAATTTAAAGGTATCGGCCTAGCTAAAATCCTTTGTACATTGTGAGTGTTACATTGAGGAAAATAGAATGTGCACACTTTTTCCCCTGAGCAGAATCATTTTACCTACAGACACTTCTAGTGAAATATTTCAGTGAGTGACATATATTTCAGTAAGATGATGCCTGCACTGCTCTCTGCAGCACTCGAAAGTAAATTAAATGGCAGTTTTTTTTAAATCATGTGAGCCTGTAGATGCTGCATCAATAGAAAGGTGAGTAGTATGAAAATACAAAAAAAGACTATCTGGTACGCATTTCTCGTTTAGCCTTACACTGGGTTCCAACCAGTTTCCATCTGTTACTTTATTTATAAGACAACATACCCCAAATTATTCCTAAAACAGGGAACCAAGGGATGAAGCCAGTAAAATAAACTTTCGTTATAAAATTCAGTATCCGGACATAGATTTCTTAAATGCACAGATCATGCATACATCGATACATGAAATTGTCAAGCAAACAGAACTAACCTAACCTGTGAAAACTGGGAGACATCGTCTACAATGCATGCGTTACAACGTGTGTCATTACAACACATTTTTTACAACACGAAATCCGTTACAATGCGTCATTACAATGCATAATCCATTACAACGCATTCCCCAAAGTAACACCCCAGCGGAGTTAGAATAATAATCCGTTTTAATGGATTATGCGTTGTAATGGATTTTGCATTGTAAAAAATGTGTTGCAATGACACCCGCTGTAACACGTGCATTGTAACATGTCCTATTCATGAACACAGGTCTGGACACAAATACAGACAGTAGGTAAAATAAGTTGGGTGCCAGAATCATCCTGAATCCAGCACTAGCTTTAAGTATTTTTACCCAGTTTTCTTCATAAAACATGTTCAGTCATGTACATTTCACATATTCTACTTATCACGATTCGCCATAGTGGGTGGAGTTGGGCTCTTCAGTTGTAAAATCTTTTAAAGTTCTATTATGATGGTGACTACACATGGTTCTATAACTCGACCCAACATCTCACCAATATCTCAAAATGACTGCATAATATTCTCCAGGTTGGGGCATGAGGCAAAAATATGTATTCTCTCTTCAGATACATTTCTGCATTTAGAACAGAAATAGGACTGGTTTCTGATTTGGGCCCAGCCCTGAATGTTAGTGGGAGTAAAAGAGGGTTCAATAACTTGAATAGGATTGTTTTACTCTAGATTACCTGAAACCAGTGACATTTATCTTCTCATTTGGTTATCAGCCCACTTGGATCACTTCAATGCATACATGCTAACATTTTAGAAGAAGAAAGTGGGAAATTATAAAAAAATAATGGGGAGAGTGTATGTTCCCCATTGAGTTCTATTGAAGGAGAGGCAATTTCAGGTGAGAGACAACCAAAATAAAGCAATTTTTGACCTAAAAAATCGTGAATCTCTTTCCTGAATCTAGTCTGTTTGCATGTACGCTCCTTGATCCACTTCTTACCACCAACCATTGATTCTCTCAGTAACTGATAAACATTAGAGAGCCCTATTCATGGGATAGAAAGAAATCGACTGTGCACCGCATGAGAGAGCTACACAGAGCTAGGGTATGAAATAAAATAAGGGCAAAATTGTAAGTATTAGAAAAAGTTGTGATTAAAAATACCACATTCTCCTTGATATTGATACATTTTTGAAACCATCATCATCAAATAACTGGTAAGCAAACTGCAGGTTTGACTAATTTCTCGTTTGCCATATATTCTGTTGCATATCTTCAAATGAGGGCCAGAAGGTAGAATGCTGGTAAAGCAGTAGTAGTAGTCAAAAGAAAATTATTTAGACTATTGCCTATAGAAACAGAATAAATACAACAATTTATCCAATATTAAAATCATGTAGACAGGAAAATGTCAAATGCCTATGCAAGGATAATATCTAAAAATCTTCCCACCGCGCAAGTTACATCTAAAAAGTCCATATTTAAAAGTAGGGTGATGGCAGACTACGATGTTGAATTTTATGTTTTAAAACATTGGTTTGAGTATTAAACTTCTATTTCTTAGAAAATGAAGGCAGTCAACTAATAAATGAACATTAAAATTGTTGAACCATAAACCACATGTACAATTAGCGTCCATATCAAAGAAAAAATAAAAAAATTCATAATTTAGAAACGGAATATGTAAAGGCACATAAAATGTCTGTAACAACGGGTGTAGGTAGAGATTAGATAACAAGGATAAATACGGGTAAATCCGATGTTCCTGCCAGGATTTCAGCATATAACCTGCTGATGGTTTCATGGATCAATATCGTAAATCAGCAAACCTTGCTTATCTTTTATAAGCTTCCTTCAAATTCATCTTTGAGTATTGAAGCATCTCCATAACCTTAAAATACACCATATTCAGTTTAGTTGCTATATTTCCTAATCAATTTAGAACCCTCCCACCCATTTTAAACCACCTAATGCGACTTCTTTTGCACAGAAGGTTGATATTTTTGGTTCCTCGTACCCCAAAGTTTATCACAAAAATGCAATGTGGATTTGCAAGCTAAAAAGTTCCAATGCTGTAGATCTACTTCAAGTCTTATGGCCGAACTCATTGCACCCTTTGGTAACCCCAACAATTTTTTCAGACATTTACCTTCATATTTATCCCACTTTGGATCTGAGCCAATTCATAATGCTTCTGACCCACATACCTTTCTTGTAGGGACCGAAGCTATATATGCCGTGAGTACTGGTATTAAGGAGGGCCCTCTAAAATCATTTTTGAATTTAAAATGCCCTCCAATTGCGGACAATACCCAAGCATCCCCAATTCCTCTGTGAAGAGACCAATTTAATTTGTCATTTGGTATTTACTTATACCAGAAGAGACCAACTTAATTTGTCATTTGGTATATACTTATACCAGGTTAACACCTCCACAGATTTAGCCCCCGATAGCCATTTATGTGGTTTCGATTTACTGCCAAACATTACTATTTTTGTCTTATTCATATTTATGATCAGGTCGATCGTGCCAAAGTACTTGCTAAAGCTTTCAAGTTTGCTTTGAAGACCCACCTGAGTCAAATCAAAGATTGCAAAGTTGTTCATGTAAGAGGCACGGAATATGTCTCACCCATGTCCCTATTTTCTGTGAAATTGCTTCTAACAGGGTGTGTGGCAGATCTGCAAGGTGCAAAGAAAGTAACACAGAGGCTAATCCACATTCCTGCCTCAACCCGTTTTAAAGCAGGATTCTCTTTGATAATGCACCCGTAAATCTAACTTCACTTTAGCCCAATTATCCCAATGTAGTTCTTCAAGGATAGCGAGGAGGCATATAGGAATATCCAAATTTCTCAGCTTAGACCACAAAATGTTTTGATTGACTAGGTCAAAAGCAGATCTGAAATCTACACAACATCAAAATAAAATCCCATAAGTTTCCATTGCCTTCAGAGCAATGGCCCACAAGCTAAAGGAATGGTCTATTGTCATATGACCCTGCTTAAAGCCTCCTTGTTCAATGGGCACCAGCATGCTAGACTATATCCACTCCCTCATGGATGATAAAGTGGCTTTGGAAAATAATCCCACCCCTACAACAATCAAGATGAGAAATCAAAAATTACGGGGATCTGCTGGATCCTATTTCTTGAGTAAAGGTTTAATTATTGCTCCCTTCCAGCTAACCAGAAAGGTTCTTGTTTTCATTACATACACAAAAACCTTAGCGGAAAAGCTAGCCCACCATTTGGGATTGAATTTTAAAATACTTGCAGGGAAATTATCTAGACCAGCTGCCTTAGCTAATTTATGTGAAACGTTTAATGTACTAAAAGACTGCTATGTAAATAAATTCATTACCTCCTCAGCTAGGGATATCCACAACTCTCTATCCCATCTGGGCCCTACAGATGTTACTCAAATAGGATACCCACACAACTTCCTGGACCGTACACTTTCCTGTTTGCACCCTTCCTGGACTAATTTCCAATTTTTTCCCATTTCTTAAGCAAGGTGGACACTAACCATCATTTCTCAATTTGCTTTATAAATATCTTCTTTCGTAGCTTTAATCAATGCCTCATATTCCTTTTTTTACTTTATAATATATTTCTCTCGCCCTAAAACCCACCGGAAACCACTTTTTAGTTCTTACTTTCACCAGCCTCCTTTCAAGTCCTAGACATTGGTTATTAAATCAGGGCTGTTGCTGTTTCGGCAGCCATAATGCATTTTATAACTGATGGGGTGAGGCAATTCACCACCTCTTTGATATACCAGTTTAACACTTTGACATCCGCTACACCCTACAACAAAAAAGACTCTGATACTTGGTACTGCACTAACTGCATGATGTCCCTGTCATCAATTCTAGTTATAAGGTGTTTAGGAAATTATATCTCCATAGGAATCACTGGTTCCCTGGGGCAAGGGGAGGATTCAAAGGACATCTATAACCCCTTATGATGCCTACTCATATTTTTTACAACTTTAAACTTTTACAGTACTTGAAGCAACACACTTGCAAGAACTTATAATCTATTGGACACTTCTGATTTCCATATATAATTTTTGGGAAGCCGAGATATCGTCCTGTAAGTGTCCATGGAAACAGACAAACCTAACTCAGCTATTTTGTAACATTTCTGCAAATCTCCCCTCGAAGGGGAGCATTTATAAAATATTGCTTTTGAAATCCCATGACCCTCAAGCATTTCACTAGACATAATATCTGTCTGCACTGGAGACAATTGTTAGATCTCCCACAAACAGAAAAGGGGAGCCCCTGAGAGTTCTAACAGAAAACTCAAAGCACTTACAAATAATTGTCATTGCCGAATCTCCTTTCGCGCTTCCCGCTGATTCACATATACATTCACAATTATTGAACTATTCGTTGAGCGATATCCATCAGACAAACTTAAAAGACATGCTGGTATCCAATCACAATTGGTCTGTGTTAAACTTTCACCATTTATATTTTTGTAGAAGCCATAGTTAGTAACCACCCCTGTTAGGCACCCTTCCCGACTTTGGTTGCCGGTTTAGCAAATTCCTTACAACCGCCTTGATTCAACATTTCACATTCTAACAGTCTCCTGGAAATAGATCATCATATTTTCCTCCAAAACCGTCGCAAGATCAACTGTCCTATGCAGACATTCAAGCCCATGAACATTCCAGGAGAAAACATCAAGGTTGCCAAATCCACTTCCCCTACCCAAGTAGAAACACTCTCCTGACGTATGCTTAAACAAGCTATTCTATTGCGTAGCGTGAGGGGATCCACTACTCTATATCTTAGAGAGGAAGCTACAGATACTTTTAAGCTTTCTTGCTTATATCCCACTGACCGGCTCTGGGGCGGTGAGCTTGCCACCCGAAAAAACAGATTTAGTTGCTATGCGTTTAAGCCACCATGATTCATTAGGAGGGGTTTAGTACATCCACTTCAGGTACTAAGCATAAGCCAATTTCCTCAACCTCTTATTCAACAATTAAAATTAATTTCGCCAACAATGGTGTGCTGAAGGTAACTCTTGTAACTTCTGTCCCAATTAAGGTTTTTCTAAAGGCAACTTGGTATATATCTCTAGATGTTACCTTCTCTAATCACTTGTATTTTTCTAAAGCCCTCAGCAGATTTGACCACCTATTCAGAGGTTTTCACTTGTTTGCTTTTTTCACTTCCCTAAAAACATCCAAAAAATATGAGATGATTTATGCTTCCCTTTTTGATTATTTGATTGAGAATGGGCTCTGCATATAAGGCCATTGTGGTGGCAATGGGAGGCTCATAGTCTGACGTATCTACCCAGGATGGAGAATCAGCCCTGTTTTTTTCTGCAGGGATGAAAAATAGTCTTCCCAGTCGCCATCTTGCTCTTGGACCCCTTTCTACCTTGAGAGCTATTTGGCTCATCACCCTTGCCTTTAACATTGAGCTTGTTAGTCTCCAAAGCCAGCCCTCAACTTAACATATTTTCTTGGTATCTTCCTTTTTCTCCTTTATGTCCTCCTTTATTTCTCCCCACCTTTACTTCCATGCTAACTTTCTTAGACATTTCGCCGGATGCAATAATCTTCCAAGTCCCATGTGAGACTTTACGTGAGGATTTTTTTTTCCTGATGGATGTTTCCTCCTCCTATAATAGGATAGGTGCTGCTTCCCCACCCGACCATGATACCACCCATTTACTAACACAGGAAACCTGGAAACATATTTAGAACCATTTTCCCTCACCTCTGTAAACTTCGAGGACCCCTCCTACCGCAGGTCAAAATCTTGGGGGGACACAGGTCTTGCTAACAAGGGCATACCCAAATTGACTTTAGTTCATACGGAATCTCCTTTAAAAGGCAGGTCTCTGATTTCCAGTTCTCATTTGTTGAAACAGTCGATTCCAGAAGGCCGAAAAGTCTTGTGAATTAGGAGATCATCCAGCTTTGGCGATGGTGCAGAGATCGAGAGTTCTAAGTTTGAAGTAGGCAGATCTGGGTATTGTTGAGCCACCCTTGGGGGATTCTGTCCTGATAGACCTGTGCCCTTTTTTATCACTGTGCCAGAGATATAAACAACATTTGAGGACAATCCCTTCTGCTCTTCTCTCCACCTCTTTCCCCCAGCTACTCCAGTCTCATCCTCAGAGGTAGCACAACTTAAAAAAGAAGGATGTATAAGACAAGGAGGAGAGTATAAATGCAGGTTCTGTCATAACCACATCCTCCAGCATATCAAGCTGTGCCCTCTCCTGGAGACCTAACCCACAAAGGTGGCTGGGCCCAATGGGAGGGAGGGTAGGCAAGGCCAAACTAGAGAAATCCAAAAAATGTGCCTATGCCTCCAATTCACAGTAATTCAAACACTGAATGTATGAAGATAAACCATAAGTTTATTAGTTTATCCCGACAAAACTTTTTGTCATTGAATCAATACATAAGTTGCACAATTTGCTTTTTAGAGAGCAGACAAAGAGAAAACCATCAACTTCATTTCTAGCCGTATGGAAATCAGTCAGACAATGTGTATATATTTACAGTGAGAAAACTCAAAGCAAAAACATTGCACTAAATCGTACGTTCATGGACATTAATAAATCAAAAAAACTTTTCAACAAACAGATAAACACTTAACAGTTTGAGAAACATAAATGCAAGAAAGTATAAGAGCAGGGGTGCATATTTCAAACAGAACACCTCCTAGCTCATAAACTGGATTCGTTAGTGTGAATGATCAAGTAAAGCCCATTTTGTATATATGACTAACAAGAGCCATTGGTGTGGAGACAAATGCCTGAAGTCAAATGCCGACGCGTTTCAAATCCTGCCAATTATTTACAGGATTTTCATCAGGGCGGGAGTCTAGTCCATGGGAACTGTTTTACAAAGAAAATAAATGAAGAGTTTGTTTTAGCAAACTTCATACTAACGCCATATTACTATAATGCAAAATAAAACCGCAAAGTAGTGCGGCATACCTTGAGAATGGTAGCCTGTGTGGCTTCTATTTTGGAACTAGCGGTTTATGGCAGGCGGGTCTGGGCTGAAACAAGAGCAAAGCTGGTATCACCAATTTGAAAATGACACAATGCACGCTGAAGGTAATGTAGCGGAAAAGCTAATTTTACCTTGGGTCTTTAGAACCTTTAGTCAGAATGGCCGGTGGCAGAGTTATTTTTCAGATTAAAATCGCTGTGGGGACAGAAATGAAAAATAGCGATATTTTGAGTAGTTGTGCCAACGCGGTGAAGAGACGGGCACAGAAGCGTCGCCACTCCAATGGGAACACTTACTTTTTGAATAGTTCAACACGGGTGCAGGGATCGGACCGGTGTTGCTGTGGAACGCTGTCCGTTCTATGGAATAAAAGGGAGAAGGAGGCTAGCTACGGTGTGCTGAATCACGCAGTTATTAACTGTAGGCTAACACTCAATGACAGGTGAAGAGCGGGTCAATCGCATACCAAAAGTCGCCGCGGAGGGCTCTGCTATGACTGCATCCTGAGTTCAACCGGCACACAAAGAGTTTAGTTGTCCAAGGCACTGCCGGTGCTTGTGGCAATAAAAGCATGTGTGCGCTGACACCCAATGGGATGAGTCGCGGGTGCTGATGCATTATGGGAGTTGAAGTCCGGGAATAGAGTCAAGCTCGATTGATTTCACTGAGAGTATTTAGACCCTTATTCACGCTATCAAGCTTGACTTGTTTTGCCAATATAGACCTTGTCACAAGGACAGACCACTGCATAAACGATTTTTTTGTTTTGCAGTTTGTAAATGCATCATGTGTCCATTTGATGCCATGATTAATGAAGGTGTCCCCTTCAATTGTAGAAGAACATGAAACACAGTTACCACATTTGTGGTGCCCACTGATTGGTTTGAGGTTCCACTGTGATATGAGGTCACTCTTGGGCGGCGGAATATGGGTATCTGCTTTTATGAGATGCTGTCCAATACTTGTGTTCTTTCTCATTGCAAAGATCGGTTTGGGCAGAGGGTGCTCAATTGTTTCCAACAAGTGCCAATTGTTTCGGATGATGTTTTTAAATTGGTTCGTGTGTTGACCGAAGGTAGTAACACAAACCAATTGATCTGATTGCTTCTTTTCTTTTACCTGTAGGAGTGTCTCCCTAGGGGTAAACTTGGCCCTGTTTTTTGCATGTTTTAACGATTTTTTGGGGTATCCTCTAGCAGCCATCTCATTACAGAATCTTGTTGCGTGTGATTCAAAGTCCTGTAAACTAGTACAGTTACGTCTTATTCGAAGCAGTTGCCCATAAGGTAGATTATCCTTAAGGCTGTCCCCTTGATTTGTATATAAAAATCACTCTCAAATCTGAAATAGTTGTTCCGAAGAGTTAATTCAGCCAATCTTTGCAATGAGAAAGAACACAAGTATTGGACAGCATCTCATAAAAGCAGATACCCATATTCCACAGTGGTCTGTCCTTGTGACAAGGTCTATATTGGCAAAACAAGTCAAGCCATCAATGCCCGCATCACGCAACACCGATCTCGAATAAAGAAACGAGTAATGACTGCACCAATGGTCGAACACTTTGTAAATAATCAGCACACTGAAAACGATTTTAAATGGACACCACTTGTGTGGCTGGACTCCAAACGCTACCCTGATGTTGAAACTATGCTGTTGCGCAAGGAGGCATACCTCATATTGCGATTTGATAGCGTGAATAAGGGTCTAAATACTCTCAGTGAAATCAATCGAGCTTGACTCTATTCCCGGACTTCAACTCCCATAATGCATCAGCACCCGCGACTCATCCCATTGGGTGTCAGCGCACACATGCTTTTATTGCCACAAGCACCGGCAGTGCCTTGCACAACTAAACTCTTTGTGTGCCGGTTGAACTCAGGATGCAGTCATAGCAGAGCCCTCCGCGGCGACTTTTGGTAAGCGATTGACCCGCTCTTCACCTGTCATTGAGTGTTAGCCTACAGTTAATAACTGCGTGATTCAGCACACCGTAGCTAGCCTCCTTCTCCCTTTTATTCCATAGAACGGACAGCGTTCCACAGCAACACCGGTCCGATCCCTGCGCCCGTGTTGAACTATTCAAAAAGTAAGTGTTCCCATTGGAGTGGCGACGCTTCTGTGCCCGTCTCTTCACCGCGTTGGCACAACTACTCAAAATATCGCTATTTTTCATTTCTGTCCCCACAGCGATTTTAATCTGAAAAATAACTCTGCCACCGGCCATTCTGACTAAAGGTTCTAAAGACCCAAGGTAAAATTAGCTTTTCCGCTACATTACCTTCAGCGTGCATTGTGTCATTTTCAAATTGGTGATACCAGCTTTGCTCTTGTTTCAGCCCAGACCCGCCTGCCATAAACCGCTAGTTCCAAAATAGAAGCCACACAGGCTACCATTCTCAAGGTATGCCGCACTACTTTGCGGTTTTATTTTGCATTATAGTAATATGGCGTTAGTATGAAGTTTGCTAAAACAAACTCTTCATTTATTTTCTTTGTAAAACAGTTCCCATGGACTAGACTCCCGCCCTGATGAAAATCCTGTAAATAATTGGCAGGATTTGAAACGCGTCGGCATTTGACTTCAGGCATTTGTCTCCACACCAATGGCTCTTGTTAGTCATATATACAAAATGGGCTTTACTTGATCATTCACACTAACGAATCCAGTTTATGAGCTAGGAGGTGTTCTGTTTGAAATATGCACCCCTGCTCTTATACTTTCTTGCATTTATGTTTCTCAAACTGTTAAGTGTTTATCTGTTTGTTGAAAAGTTTTTTTGATTTATTAATGTCCATGAACGTACGATTTAGTGCAATGTTTTTGCTTTGAATTTTCTCACTGTAAATATATACACATTGTCTGACTGATTTCCATACGGCTAGAAATGAAGTTGATGGTTTTCTCTTTGTCTGCTCTCTAAAAAGCAAATTGTGCAACTTATGTATTGATTCAATGACAAAAAGTTTTGTCGGGATAAACTAATAAACTTATGGTTTATCTTCATACATTCAGTGTTTGAATTACTGTGAATTGGAGGCATAGGCACATTTTTTGGATTTCTCTCCTGGAGACCAGCACCATTTGGTTCTCCATGTGACAATTTGAAGGCAAGATCACATGGCTTACATTAGCCGGTTCCTGTATTGTTTTGTTCTTGAAATGTTTCCCCACAAAATCCTTTATAGATGAGGCTAAGGCCCCTGCAGCTTTGTATGCCACAGTACACCGATTGGCAGAAATATGATCTAATTGCAGAGAAATCAGCTGATTATTGCTCTAAGAAAGAAAACTTTCCACCCCATTTGAGTCCTTAATGACTGCTTTGAACTCCTTCACACTTACTGCTCCTTTTACTGATTAGCAGGGACATGGGTCTTAGCACTTCTTTTTCTTTAGGAAGGTATCCCTTCGGCCTATAGAGTGCGTAGTGGCACTCCTCATCCCCATCAGCCACAGAAGCAACATGATAGATTTCTAATAAGGAAGCTCTAGTCTTCAGAGCATTCACAACGAATTAAAAGGATATGAGAAGCTCTCAACAAAAGTTATACTGCCCTTTACAGCACTTGCCTCCTCCTACTGACCACGAGAGTGACCGCTCTGTGTAACCTCCACCACCACCCTTTAGTTGTAGACTGGATCTATGTCCAGATCATAAGCTTGAACTTGCGCTATACCTGCAGCTCGAGAGAGACCCCCCCTCCCTCTACCCATCGTTCTCCGCATCCCCAGCTCCCAGGATATCAGCAGGTACATGATGAGAAAAGGGTCGATAATTAACCACCTCCAGAGGTCCACAAGAACAACACCCAATCAGCCCCTACCAGCAACAGCAGCGAAGCAGATAATGAAGAAAGTGAAACACAGTGCTCCCCTGAGTCGCCAAGGCACTCCAAAGTTGCGGGAGCCAGCAGGAAGCAGAATAACTTTCTGCCATTCTCAAAATTATCCGGAAGCTGGCACAGGAGCAAGAAGCGCTTCACTGCGCTTCTCAATGGCATTCAGAGATGCACCAGTTGCAGTGGCGGCCGCCAGTAACAAAGGGTGGTGGGGAGGGTGGAATGCACACGGGGGAGGGTCGGATATTAATAATTTTTTCAAACGTACCTAACACCAACGGCCGCCTCCCGCATCACGTTACTCCTGTTGTCCATTTCCTTGGTCCCAGCAGGCCCTTGGTCAGACTCCCACCCAATCCCTGTGCTGCAGAGCAGCACATGCAGGGCCGGCGCTAGGCATGGGCAGCGTGGGCAGCGGCCCAGGGCCTCGCGGCCAGGGGGCCTCGCGCTTTCAAATGCTTCAGAGTTTGGAGGCCCAGGGGGCCCAGGAGGCCTAGGAGGCCCAAGGGATTTAATCAATATCTGCCTGCCTTGGCCTAATCGCTGCATCTGCATGAGGATAGCAGCGATTAGACAGGTAAATTAAAGAGCCGTTACGTGTGAAGTGCGCCCTGCCCCTGGTTGAATAAGAAGCAGGATAACCTGCAGGGCGCTAAAGGAAAGATAGAATGACGGCGCCTCACACTGAAAACAGCTCAGCTCACCCAGGACTAGGGAAAGGGAGCGCAAAGTAAATGAAAGGGGTGCGAAATACGGAATCAAGTGAGAGGGGCGGGGGGGGGGAGCAGATAGGTGTGATAGCAGCCAGACAAGAGGTGCAGGAAGAGGAGCACAATCAGAATGTAAAATTGGCTGGACTAGGGCTTTCAGTGTGCTCGGTCCCTCGAGTCTTTACCTGGTGGTAAATTAAAATATTCAAACAGGCCCTACCGGACCCTATATTCATGTCCTTTACTTTACCTACAAAAACATTGATCCTGTATCAGCATAATAATTGTATAACACATTGGCCGGGTTGGACATTAGGGCAATCAGGCAGTGTGTAATGGTCCAATCTGCCAGGTTATTATTTGACCTGTTTTTTGGGCTGTTTGTTTGCCTGCTTTATGGTCAGATGAACATGTTTTTAATGTTAATTTTCATGATATTAAAACAAACATCGCCTGCAGCAAAATCAAATTATGCAATCTCTCATACCTTACAAAAAACGTAAACAGCATGTATTTACAAGTTAAAAACTGCCCTAATTTTGACACTTTTCTAGCTAACTAATTCACTAATGGGGCCACTTTTATTTTTGTGCTGGGCCTATTTCCTGACCCTATGAGGTCACTTCCTGTCAGGTTAAATCTTATGCAAATTATAGGGGCCTCGCATGTTCCTATTCTGCCCGGGGCCCCACAAATCCTCGGACCGGCCCTGAGCACATGGATTGGTCTTAGTGGGCGGAAAAGATGCCCTGGGTGTCTGTGGGGGTTTCTCAAGCCCGGCTGCTGAATGCAGCTGGGCTGTGTAGTGAGGGAGCCACCCGACCCGCCCGGAGTCGGACACGCCCAAAGGTATAAATAAAGGGGCACATGACCACTCGGGGTCTTGGCCCCTAACCTAATAGTAGTGTGTGTGTACCATTATTACTGTTTCCTAATAGTGGCTTACCTGCGCACCCACAACATAGGCTCCTGGTGAAGTTCACCACATTGGCGAGGAGGCGGGTCCCACCCATACCTCTGCCTCTCTGCCAGAGTCCTGCCACCCAGCCTGTCGTGGTTCTTCGTGGCGCCGGCCAGGGCATTGCACTCCTGTTACTGTGCTTAGGCTCATCGACGCAGAAGAAATGCAGAGACTGTGGGTTCCCACCTCGCAAGCCCGGACCCCGACTGAGCAGCTCCCACTACGCTGTTGCAGGTCAGTGAGGCGCAGCAAGCGGCTTGTGCTGCAGCGTGTGGCCCGATGTGGTGCGCGCTCCCCGGGCAGGCCGCGAAGATGCGTAGGAGGAAGCTTCGCCCCTCCCTTTGCCCTGAGGCGCTCGTACACGCCTGCATCCTAGGTGCGGCGTTCAGCTGCCTGCAATGGCCCTGAGTAGTGCTGTCTTCACTGCGTGAGGCCCGACTGCCTCTCCCCCCACCGCAAGCGTCTGGAGCAATAAGCACTGGCCAGTGCAACAAACAATATAAACATTTTCACACATTGGGATCTCTATTTCCGGTGCCATAGGCAATAAGCTTTGGCCAAGGCAACAGGGGGGCAGCATCTTACACAGTGGGTGCTTTTTGCGGAGGAACATCTCGCCCCTGGGCTCAGTCAGCTGGAACGGTGAGGAGAGTGATGAGGCCCACATGGTCAAGATTTGCCCTGCAGCCACTGGTCAGCCACCCTACAGGCCCCTGTGTTTGCACATGTCCACAAGGAGATGAGCCCACAGGTTCAGGACGGGGTCGGGAGCCCCTGCACAGGTGCCACAGCCCCCTGTTCCGGCCCTACAGAACGCCCTGATGCTGTCTGGTCTTGCGACAGCAGCCCCCTGCCCACCTTCAGCGAGGTTGCGGATCCTGCTACAGCTGCATCGAGGTGGAAGTCATGGATTGGACATTTAGACCACTACTTCATAGGGATGCTTGAGACTGATGGAAGGGTGAAGAGGTCCCTGCTTATGTGTTACGGGGGAGGCAAATTATACGACCTGTTCGAAACTTTACCTAACACTGGGGCTGGCGACAACTATGATGCAGCAGTGGAGGCCCTGAACAAGCATTTTGACCCTCAGATCAACACTGATTTTGAGAGGTTCAAGCTGTGCCAGGCAAAGCAAAGCGAGACAGAGTCGATCAACGTCTTTTACGCACGTTTGAGGAAGCTGGCGAGCTCCTGTACTATCCCTGACCATAGAGAAGAGATAAGGGCCCAGATCATCCAAGGCTGTCAGTCGGTGACACTGCGCCGCCTCATAATCAGGCAACCCGGAATCATGCTGGATGAGATCCTGGTTCTTGCAAAATCACAATAGCTGTCCAACGCTCAAGCAGACGAGATGGAAGCAGCGCTCAACCCCTACCCAGGCACCGCTGGCCCGCCTAGGCCGCCGGCAATAAAAGAAAAGAGAGTCAACTCTATCCAGAGTTGCCCGACTGCAACCCGTGGCTGCGGGAGGCCGCCATGCAGTGATTCATGCAACAACTGCGGCCTTGAACACCCACCAGCAGGCCAGTGTTTTGCTAAAGGAAAAACTTGCTCCAGATGTGGGATGCTAAACCATTTCACAAAGGTGTGTCGCATCGGAAGAAATAGGTCTAATGCCCTGGGGCAAAAAGGGATGTCGACGACTGTCCGACAGCTGTCGCTCGAAAACCCACCGGAGCAAATGGATGCCTCCCTGCAAGGATTTGGACTCGGTGCCAATGACAACAACGTCTTTGTAGTGTCATTTGTGAGCCGTGATGGCCCATGTCTCAGGCCTCGCCGATGTGCTCCATCAAAGTGGCTGGGTCTGCAATCAGAGCTCTCATAGACACAGGTGCCTCAGTTAACGTCATGGACAGTGACCAATACGAATGTTCGTCCCCACAGCCACCACTAACTCTGTCAAAGGCCAAGATCTACACATATGGGGGAATGGAACCGCTTCCCCTGAGGGGGGTCATAGGGGTCGGCATCGCCAGCGACGGATGCTGCAACTAAACGGGGTTCCACGTCACTGAGGGGAAAAGGAGGACAACACTCAGCAGTCACAGCGGAGGACCTGGCGTTCATGGGCGTCCGCAGAAATTTTTCCAGGGGGGGGCAACATTTTTACTTCCTCACCATCCTCCGACATGATTAAGCACAAGTATTAAATAAACAAATAAAAAAATCTAATAAGACAAAGAGCTTAAATAAAGAAAGAAACCCAGGGAGTGGGAGAAAATCATGTGAGGCTTCACAGCAGATTACCTGGCAACCACAATGAAACAGAGGAAAAAACAAACAAGCATTGGCATAGCCAATGGGTCTCGCCTTTGGGACCTTATAAGTGTTTAGCCATGCAACACTTGAAGTTGTTGCACCAAGGATATTGTGCTGGATAACTAAACACTTATAAAGTCCCAAAGGGGAGACCTATTGGCTATGTCAATGCTGTTTTTTTTTTAAAATGACAAGCAGTGCTATACGGCTCCGGCTGCCACTTAGTCCACCACATCCCACGTAGATGCTGCAGCCATCTTTGAATGGTTTTAAAGCCAATTCAAAAGCTGTCACCAATGTATGTTAATCCATATCTCAACTGTGAGACTGCTCTCCTGTTTCCTAATTCTATTAAATACAAATGATGTAAAAAGAACATCCCTTTCTGAGCTGCACGGCTCATCCTACCCACGTTTCATGCGCAGATTTTAAATGCTGATGGTTTGGGCTTCCCGGAATTCAACTGGTTGAGAGGTAGACAGGTGTAGAGAGGTAGAGAGAGAGGTGTAGAGAGGTAGAGAGACAGGGGTAGAGAGAAGTAGAGAGAGAGGTAGAGAGAGAGGTAGAGGTGTAATAGTAGAGAAGGAGGTATGGAGATAGAGGGAGAGGTAGAGAAAGAGGTAGAGGGAGAGTGGTAGAGAGAGAGGTAGAGGTAGAGAGAGAGTGGGAGAGGTAGAGAGGGTGAGAGAGGTAAAGAGATAAAGAGGTAGAGAGAGGTAGAGAGAGAGAGGTAGAGAGAGAGAGGAAGAGAGAGAGGTAGAGAGAGAGGTAGAGAGAGGTAGCGAGGGGTAGAGAGGGGTAGAGTGAGAGGTAGAGTGAGAGGTAGAGAGAGAGGTAGAGAGAGAGAGGTAGAGGGAGAGTGGTAGAGAGAGAGGTAGAGGTAGAGAGAGAGTGGGAGAGGTAGAGAGGGTGAGAGGTAAAGAGACAAAGAGGTAGAGAGAGAGGTAGAGAGAGAGAGGTAGAGAGAGAGAGGAAGAGAGAGAGGTAGAGAGAGGTAGCGAGGGGTAGAGAGGGGTAGACAGGGGTAAAGTGAGAGGTAGAGTGAGAGGTAGAGAGAGAGGTAGAGAGAGAGAGTTAGAGGTAGAGCTAGGGAGAGATAGAGAGAGGTGGAGAGAGAAAGAAGGGTAGAGAGAGAGAGGTAGAGAGAGAGAGAGAGAGAGAGAGAGCAGTAGAGAGAGGTAGAGAGAGACGTACAGGTAGAGCGAGAGAGAGAGTGGTAGAGTGAGAGAGAGGTAGAGAGAGAGAGAGGTAGAGAGAGAGAGAGGTAGAGTAATAGAGGTAGAGAGAGAGGTAGAGGTAGAGGTAGGGAGAGACAGAGGGAGAGAGGTAGAGGTAGAGGTAGAGGTAGAGAGCGAGTGGTAGAGGGAGAGGTAAAGAAGGAGAGAGAGAGGTAGAGAGAGAGAGAGGTAGAGAGGGAGAGGGAGAGGGAGAGGAAGAGAGAGAGAGGTAGAGAGAGAAGTAGAGAGGGGTAGAGAGGTAGAGAGAGGGTTAGAGAGAGCGGTAGAGAGAGAGGTAGAGAGAGAGAGGTAGAGTAAGAGAGGTAGAGGTAGAGGTAGAGGTAGAGGTAGAGGTAGAGGTAGGGAGAGAGAGAGAGAGGTAGAGAGAGATGTAAAGAGGTAGAGAGGTAGAGAGAGAGGGGGGTAAAGAGAGACGTAGAGGTAGAGAGAGATCAGTAGAGAGAGAGAGAGGTAGAGAGAGAGAGGTAGAGAGGTAGAGGTCGAGAGAGAGAGAGAGAGAGAGTGGTAGAGAGAGAGAGAGAGGTAGAGAGAGATAGATAGAAGAGAAGTAGAGAGAGAGAGGTAGAGGTAGGGAGAGAGAGGAAGAGGTAGGGAGAGAGAGAGAGAGAGGTAGGGAGAGAGAGGTAGAGAGAGAGAGGTAGAGCGAGAGGTAGAGAGAGAGAGGTAGAGGTAGAGAGGTAAAGGTAGAGAGGTAGGGAGAGAGGTTGAGAGAGAGGTAGAGAGAGTAGAGAGAGAGGTAGAGAGAGAGAGAGGTAGAGGGAGAGAGGTAGAGAGAGAGAGAGGTAGAGGTAGAGAGAGAGGTAGAGAGAGAGGTAGAGAGAGAGGTAGAGGTAGAGAGAGAGAGAGAGGGGTGGAGAGAGAGAGAGAGAGGTAGAGAGAGAGAGGTAGAGAGAGAGAGAGGTAGAGGGAGAGAGGTATAGAGAGAGAGGTAGAGGTAGAGAGAGAGGTAGAGGTAGAGAGAGAGGTAGAAAGAGAGAGGTAGAGAGAGAGGTAGAGGTAGAGAGAGAGAGAGAGAGAGAGAGAGAGAGAGAGAGAGAGAGAGGTGGGAAGAGAGAGAGAGAGAGGGGGAGAGAGGTGTAGAGAGAGGTGTAGAGAGAAGTGTAGAGAGGTAGGTAGAGGTAGGGGTAAAGAGAGACATAGAGAGAGAGAGACATAGAGAGAGAGAGGTAGAGAGAGGTAGAGAGAGGTAGAGAGAGAGGTAGAGAGAGAGGTAGAGAGAGAGGTAGAGAGAGAGGTAGAGAGAGAGGTAGAGGTAGAGAGAGAGGTTGAGAGAGAGGTAGAGAGCGGTAGAGGGAGTGAGAGGTAGAGAGAGAGAGGTAGAGGTAGAGAGAGAGAGGTAGAGAGAGAGAGGTAGAGGTAGAGAGGTAGAGGTAGAGAGGTAGTGGTAGAGAGGTCTAGAGAGAGAGGTGGAGATAGAGAGGTAGAGATAGAGAGGTAGAGAGAGAGAGAGGTAGAGAGAGAGAGGTAGAGAGAAAGGTAGAGAGAGAGAGGTAGAGAGAGAGAGGTGGAGAGAGAGAGGTAGAGAGAGAGAGAGGTAGAGAGAGAGGTAGAGGTAGAGAGAGAGAGGTAGAGAGAGACAGAGGTAGAGAGAGAGAGAGATAGCGAGAGGTAGAGAGGTGTAGAGAGATAGGTAGAGGTAGAGGTAAAGAGAGACATAGAGAGAGACGTAGAGAGAGAGGTAGAGAGAGGTGGAGAGAGAGAGGTAGAGAGGAAGGGAGAGGTAGAGAGAGAGAGGTAGAGAGAGAGGTAGAGAGGTAGAGGTCGAGAGAGAGAGAGAGAGAGAGTGGTAGAGAGAGAGAGAGAGGTAGAGAGAGATAGATAGAAGAGAAGTAGAGAGAGAGAGGTAGAGGTAGGGAGAGAGAGGAAGAGGTAGGGAGAGAGAGAGAGAGAGGTAGGGAGAGAGAGGTAGAGAGAGAGAGGTAGAGCGAGAGGTAGAGAGAGAGAGGTAGAGGTAGAGAGGTAAAGGTAGAGAGGTAGAGAGAGAGGTTGAGAGAGAGGTAGAGAGAGTAGAGAGAGAGGTAGAGAGAGAGAGAGGTAGAGGGAGAGAGGTAGAGAGAGAGAGAGGTAGAGGTAGAGAGAGAGGTAGAGAGAGAGGTAGAGAGAGAGGTAGAGGTAGAGAGAGAGAGAGAGGGGTGGAGAGAGAGAGAGAGAGGTAGAGAGAGAGAGGTAGCGAGAGAGAGAGGTAGAGGGAGAGAGGTAGAGGGAGAGAGGTATAGAGAGAGAGGTAGAGGTAGAGAGAGAGGTAGAGGTAGAGAGAGAGGTAGAGAGAGAGAGGTAGAGAGAGAGGTAGAGGTAGAGAGAGAGAGAGAGAGAGAGAGAGAGAGAGAGAGGTGGGAAGAGAGAGAGAGAGAGAGAGAGAGGGAGAGAGGTGTAGAGAGAGGTGTAGAGAGAAGTGTAGAGAGGTAGGTAGAGGTAGGGGTAAAGAGAGACATAGAGAGAGAGAGACATAGAGAGAGAGAGGTAGAGAGAGGTAGAGAGAGAGGTAGAGAGAGAGGTAGAGAGAGAGGTAGAGAGAGAGGTAGAGGTAGAGAGAGAGGTTGAGAGAGAGGTAGAGAGCGGTAGAGGGAGTGAGAGGTAGAGAGAGAGAGGTAGAGGTAGAGAGAGAGAGGTAGAGAGAGAGAGGTAGAGGTAGAGAGGTAGAGGTAGAGAGGTAGTGGTAGAGAGGTCTAGAGAGAGAGGTGGAGATAGAGAGGTAGAGATAGAGAGGTAGAGAGAGAGAGAGGTAGAGAGAGAGAGGTAGAGAGAAAGGTAGAGAGAGAGAGGTAGAGAGAGAGAGGTGGAGAGAGAGAGGTAGAGAGAGAGAGAGGTAGAGAAAGAGGTAGAGGTAGAGAGAGAGAGGTAGAGAGAGACAGAGGTAGAGAGAGAGAGAGATAGCGAGAGGTAGAGAGGTGTAGAGAGATAGGTAGAGGTAGAGGTAAAGAGAGACATAGAGAGAGACGTAGAGAGAGAGGTAGAGAGAGGTGGAGAGAGAGAGGTAGAGAGGAAGGGAGAGGTAGAGAGAGAGAGGTAGAGAGAGAGGTAGAGAGAGAGGTAGAGAGAGAGAGGTAGAGAGAGAGAGAGAGGTGGAGAGAGAGAGGTGGAGAGAGAGAGGTAGAGAGGTAGATTGGAAATCCTAGTATCTCCAGAGCATTAAAGGCACTACTCATTTGTAGCGTCATTCCTTTCACTGCACTTCCTGCTTTATCTAAATAACTAGGGCCCTCAAATACAAAAGTATTTTGTGGTCATAAAGCTTACAATTTGCAGCATCACATTGGTTGCTGCTGCAAAACCTCTTTTTAGAGTTGTGTATAACCTTCATGATTGACAAAAGGGGTTCTGCATCTTACTCCATATTGGACTTTGGAGGGGCAGTGAAAAGGGCGCTATCTTCAAATTGCAATTTACAAGGACATGTATCATTGGTTTTCAAACGCAATGGCAATCGCAAACCATTGATTTGATGCCAACACTGAACTGCAGTTGGTACATGATTCAGAAAAGAAAAGTTGTCTCTGTGGGACAGCTTTCCCTTCGGGAATCATGTCAGGCGACAGTGAGTACAGACAGTGGACTAGGGGCTACACTCGATGCTGCAATGAACATGAGGGACCGCCCCTGCTCAAGGCGTAAACTCTTTAATCCATCTCATATGCAGACCCTTCTGTAATACTAGTGCTTATGGTGCAAAAAACAGGCATATCGTGTGTGGTGCAAACACTTCTGTTCAGTTTTAACTCTTTTTCAGTTGTCAACAAAATATTTTAATTCATATTTTGGTTTCAATTGTTAACTGTTTTTTAATATATCCATCATTTTATTTTAGAAATAATGGATATATTAAAAAACGTATAACAACAGTTAACAATGGAAACCAAAATATGAATTAAAATATTTTGTTGACAACTGAAAAAGAGTTAAAACTGATTATTATCATGGAAAAGAAAGTGATGAAACTTTAATGTTCGCTGAATGGACACATCCATCGGAACAGAAGTGTCTGCACCACACACGATATGGTATACGAAAGGGCACCTAAAGAGTAGGTACCGGGATGTAGTAGCACCAATAAAAGAAAGGAATATAGCTTGAGTACGAAAAAATCACGAGTGCACAGAAGGACTTTCCAATTGATCTCGCAAAAAACAGGCAGACACACTCATTGCATCTCTGGGCAAATTGTGTAATTCGGTGCCGGCGTTAATGAGGCTTTGGTGGTTTTCACCCCTTCCTAGGGCCCCTGGCTGCAGCTCCACTCTTCCTTAGCTTGAAAAATGTGCCCCCCTCCCCGAAATTTGACTCTAGGTGCGCCTCTGCTTCAAGCTGTGGGAGCAGCCAGGCCCGGACCTTCTCTCTTGTTATCAGCAGCAGTTTTCAGGCTCATCAAGCAGGACCGTCATTGCAAGCGCTTTCTCACGCTTTTAAAATTGACGGCCCTGCAGACAAACACCACTGTGGGGGCTGTCAATAGTGACGGACCGGTGTTCCAGGGGGGGGCAAGTGCCCCCCCTTGCCCTCCCCTGCGGACGCCCATGCTGGCGTTGGTTTTCTTTGCCAACCAAGTACATGATCTCCACGCAAATTACATCCTTAAGGACTTCCCCTTGCTATTCAAGGGCCTGGGGTGCCTCAAAGGAAAGCTTTATAAGTTGCATGTTGACCCCACAGTCAAACTGACTGCGCTCTGACACCAGAGAGTGCTGTTTCATCTCTGCCCCCATTTGGAGGAAGAGCTGCAGAAGCTCGAGCAGCTAGGCGTAATTGAGAAAGTCCCTGGCCCGATGCCAAGGGTGTCGCCTCTGATGGTTGCTCTCAAGCCAAAGCAACATGGCGCGATCCGCCTGTGCGTGGATATGAGGCTCCCCAACATGGCAGTGAAGCGGGAGTGGCACCTCACGCCTACCATGGATGACATTGTGGCGGATCTCAATGGAGCCAAGTGGTTCACAAAATTAGACCTCAATGTCAGCTACCATCAATTGGAGATACACCCGGAGAGCAGAAACATCAAAACTTTCTCTAAGTACATGGGGCTGCAAAGGTACAAGAGACTGAGTTTTAGGGTATGGATGGCTGCAGAGGTGTTTCAAAACACCATCCGAGAGACACTCTTGGGACTGCATGGGGTTATCAACTGAAGTAATGACATCCTGGTGTTCTTGAAGACTCTGGAAGACCACCATGTACACTTAAGAAACATGCTCCAACAGCTCGCTGACAATGGGCTGACCCTGCATTGTGCCAAGTGCTCCTTCTATCAGGAGTCAGTGGAATTCATTGGTTATATCTTCTCACGGAACATGCTTCAAGTTGATCCCAAGAAGGCTATAGCCATTCGCTCCACTCCCAGGCCAACATCCCCCACAGAGGTTCGCTGGATCTTGGGCATGCCCACATACTGTGGGCATTTCATTTCCAACTTGGTGTCTCCCTCAGAACCCCTGAGGAGGTTGACAAAAACCGGCACTCCGCGGGAGTGGGTCCAGAAGGAAGATGCCATCAAAGAAGCCAACATGGACAAGATGATCATGGCGTACTTCCAGCCCAACTGTCCCACCAAAGTAATAGTAGACACCAGTTTTTTCCAGGTTTGATTGCAGTTTCTTTTAAACAGTTGCCAGTAATAGTAATGCTGGTTTAGCTTGTTTCAAATTCAGCGGCAAAAGAAGGGGGCGAATATACCTATGTCGTAACCTCGCCCACCTAGGGAAAATAAGGGTAATATGTAAAGTGTCTTGTGCAGCACCGATTTGACATATACAGGTCAGGGGATCAGAGGGTTTATACCATACCCCTAGAAGTTGAGGAAACATATTTTACTGAAAGTACGTTAGGAGCCTTCTATGCAGACCGACATATCTAGCATGAGATACAGTTCTATATTGCTCGGAAAAGACACCATCAAATGATGAATACACATACTTTTGGTCAGAGAGCCTTTGTTCCTTTCCCCCTGCCTATGTGCCACAGAGGTCCCCTTGACCAGAGCAATGTCTGTGTTAGAAATCATTTCTGGGTCACTATACATTTCAGTTTTGCCAACCCCTCTAACGTAGCCTTTATATACCTCTGTCACAGTATCTTTAGGCAATGGTCCATACCCAGGCAATCCCTTAAAATGCTCTTGTTAGAATCTAGGTCACTTTTTAGCCAGACTGAAAACCATAATAGTATAGGTTGTAATCTTATAAAATCCTCTATATAACCAATACTGAGCTCCTCATGCACAGTCCCTGAGGGGACACTGGGCTAACCGTAAAATCCTCCTAAAAAATCTTTTTAGTTATTTGTATCAAGGAACAGGGCGTTTACCCCATATGTCCGCCCCAAATGACACAGTTTGGATGCACTTAGCTTTGTTTAGGTGTAAAATAAGTTTGATACGACTATAGCTTAGACGTCTGGAGAAAGCATTGATACTGTGAGATACCCTAATAAAAGATTGAACATTTTACAGTCTAGCAAGATACCCAAATAACAAAATGTATTGACTTTTCTAATATGATGTTCCTTGTGTGACCTGGATTTAATTTTCTCAGGCCTAAAAACATCATACATGATTTGGAACAGTTAATGTTTAGACCCAGGACATCCATAAAATCGATCCAATAAAAGCTGCAGACCAATAGGCATACCCCCAATTAAAACAGAATCATCTGCATACAACAGGGCGAGTACCAATTTGGTTCCAACCTTCGGGTTGTCTATGCAGGAATCTGTATTCAGAACTGCTTTAGACCATTATTATAAGGAATAAAGAGCATTGGGCCAGAATACAGCCCTTCCGGACCTTCCTACCTAATTTTAAGTGGCGTGTGCATTCCTCTATGGGACCATATATGATGGAGACTTCAAGCCCTGAGTGCAAATTGTGCAGGAAAGCTATGAGGGCCTCATTCACTCCCATGACCCTCAGCTCAACCCACAGTTTAGATCTAACTACTGTGTCAAATACCATACTAAGGTCCATGAAGGCTAGATGAATGCCCTCCCATCTAACAGCAGTTTATTTAGTGAACAATACATAAAGATTCAAATTCTGTTTCACTGTACCTCGACCAGCTCTGAAACCATATTGGATAGCAGCTAAAATGTCTTTATTATCAGCCCAATCCATTAATCTGTTGAGCCGGACACTACCTAATACTTTCACTTCAGCGTCTATCAACAACTTCCTTGCAGAAAGATGGGCTTAAAATCAGTAGGTTGAACTCAAAATGCCAAGTGCTGCACCAGTTTTCTGTGGCTAGTTAGTTTACAGTTTGTGAAAATATAGAATCTCTGTTCGCAAACCAGAGAAAGGATTGGACTAGGAGTAAGAATTTTAGACCCCTTCCTTTATACTTGGGGCTGTACTCCGGAAGCGGATTGTTTTCAAATCTATGACGCTGATGCACAAGGCTTTGTTTGGCTCAGGCGCTGGATATCTGAAGAAAAGATTGGCTTTCTATCGCCCGGCTCGCTCACTGCGTTCAGAATCCCTTTTCACTGCTGTGGTTCCACGCGTGAGGAAGGCCCGCATTGGGGGGCGCTCTTTCAGCCTTAAGGCCTCCCAGCTGTGGAACTCGCTTCCATTGGCACTTCGTAGCACCCCCAACTTGCTTCAATTTAGGAAGAATTTGAAGACGTGGCTCTTTAATCACTCTGTTTAGGTGGGTTTCTTTTTCCTTCTTTTCTGGGTTCTGTTTTTACTTGTTATGTTGATTTTACACTGTAAGTTGCCTGTGGAAAGCGCCGGGACACTCTTTTAGAGTAGCCGAGCGCTATAAAAATGTACTTTAACATAACATAACATAACTCGAGAACTTAGGATGTTAATGCATGTTGCTGTTTTTATGTGGTAAAGGAAAAAGAACTAGACAGTTCTATGCGTTGACAATCTGCTTCAAATCTGCCTTAGAACTTCAAGACTTAGCGGTTTGGAATAACACTATGGGGCCGATTACGAGTTTCGGCATTGCTAGAACGGGCGGTATGCCACCGCTGCGCCACCGCACCGCTGAGACTTGCTGCCGCCTGCCAGATTATGACTTAAAAGTGTTCTGGTGGGTGGGCGGCATGGCGCTCCCACAGCAGTGCCTCTTTCAAAGGCAGTGGTACCTTTGAAAAAGGCATGGCAATGGGACCGCACAACAAGGTTTCTGCTATGCAGGAACTAGTGTGCATGCGCACAAGGGGACTCATGTTTCCTCTCCACTACGTTGTACATGGACGAGGAACATCCATGACACTGCCGGTGGAGTGGAAACTCACAGTATGTTTGGCGGGAGCATGGTAATCCCTCCGAGCATATTGCAGCCTCTGACAGCCGTGCCATCTCCACGGAATGGGGGCATTGGTGGTCCAAGGGCGGTCTGATTGCCCAACTTGTAAAGGGGTGGTCGGACCGCCGGTGGCTGGAACACCCCCGCAGCACCCCCGTGAATCTGGCAGTCCTCGGACCGCCAGACTCGTAATTGAGCCTTAAGTGTTCTACAGCCTTTGAAAGAAGTCTGACCGAGGCAAGAGTAGAACCACCAGTGCCCAACCCAAAAATCAATATTGCTGAGAACGATTAATTCTCATCATATTTTTCAGAGAGACAAGTGAGATACCAGGTATGAAGCAGAATAATAAAGAAGCACACAGGGTAAACACTTTATAGGGTGGGTTGCTTTAAATGCTCCCCCCCACCACCCCAGGAAGACTTCTCCTGATTTGTGTAGCCCGGAGGTTGCATGACTGGCTCTCCGCATTCACCTCTGGTCAACTGTTCCAACCCCTCAATTAAATGTTCTCAATGCCCCCTCTCAGACCGCACCCCCATTATTCCCATCAGATCTGTTGAGTTCAACTATGCCTACAGAAAGAATCCTCTATCGCCCCCATTCAGCGGAGACCTAAGAAAAGCAGCCGCATTACATCAAACAAGGAATGCATCAGCCGCCCAGCATGCCCTGACCTGAGGTTCTGGAAGTTGCTGCCACATGGCTGAAAGATCTGCATTTGCTGGTGTACGGTGAACAACAGAACTCTCTGAACTTGCTCGCATTGCACACATCAGACACTCCACCTACCATCTAGCATCTGAGCAAAATCCTTTCGCTAATGCTCATCCTTGTCAGGTAGGAAACCTTCAGGAGCCAGATTGACACTGCATCGATAAGAGGGTAGAAACGATCTTGCTATAGAGCAAGAATGTGCTGCACTGCTACTGGATCTTACTGGGAATACAAGTGTTATTATCTTTTTTTAAGTTACAGCACTGCCTGGATAGTCCAATCAATCAACATCAGTAAGTGTACTTGTTACATTCCAAGAATCAAAGCGGAAAGAGGAGGTTTTTGGCATTTCACTGAGCTGACTGTACTTGTTACAAGGAGTGCCTAGTTGCCCCTGTGTTCCCTAGCTGCTGGTGAACTGGCCAGGCAGGCAGGAAGGAGGCAGACACAGGCTTTCACAAAATCAAAGGTAGGTGGCTTAGGAATGATGCAATCTTACCACTCTTGTAGTCCTGTAACGCTCTTTGCTGGCCTTCAACCTCTTGATGGTACAGAAACTCTTAGCTCTTTTCTGGTAGTTGGACTGAAAGGTCATACTGGTTTTACTGCAGCTCACCCTTTCAAAATGACTTCCTCGCTGAACTTGCTTACCCTAAGCCTTGCTTCTAGATCTTCCGAGTCAAGTTCCTGCTCCTCTTCCCACTGGGCAGCCCAGCGTTCTCCTCTTCCAGGTCTCAGCAGCAGATTCCCTTCCAGGTCTTAGTCTTGGCCATGCCCTTGGGGAGGGGATCAGTAGCCAGTTTCTTGTTCCTAGGGGCTAGTTCACAGAGTCTCTATCCAAATCCAAACGAAGGGCAACTAAAGAGCTGATCTGGCCCTTATTTACTCTGCATTGAGTATTCTAGGGCCAATCAACCACCCGCCTTTTTCAAACTGTGGTCACTTCTTCAATCAATACATCTAACCAGGCTTTCTGGAAAGGAGGTGGAGGTAGCAACTGAATTAGCTTAGCGCATGGGCTTATCCAAAGGCAGATGCTCTCCATCAAGGTCTCACTTCGCTAGGCAGTTCCAGCACAATTAACATCTTTTTAGGTCTCGTGACCTATCAATGCGCATGCGCATTGAGAGAAGCGAGACTATAGCCACTTAAACAGACTTTACCCAACTAGTATCCCAACTGGCGATTTGGTGCTGTGCCCGTGGCTTTTAGGTCAATGCGCAAGCGCATTGACCTAAAATGCGCGTGCACATCACCAAATCGCCGTCTGTTCCCTCTCCCCGCTCCGCCCCCTCCCCTGCCCGCCGTGTCGCATTTCTCCTCCCCCCTCCCCTTCTCTCTCTTCCCTCCGTCTTGTTTATTTATTTTTTTACCCGCTCCGCCCCCTCCCCTGCCCGCCGTGTCGCATTTCTCCTCCCCCCTCCCCTTCTCTCTCTTCCCTCCGTCTTGTTTATTTATTTTTTTACCCGCTCCGCCCCCTCCCCTGCCCGCCGTGTCGCATTTCTCCTCAACCCTCCCCTTCTCTCTCTTCCCTTCGTCTTGTTTTTTTTTTTTTTCCCGCTCCGCCCCCTCCCCTGCCCGCTGTGTCGCATCGTCATGGCAGTTTTGAAAGTAGGGGCAGAAGAGCGCCACATATCAAAAGTCTGCAGCTTCTCGAATTACTATAAAGTTCCAAGACCTTAAGGTTAGATCGCATCATAACTACTGTACTGCGGCTCCTAGAAGGGCAACACGTTTTTAAAACCGAAGATACTTACAATCACGAAACTGTACTTAATTGCAAAACCGCCACCGCCCCCTCCCCTGCCCGCCGTGTCGCATTTCTCCTCAACCCTCCCCTTCTCTCTCTTCCCTCCGTCTTATTTATTTTTTTTCCCCGCTCCGCCCCCTCCCCTGCCCGCCGTGTCGCATCGTCATGGCAGTTTTGAAAGTAGGGGCAGAAGAGCGCCACATATCAAAAGTCTGCGGCTTCTCGAATTACTATAAAGTTCCAAGACCTTAAGGTTAGATCGCATCATAACTACTGTACTGCGGCTCCTAGAAGGGCAACACGTTTTAAAACCGAAGATACTTACAATCACGAAACTGTACTTAATTGCAAAACCGCCACAATGAAACGCCATGGTGTGCTTCAAAGAAAGTGTTATGGTTTGATCTAAAAAGTAAAAACCTCTCAAACTGGCCACTTTGGACACCAATCACTAAAACGGGCTTTTGTTCGGGTGAGGTGGTGAGCATAAACGTAAAAAAGCAATTTCTATCTTTTTTAAATAGTAGGCAAAACCATGACATCCCTTAATGTGACTTTTGCCTTAGAATGAATTACACATTTCTGGAAAAAACGAGGTCGATTGAACATTTTGTTAAAAAGTATTTTCAATTTGTACCATATTCATAAGCCCTTGGCATCAGCGTGACTGTCGCAGGGTTGTCGGACCAGTAAAATGCCGGCTGCTTGTGGTCTTAAAACACCGCTGATTGAACCGTGTCTAAGACTGGGTTGTGACATGTGGCAAAGCAGGGCTGGCCTCAGTAGCACCACAGAACCAGCTAATCAGTTCCAGCTACAGTGGCATCAGCGGCTGCAGCGCGGCCTGCCACCGCCCTGCCTCTGTTGCTTGTATACTGTTTCTGTCCGTGCTGGTAAGAAAATGGCAGTAGCATCAGAGTCCGACGTGATAAAGAAGCCAGGCACTAGTAACAAACCGCGATGCTTCCTGTTCAGCATCAAACTGGTTTACCTGCTAGCCCTAGTTGTTTCTGCCTTTGTTGCAGATGTGGTTGCTGCCATGGTCTATGCTGTACTGTCGTAACTGTGATCACTGCTGTTGTGACCGCTGGTATTCATGCTGGGATCCCTGCTTTGTGGCAACTGTTGCTGCTGCTTCTGTGGTTCCTGCTGCTTTTGAGGCAGCTGGCGATGGTAAAACCTATGACCTTTTCTGTTGCAGTTGTCGTCTCTGAACTTATTACCCTTCTGACAAATTATGCTGTTGTTGATCCTGCCATAGTGGCAGCTGTTTTTCTGGCTGCTGTTGTCCTGTGGGGAAAGTTTTTTTTGAGCTGCTGTGAGCTCTGGTCCGCTTGCCCTACAGGCGCTACTGTTTTGCCTTGGTGATGACACTGGTCGCAGCTATCGTGGACACTGTTGCTGTAGTTTGTTATAGTTAAACCAATGCTACTGTTTATGCAGAGGTTACTGTTGCATTCACTTTTGTTTTCTCTTGTTGTGTCAGAATCTGTTGTTGCTGCTGTTTCCCCTGCTATGGTGGCAGCTGTGATCACTACTGTGATTTCAAATGCTTAAAGTGTTGGTTGCTGCTATAAACCCTCCACCACCCATCACACCGATCTCTTTTTTTAATTAAGCAATACTGACTTCTGACAAAATGTGCTTCGGTCAACCACAAAAGTTTTTTTTAAAAGGCTTACGAAGCAACGGCAGTCTGGTTCAGATAGTTTGTGAGAATCCAGCCCTGCCAAGTACCACTCATTAGGGGTTAGACTAACACATTTTAGTGTGGTGATCTGCATCACCTCACTAAAATGCATTAGCCATGCATTATTAGAATGATTCAGCCAACCTGGGTCTCACTCAGCCCTTCTACTATATGACAATAACAAAACAAGATCCAATCCAGAGTAATAATCACCCAGCAGTGCCCACACGTTTTTTAGAGGGGCAGTGCCTTGCCTGTTTTAGACAAGGCGCGCCTGCCCACCATGGCCATGCAAGATGATTGGACACTGGCAACGGCAGCTTGAATTTGTTTTTCCGGGTGCCAGCTGCTGCTATGGTCCAGTGACACTTTTTCTTCAGTGTAAATTCTCTATGGCTACTTCACAACAGTCTCTCAAAACGTGTGTATGTAAAAACCAATAGTGACACTAATAATTGAAAAAGTATAAAAATATATGTATTCAATTCTACATAATCTTATTTGTGCATACAAAACATATATTATGAAAATAGAAAAACGTAAGTCCTACAGAGACGGACACATAACCACCATTCTAACATCATTCATTCTTGACACACACATACTGCATTCAGCAGATCATATTGATGTATACGATGTTCTTAATAATATCTAATGTAAGTCATAGTTGATGTAGCAAATACATGGTGGATTTATGAACATATAGTTCTTTTTTTGGTGGTTTCCAAATAAAAACTCCAGTGACACTTTTTCACCATGTGTGACAGAGGGAGTTGCACTCTTTTGTGCCGCAAGGACTGGACAGATATGTTTTAGTCCTGTGGGCCACCCCAAGTACCAGCAGACACTGATTGAAAATGAGGACCACTGATCTGAGTCCTCATGGGGGCATGGGGCACGCTGTCGCTGCCAGATCGCATAGATGACATTCTCCTGACATGTCCACCTCCTGGAGGGGCTGGGTGGGGCCACACACTTGTTGTATAATCACGCTGCTCCTAACAGTGCTGAGCGGTGTTTAAAAGATGGTCGTTGTTGTTTAAAAGACTCCTCTGCAGCCACCATGGAGTGACATTGCAGTCAGTATGCAGTCAGTTCACTCTTCTGAGCCCCAGGCCTAGTCAAGAGAGGAATCTCTGCAGCTCCATCCTTGCAGGACGCAGCCGAGCACCAGCATTGACTGAGACCAGGGAGCACAGAGTGACAATTCTGGACGACTGATACCTTCAGCCAGCAGTATCCTTCACATGATGCCACTTGACTTGCAGCAGTCTGAGCTCCTCTGAGAGAGACCTTCTACCCCTGCCTTATGTGTGATGCCAGCATAGCAGCACCACAGGACTGGCAGTAGGACCAAGTTGCGGTAAGCCTACAAATATTCATCTGTGTGCAATTTGTGGGGAACCAAAAAGGGATGCCATAGTAAGTCAAAGGTAGTTTGAAATACCTCGACCATGAGTTGCAGCTTACATCTGTAATAGTTTGCTTTACTCTTGGCCTGAGATCGCGGTGTGGTGTTGCACAGAGGGGTGTTTAGATCTATAAAACATTGTATAATTGAGAATAGCTGACACACTGAAATCAAATGACCTGTCAAATGCCACCACCACATCCACTACAACCACCACCCCATCCACCACTACCACCACCACCGCATCCACCACCGCATCCACCGCATCCACCACCACATCCACCACATCCACCATCACATCCACCACCACCACCACATCCACCATCACCTCCACATCCACCATGACATCCACCACCACCACATCCACCACCACATCCACCACCGCCACATCCACCACCACATGCACCACCACATCCACCACCACTTCCACCGCATCCACCGCCACCACATCCACCACCACCGCATCCACCACCACCACATCCACCACCACCACCACCACATCCACCACCACATCCACCACAACCACCACCCCATCCACCACCACCACCACCACTGCATCCACCACCACCACCGCATCCACCACCACCACCGCATCCACCATCACCACATCCACCGCATCCACCACCACATCCACCATCACCACCACATCCACCACCACATCCACCATCACCTCCACATCCACCATGACATCCACCGCCACATCCACCACCACCACATCCAACACCACCGCATCCACCACCACCACCGCATCCACCACCACCACCACACCCACCACCACTACATCCACCACCACATCCACCACAACCACCACCCCATCCACCACCACATCCACCATCACCTCCACATCCACCACCATCACATCCACCACCGCCACATCCACCACCACCAACACATCCACCACCACTTCCACCACCACCACCGCATCCACCACCACCACCGCATCCACCACCATCACCCCCACCACCACCACATCCACCACCACAACCACCACCCCATCCACCACCACCGCATCCACCACCACCACCACCGCATCCACCACCACATCCACCGCATCCACCATCACATCCACCACATCCACCATCACCTCCACCACCACCACCACCACATCCACCATCACCTCCACATCCACCATCACCTCCACATCCACCATGACATCCACCACCACCACATCCACCACCACCACCACACCCACCACCACTACATCCACCACCACATCCACCACAACCACCACCCCATCCACCACCACCACCACATCCACCACCGCATCCACCATCACCACATCCACCACATCCACCACCACCGCATCCACCACCACCACATCCACCATCACCTCCACATCCACCACCTCATCCACCACCTCATCCACCACCGCATCCACCACCACCACATCCACCATACCCACCACCATCACTTCCACCACCACATCCACCACCACTTTCACCACATCCACAACCACCACATCCACCACCACCACATCCACCACATCCACCACATCCACCACCACATCCACCACCTCCACCACCACCACATCCACCACCACATCCACCCCCACATCCACCACCATCATCGCCACATCCACCATCACCACCACATCCACCACCACCATATCCCCCAGATCCACCACCACCACATCTATATGTGTGTGGCTCTGTGTGTGTGTAGGTGCAAATGCAATGTTCTTGGATTTTCGTCACAATAAAATACACTGAACATAATCTTCACAAAAGTTATTTACAAACGTTTAAGCTATTGCCATTATAAATTACAATAACTTTTATTTAAGTATTAATTATTTACAAAATTAAAAGCCATTGTTATTTGTAATATTAATACATCTAAGTCACGTAAATACAACACACATTGCATTACAAATGCTATAGGTGTCACATTTGCAAAAGTTAAAACTATTGACATTGTAACTGACAAAGCTATTAATTTTGCTACTTTCAAAACCAACACATAAATAAAAAAAGTGTCATTTTCAATTCAAAAACTTTATTCGATCATTAGTTAATAATCATAAAAGTGTCATTTACAATACCAATAGCTCAAACTTTCCTAATGCGAGACCTATTGCATTTCCAATGCTTGTTTTGTAATTTTGAGTGGAACAGGTGACTAACTTAGGCAGGCACAGTTAACAGGAAAGTCTTCTTATGCAATACACTAAACTGAACAGATGCCAATACTGTTGTCCTTAATTAAACTCTTTTTACACAGCACATTGGAATTAAACCTAACATGGGTAAAAGACTTCAAATTCTGTCTGAATTAATCATTTTATTATTTGGTCACTTGAGATACATTTGTTTATCGTTTTAGTACCATTTATACAATTTTTACATCCCTACAATCCACATGACAAAATTTACAAAACATAAAAATGATACATCACTCTATCCATTGCAAAACATTTACTCCCACTCAGTCACCACATTCAAAACCAGAAAAAGCAGCTATTTACAAGAGAAATTTAGAAATTCATATAAACAAGCACTGGCGTTGCCAATAGGTTTCGCATTTGGAAAGTTGGAGCTATTGGTTTTGTAAATGACATTTTATATTTATATATCGTTATTGGCATTGTCAATAACAATATATACATATAAAATGTCATTTACAAAACCAATAGCTCCAACTTTCCAAATGCGAAACCTATTGGCAACGCCAGTGCTTGTTTTTGGAAGGGGGCGTTCTGCAGACCCTGATATTGAAATGCAGATTTCTTTCCACACGCACTCACCCCTTATTTTTGTGCTGACTTTTCAAGGATGTTGACTTTTTTGCTGGCTCCCTGTGAATGGCTTTTTTGTACCTGAACCCCGTGAGATGTGCTAGCTTCGTTTTATTTGATTTTGGGACCCTCTTGTGCGCTTTTGGTGGTGTCTGCAGAGGAGATGAAAAGGCGTGGACATTTTAAGGTAATTCTGACCCTGGGCTGCACATGGCAGGCCCCACTGGGAACTGGGGGCGGCTGTCACAAGGTTGGGGGCTTTGGGTGGCGTTGAGGGGGGGGGTCAGATTGTGAGGTTTACGACTCACTTGCAAGTATTGGGTGGTTAAGGTTGTTCGTGGGCCTCACGGTACTCCTTGGACTGAGACCACGCTCATGGGGAGACTTTTCTTATCGGTACGGTTTCTGATGCTAGCCCTGGGTGCTTGTTCGGAGACCCTTAGAAGAGACATGCGATGCTTAAGAGTGAGACCGTATTCATGACGGGTACCCCAGTCACGCCCCTTGGATTTTGCTTGTTGGTTATGAGTGAGACCGCACCGTGTGGTGAGGCTGCAACGAAGTTCTATCGTTCGTCAGAGGGACCGAGGGCGAGAGTGTACCACCGAGAGCAGTTCTGGGTGAAACGGTACCATAGAGCGAGACTGAACTCTTTTGATTTCTTCATAGTGGCGAAGGGTGGGTGAACCACGGTGAGTAGTTCGGGGTGAGCCTACTATGGAGCGAGACACCCTTGGTTTCTTCCAAGATTCTAAGAGCGAGAGTTGAGTAGTTTGGGGCGAGAGTGTACTATGGAGCGAGACCCTTGAAACGTTCGGGGTTGCAGTGAGACGGGAGCATGCAGAGTGACTATGGGTGACACTAGTATGGAGTGAGCCTCCGTTGCCATCTCTTGCATGTTTCAGGGTAGTATAGAACGGGCGAGGCTGCCCCATGGAATGAGACTCCATTGAAGTCACGCGGATGTTTCGGGGTATTATGGGTTATTATGGGAATTCTTATGGGAATTCTTCTGTGATTTTGGGGGGAGTGGGCGCGGGAGTACTCTTCCGGCGAGTCCTGATAGTTAACATGCAGCGGGGTATCCGGCCCCCATGGCAGTCTTTGGGGTCTCGTTGACAGTCTTAAACCCTACCTAGGTTTGGGACTCAGTGCGCTGAAAAGAGCCCCTGGTGTGGGCGATGCCTACGAAGACGAGCTAGAATGATAGACTAGTGGGTCGCGGCAGAGATCCGGGTAAACCCCGTAGGCCGCACCTTCCTGCAGGGCCAACTCGGACTTTCTTCTTTCTGATTTTGGCACGAGTCTCCTGAAGAAACATGTATTAATCAAGCGGCACTGCAGTCTGTGAATTGCCGGTCTGGCTGTTAGCAGGGGTTGTCTGGCGCTGCACACATTGTTGTGTTGCGCCGCTGTTGGGTTTGGGGCAGAAGACGAGGCTCCCATAGTAGTGTGTGGGCTGCACTTCTGGCACTCCAGCCCCTGCATTCAGTGGTCCCCCGTTGACCTGGATAGGCACAGTGAGTGAGCAAGGGTGGGCATTGGGACTCCGAGGGGCACAGTGAGTGGGCAAAGGTGGGCATTCTGGCTCCGAGTGTGCACGGGGTCTCCAAAGAGTGTCAACAGAGAAGACGACTCGTTTGGTTAAGGCGCCTATTGGAGGAATAGTGTAACTTCAGGGTGGCAGTTTGGACGCCCAGCAAACCGGGCCAGGCTTTCATAAAAGTATATCACTCGTGAGATGTTTTTCCAATAATAAGCATGTGTGTGCCTGGTCATATCCATGTGTCGGATTTCGGAGTTCCCCTTGGATCACTGCACGCTGCCAGGACCCCTAACAGCATGTGATTGCAGGCCCAGCCTCAGGAAGGGCGCCTCATTACTGTGCTTACACGCCGTCTGCCTGCCCGATCACTGCATCTCTTGTGCCATAGTGCACTGAAGCAGCCAAGTAGCTTGCAATACGCTTTATCTCGAGAGCTAACGTGTCACCCCCCAAAAAATAACGATTTGCCCTTTTGGAACCCTGTACGAATGTAGGCTGTACCTATGAGTGTCGAGCAAAATAAACTTGTAAGGCATGTATTTCTCCGGGTGTCTGGCGAAACTTTAAAACGGGGACACTGTGAAGAGAATTGTTGCAATCCTGATTTCTCGCTGAGGAGGTCTGTGCATATCACTTCATTACTCTCAGGTTTCACGCCCTTTTCGGTAAAGTTGGGAGCGCTCGGGAAGAGGCTGAAACCCGGCTTCATGCGCTGTGTGTAACAACCAACTATTCCACGAACTTTGAAAGTGCCTAAAGACAGTTCTTCGTGTGTACCAATGACGGAACGTCGGGTCCAGAAGGGATCCATGGAGCCCCCGCTGGCCGGGCTCAATGCCTGCGTTGCCGATTACCAGGCGCTGCCTAGTGTGTAGCAGGGTTTCCGTTCTCCCACAGAACTGTGCATAGAGATCTAGAACCTCAGTGAGTTAGGATGATCCAAAACTCATCTCAGTGTCAGAAATCCCCTTACCTAGCTAGCTACAGTGTCTCATGGCTCATTATGGAATGATCCATGTCTTAGACAAACCAGAACATGAACTTTAGAATACCTCAGGAATCGTGGAACACATGAACACTCTTTCGTTATATAATCATTTCAAACCGAAACTGAGAGTCAAAGAACACAAGTGCAAGTTTGAAATATTTATTATTCAATGCAAAGTTCTCAAACGCAGTATCTTGTATAATACCAAAATGCAGATTATAAAAATCAGAGTCAGCAGCATAGTCACTAATCCATAGTAAGCAAAAGGTGATAGCATGTTATAATGCAAAATTTATAGAAATCTATATCACCTATATTTCGCGCACCCTATTTAGAATATTATTTTATATCTAAGAAGGTCTCATTCGGGCTTTAGCAGGGCGAACCCATACCTCTAAATGTCAGTAGGAGTAGATCACATCAACAGCTACCAGCTCTCTTCATGCGCAGCACCAAGTGTCTACGTTTATTCCGTGTAACTCTATCTTAAACCCGCTTAGAGCCCAAAATGTTGGCATCAACATTATTTGTGTTATGTCTAATGTGGTGCGAGGATCAGGCCTCCCAGCAACCTTGTGTTAGGTTAATCTTAGAGTGTGCAGCTCTCAGTGTGCAGACAGTTGTACCAAGTGTACCAGGCAAAGCTGATAGCGTAGAAATAACATATTATTCTCAAATAAAGCACCTCACCGCTTCTAGGGTGAAAGCGACAACAACAAGTAGGTGTCGTGTGCAAAACTGAAGCCGAAGGAAAAACGGCTGTTTAAACATGTAATACACTCATGCTAACTTAACGCAATATATGTAACGAAGTATCCATATGACACCCCCCCATTGATCCGAGCACCGTCAAACATAAGGGAAAAGGCAATCATAAACCAGATACACAAAATGAAAGCAAAGTTCAATAATTTTGAGCTAAAATAAGCCAAAAAAAATATGTATGAATGAATATGTATGAATGCCTACAGTGGCCTCAAATCTAAAAATAAAAACAAAACTTTCGAACCAAAAGTCATCCGCCAGGTCTCAAAAATATGCAATGTAGGACCAGGTCGCATTAATTCTAATGTTTGTAAGAGAAAAAACAAGGCACTTATCCGATATCCAAAGTCACGTGCCACATTGACGTTATTCTCAGAAACATCACATGATTGAACTCTCCATCATCTGAAGACAGCCCATCCCTCCAATCCAGCAAGGGGAAAGTCATATTTCATAGCAATCCTCCCAGGCATCTCATGATTGGACAGTATATGCAAAGAAAGTTGCAACAGCCTCCAGTATGAAATCACTGCCATCATCCGAAAATAGTTCAGCAATCCAATTCAGCAATGGGAAAGAACATACGTGCTCCTCCAGCATCGGATCCTCCTGTAACGTCAGAGGACAACTCGGTGGGTTCACCAGATCGCTGTGTGTCAGAAAGGCATGCGCCGCTGCAGAGATCTCCCATTGGCCCAGTACTCCGTTTATCGCTGCCAAGGCCATAACTCTTTCGCCAGAACAGATCAGCTCGTGAGCCACCACGGGACGCATTAGCTGATCAAAATCGACGTCAGGAGCAGTCCTCAAGCATAGGCACAAATCAATGGCCCAATCGAACTCGCAGCTCAGGCAGTGAAACACAGGTTGGACACACGTGAAGTCGGTGAACCGAAATGACAATCTATAAGCCGTGCTTAATGCTGCAAGCGGCAATGTTCCATAGTAATTGAGCATCCGATTACGGCACAGTGTCAGGCGGCGTTGAATGGCTTCTTGCGCAGGATGGGCATCCATGTTTTATGAAGAAAAACACCAACAAAATGCCAGCGGCTACAGCCAGTAACACAGGTAGTCCACCAAACAAACTCGAAAAAATAGAGTGGAAAAACGTGGGAATGATACCAAAAACTTTTTCAAATGTAGTCACGAGGCCACTGCTAACCAATTTAAAAAAATGTGCAAGCCCAGACGTGGAAGATGCATTAAAGATCTGATGCACCCGCTCACAGAAATGAAACGGCAAATCAGTATTTAAAAGCGCCTGCACCTCTGTGCGTGTGTTAGCTATGTGAAGGACATAATTTTCCCGGGCCGAACTCAGGGTCACTTGTTTTTGAGACAAAAGGGCCCTTATTCTGCTTAAACCATTGAACTTCGCTTCCAAGGTTGGAATCCGTGGCCAGATGGAGACATCTGAAGACCCATGCGTGGGTGGGTATAGAACATTCTTGCAACACACCACACGCTCTGATACAGTTACCACATAAGCCACACCAATTAATAACCCACAACATAACTCGTTGTTTAAAAGCAAATAACTACCATTAGTCAATAATGTAAATGTAGGAACTACTGCTGGAACTGGCGTGCCTTTTAAAACACATGCTAAATTTGGCCGGTCTTGATTACAACAACCGTGTAACTGAATGTGTCTGCATATTAATGAATGGTCAGGTGACTGTGTGCATTCCTCACCATTAAGATTCACTTCTTTTCCATCCTTCAGACATCTGTATGTGTATGGTAATGACCATGCCTCATGTAGGAATGCATTGCCTAGTGGTTCATATCGTCCTATAGCAATATACCGCATACAATTAGTAAATTTGTATAAGGGAAATGGTAATGTAATTAATCCATGAATAAGCCATGTGGCAGTAGTGGTTTCAGCAACAGAGAAAGGTAACGAATCCAGCTTTTCAATATGTAACATAGAAAATGACGCATCACGCATAGAAAGCATGCGTTGCTTTTCAGTCAGATTAAAAGGGGCGAAAAGGGACGAAACGTTCAACGAGTTCCAGGGAACTCGTCCAGCCTTAAGTGTCTGTAGGGTCCATGCAAACTGCATTACAGAACGTAACTGATTTTGACCATGGTATAACGTGGACACTTCATCATGTACAATATCAACAAAAGAAGAAACAATATTATCCAACGTGTAAATCCTGGAAGAAAGCATGTTAATACTGTTATCGACCACTGCAAGCACTTTTTCCAAATTTGCTTGATCAATAGCTCTCAGGCGTTTAGCAGCCTCAATCTGTGAAAATTTCCAAATTTCATTGTACACAGCATAAAGCCAGCGTTTAGATCTACCCCTAGCCGGGCCTTTTATAAAATCATTTAGCTCTATGTTTTCATTCAACTGGGACAGATGCAGTTTAACTGCAGCCAAAGTGGAATGTTGTAACCAGTTCTGACACAATTTGCCTACTGAATAAGTAGTAACACTGTGATCTGTGTCAAACCTGGGATCTGGCCTGATGTGTGTAAAACCTTCAGACAAACCCAAAAAACGACGTTGGCAAGAATCAGAGCTTCTTTGCCACAAAAGCCACCCCTCCGGATCAAAACTGGAAATATTAAAGGAGGAATTGTGCAAAAGTGCTCGTATCCCACTGATGGACAATGTAGTGAAATTACTCCATCCTGAATATTCTTCCAAATCAGGGATAGCAGGTGTATTTAATTTTTTAGATGTAGCCAATCCAAAGCATGTTGTTTGGGAAATAGTAGAATTTAAAAACAACATGTGATTCGGGATGAGACATGCACGATGCAAAGCCTCAGTGCCTTGTACCTGCCAATCTTTGGTACCCCAAACCGATTTAAGGTCAATAGCCTCCTTCCATAACTCATAGCCATCTATAGCTAACTTGTCTAGAAAGGACTTCGAATACAGCAATTTTGTATCGGTAAGTCTAACTTTGGACATGAAATTCTGGTTCACTTTAAAATAAAACGACTCAGGATTTGATTGATTAAAATCTGTAAAATAAGAGAACTTCTTCAGAAATGTACTCGAGCTCCCCTGTAAAGGAGCAGGACAATGTTCCCACTGTGTGTAGTTCACAGGAACCCTCCTGGAACTTGTTTTGTGTAAGAAGTGATTCCCATAATGTTGATAACAAAACAAATCACCATAATTGACAGAATCTAAGTACAACTCCTCAGCATCAAAGGCCGCATAATATTTCAAATCAGAGAACAATTCTTCTACGGCCTGAAGATCCCAATCATCAGAACGAATATCTTGCTGAATCACATCTCCCATGTTTACTCTAAGCACATTAGGAACATTAATAACTTCTGTGGGGCCATGTATCTGAAACCTAACCGCATCCCACACAATCCCATCAAGGACAGGCCAAGCAGTAATCTCTACTGTATTTAAGTCTCTTTTTAGTCTGTGTGCTGAATGTGAGGAGGAAAGAGGGGCCAATGTTCCATTAAGGTACCAAATTCCAGTTCTTTCTTTTACATAATGGCCATCGATCAGGCGGAAAAAATAAAACACAAAACCAATTGACATAAAAAGATAAAATGAAAATAGTATCAGCCAAACGTATGTCCAAGGTGGAATTAGAAAATGTTTTTTAAACAACGTGGCATATTTTGCAATAGTCGATGGTTTCTTTGAAAGTTCCGAAACAGAGTCAAAAGAGAATCTGGACTGGTTAGCCAAACGAGCTTGTAAATCGGACATAGATAAATCAGCAGGATCTGCATAGGTCAGCTCATCAATGTTAGTAACAGGAATAGTATTTAATAAAGGACTGGATATGGCAGGCATCTCGAGGGACACCTCTTGATCTGCACCAGATGTTATTGCTAGCACAGAGTGCCTCACCATGGAAGGACAGGATACAGCCGGTGTCATGCTATGAAGAATCGGCCACCCTGTGTGTCTTGACATTGTCAATTGAAACAAATCTGTTTTCTTTACGACCTGGAAGTGGTGGTAAAATGACTGTTCTTGTGCCCTTCACTCCAAGGACTCGAACCGGTGCTCGATATGAGGGACCAAACTCTTTCTTGTTATCGATCTTCTCTCGAACCAGTTCTCCAACTTGGGGTAGCCAGCCAACTACCGGGATCTGCAACGCATCATCCGACGTGGAGGGCAAGTGTTCCTTAGCAAGACTGTCTCTGGTCTTTTGTAGATTCTGTAAAACATTGCAATGTTCATCTACGTCAAAGGCCGCGGCCTGGGCCTGGCAGTCTGCACCATCGAGGTCAGGGACGTACATCTTGATACCAAAGAGCATTTCGTATGGGGTCCGCCCACCCAGAGACCTTCTAGGGAGATTATTAAGCGCACGCTGCACGCCATAGAGGTGGGTTAGCCAGTTTCTACCAGTGCCTATAACTCGGGCTGTCAAAGATTGCTTTAAGTCGCGGTTCATTCGTTCTACTACACTATTGCCCTCAGGCCTGTAGGGACTTGAAAACTTGACTTGGACTCCCAACGAAACCATAGCATCCTTATACGCCTTAGAGGCGAAAGCCGGACCCTGGTCCGAATGGAAAGTACCACAGGCAAAGATTCCCACAAAGACACGCAAATCCTTAATGACAGTCCGCGAATCAGCGCTTCGATGCGGCCATAACCACACAAAGCGTGTGCATGAGTCAACTGCTACTAAGATGTATTTATACGCAGTATCAGAGGAAAAAGGACCGCAGTGATCCAAATAAATGCAGCCAAGTGGTTTGTTAGAGATGTACAACTGTGTCTGAGGCGGACGCGCAGCAGTAGAAGGTTTAATCTGCTGGCAAATGTCACACATAAGGACATAATCGCGTGTCTGTTTGTACAGTCCCCGCCACCAGAACCTTTGTTGTAGCTGAGTTACAGTGGCTGAGACGCCCGCATGCGCAGACGCCACACCTTCATGAGCCGCTGTAATCAGAGAAGCCCTGCGATCCGAGTTGGGAACTAGACGTTCACCAACTTCCGGAATTTTCACATAAGGAACCTTATCGGGACTTAAGTGGTATGTGTACTTCGAAGGGAACCCCGCAGGATATTTACCTCCCTTCTCCGTGGCAGCAACAGCCGCCAAGATGTCATCATCTATTTTGCTTTTGGACCTCGTGACCGCTGCAACGAAGTATTTCGATACCGCTGACTTCGCTGCTTCATCAGCAAGCGAATTACCAACAGCGTGGACCCCCACGCGCTGGTGGCCGAGAGTATGAATCACAAACACGAGCGGCAGTTTCTCTTTAAGTTCTGCCACTCGGACCCAGATCATTTTATGTTTTATTGTGCTACCTTTGGAATCACGAAAATCATTCTGAATCCAAAAAAACAAGTTCTCATTGTAAGACTGGACACAGTAGTAAGAATCACTTACGATTAAAGTCGTCACACTTGGATCGGCGTACTCCAATGCAAGCATCAGAGCACGAAGCTCAGCTAATTGTGCGGTGCAGTCCCCCAGCGTTTGCGTGTGCACGACACTGGACTTGAACTCATCGTTCACCATGGCACCGACCACAATGGCGCAAGCGGAAACGTAGGCATGTTTAGAGCCATGCGCAACCTGCGCCGAACCATCAGTGTAAATGATACAATGGAAATCCTCCAACGGCCGCATCGCTAAAGGAGCAGGATGAACAAACTCATACTGTAAATACTCCTGCGACCGTAAAGCGGCGTCAAAAATAAACGTGACATCCTGGGATGTCAAGGATGTAGCCCACTGAATCCACCGAGGGTGCAAAGCTTTAGAATTCGGTACACTGGCTTTCGTGACCGCCTCCAAGGCAGGACACGGGGTAACAACCAACATGCGCTTTCCCTGCGACAGGGCACGTTCCTTAAGAATTGCCATCTGCACAGCCGTTAAAACCTTCTCCACAGTGGAAAAACGCAGTTCAGCCGAAGTGTATAAGTGTGACTTGTAAGCAATAGGTACAGTATCCCCTTCATTAAAAGTCAGGTACGTGAAACCCACCGTCCCAGGGATAATTCTTATCACCAGGTTGGTCCGGTTATCACGAGTCTGTAAGTAGTCAGAAGCGAGCAAATCAGCCTGCAAGGACTGCAGAATGGCTGAATGCTCAGGCAGCCAGCATGATTTGGAAAAAGAGGGTTGTATCAAGGCATACAAAGGCTTGATACGCCGGGCATATTCCGGAATGTAAGTCCTCCCGAAATTAAAAAAACCCAGCAAAGACTGTAATTTTTTCAGCGTTGTCGGAGAGCGCAACTGCGCGCACTTCTCCAGGAACTGAGGAGCCAACCCCTTTCCTTCGTGGTTAAGTTCATAACCCAGAAACAACACCGTGTACTCCGCAATGTGTGATTTTGCAAAGTTAAACTTGTAACCCATGTCTGCAAAGTTACAAATTATGCTGTTCACTCGACACAGATGCTCCCAAAGTTCGTCGTCTGTGAGATAAATGTCATCCACATAAGAACAAGCAACTGGATCGAAGCTCTCCAAAAGAGAGACTATGTGGGCGGAAAACACTCCAGGACTATTCTTATAGCCCATTGGGAGTCGTTTAAACATTTTTTGTACACCGCCGCACGTAAAACTGGTCCACTGGGAACTTAGACCATCTAATCTGTGTGCATAAAAACCATTGGAAATGTCAAGCGTGGTTTTGAACCGTTTACGCTCAAGACTATTCACTAGGGCAGAGCCGTGAGTATTCTGTACTGCACAGTTACGGCAATGCGAGTTCAAATGCCGGTAATCCAAAACCAGACGATATGAGCCGTCCGGCTTGTTTACAGTAAAAAGGGGATTATTCATTGGTGACACACACGTTTCAATTACACCTTGATATTCCAATTGTTCAAGGATAGCCGCGACAGAAGCTTTAGCTTCACGCCGTATGGGATATTGAGGTTGTGGCTGCGGCTGTGACCCTAAAGGAATCTCATGGCTAGGGGACAATTTATCCCAGCCACACTGATTTCGGTACACAGCCGGCGCAAGCGCCAGAGCCCACTCTTCTGCAAAATGCAGCGCTTCCACTCTCGATACAGTGTGCGCGAAACTGGGGAGGATCACCTCCTCCCCTCGCGGAGCTGCGAGAACAAAAGGTGGGGGCCAGTCAGCCTCCGAAAGCAAAATGTCATACGTAGACGAAAGATTTTCCCAAAATACCCCTTTTACAGTTCGCTGCATGTCACCTTCAATTAACAGGACAATTTCAAAAAGTCGTTCAGGGGGAGCAACATGTGTATCAGCCGTTTCAATCACAACATAAGTGTCAGTCGCTGTCACCTTCAACAGTGGACGGAGGGCCTCTCTCACTATGGTAATCTCCGCCGCGCTGTCCAGCAAGGTCAGAGCCCACGTCAGATTCCGAAGCCGCGTTCTCACTATCTGGGGCATATCGATGCGCCGTTAAGGCTGCGACCTTCTTCTTGGCAAACTGCGGTCTCTTTGGCGTAGAGTCGTCCCGCTGATCCCCTTCACTTCGCGTGCGGGGCTGGCCACGTCCTTGCTGGCCACCCCTGCCCCTGCCGCCCCCTCCTCCACCGGTTGACGGAGCCGATGAGTCCTGAAAGGAACGAGGAGAGCGTTGGTCAGAAGCCTGAAATCTTTCAGGCGATTTAATCGTCGCGCGATCGCGCAAATCATAAACTCGATCTGACTGCGCAGGTTGTGAAGGCGCCGGACTAGAAACCTGTGTCTGCTGTTGTTGTTGCTTACCCTGATTCTGCTTTTTAGGCCAATTTTGTTTTTTGGACTTGGGTTGTCCACCCGTTTCCGAAGACTGTCCCTGGGGCTGCTTCTTCTCTTTTTCAGAAAAAGCCTTTAAACCCTTAGAAGTGCGGCCAACCATTTTATAAGCCGCCACAATAATTCTTGCTAGCTGACGGGGTTTCTCGGCATCGGGAATTAACGCCAGGGCATTGGCCACCTGAAAGTTCACTGCATCCCCCTTGACATTCGCAAGGATAAGACCGCAAACTGTCTCAAACGAGCCGCTCAGGCGCATACCTAATTCAACCGCCGACTCCGGTCCGTGATCATCCTGAACACGTTTAAGGACTGCAGAGAGGTTTGACACAGACGGGGTGCCATAGCACCTCGAGTAAACCGCTGCAAAAGTCTTACCCCATGTTTCACAGTCAGCAAGTTCAGGGGCTAAATCTTTCGGTAAACTAAGCGTAAGAATCCGGTGTTTTTCACCCGGAGTCGTATTAGGAAACACAGCCTCCAGCTGGTCGAATTTCTCGGCAAGCCAGTAAGGAAAATCATCCTTATCCTGGGGCTTCTTGCCCATAACGGAATTCACCAAGACAGGACTGATTTTCAAACCAGCCTGTTCTGCTCGAAGCTGCGCACCTGCGGATGCTGCTCCATGAACATTACGACCAATGTAATGAACAAGCGCCCTAATCACTCCAACCGCGACTTCATGAAGACGCCGCAGGTCAGCTACACTACAAGTAGCGCGATTAGGGTGAGGAGTAAATCCACCCAAAGCGGGCCAATTTGTGCCCGGAATGGACAAAGGACCTAACCTCGGAGCCGTTAAAGAATGGGGTAGGACGCCACCAAACCAAACTCCGTGCTGCCAAGCATCGATAGGTACTTCCAGTGCCCTGTACGGAGCATATGCCGCCGGTACAGCCGAGGCAGTGTATGAATGGAAGACACCCGAATTAGCGTCCACTTCCGGAAATGTCACCCAGGAATAAAACAATTCGTACGGGTACGCATGTTCCGCACTCACCACTAGAACCACAGCCAAGCCTTCCACAGGGACATTATATGCCCGCAAGTGGTCGCGAACCGCGACGCGGCTATGCTGCGGATGTCCACGGCCATGGTAGCACAGGAAGAGAAAAAAAGACAAAGAACACTTTGTAGCACAACTGGGTAGTAATTCAAAGAAACCGTTTGTAAAAGAATTCAAGCTTGAAAAGACCTATTTAAAAAATAGGTAGGTTATTCCGACACCACCGTTTACCGGAAACGGGAATGAAGGTGTCAAGGTTTGAATGATATACTACTCGAGTGTCATGATTTAAGGCCAACAACGTACGGGCGCCATGTAGCAGGGTTTCCGTTCTCCCACAGAACTGTGCATAGAGATCTAGAACCTCAGTGAGTTAGGATGATCCAAAACTCATCTCAGTGTCAGAAATCCCCTTACCTAGCTAGCTACAGTGTCTCATGGCTCATTATGGAATGATCCATGTCTTAGACAAACCAGAACATGAACTTTAGAATACCTCAGGAATCGTGGAACACATGAACACTCTTTCGTTATATAATCATTTCAAACCGAAACTGAGAGTCAAAGAACACAAGTGCAAGTTTGAAATATTTATTATTCAATGCAAAGTTCTCAAACGCAGTATCTTGTATAATACCAAAATGCAGATTATAAAAATCAGAGTCAGCAGCATAGTCACTAATCCATAGTAAGCAAAAGGTGATAGCATGTTATAATGCAAAATCTATAGAAATCTATATCACCTATATTTCGCGCACCCTATTTAGAATATTATTTTATATCTAAGAAGGTCTCATTCGGGCTTTAGCAGGGCGAACCCATACCTCTAAATGTCAGTAGGAGTAGATCACAGCAACAGCTACCAGCTCTCTTCATGCGCAGCACCAAGTGTCTACGTTTATTCCGTGTAACTCTATCTTAAACCCGCTTAGAGCCCAAAATGTTGGCATCAACATTATTTGTGTTATGTCTAATGTGGTGCGAGGATCAGGCCTCCCAGCAACCTTGTGTTAGGTTAATCTTAGAGTGTGCAGCTCTCAGTGTGCAGACAGTTGTACCAAGTGTACCAGGCAAAGCTGATAGCGTAGAAATAACATATTATTCTCAAATAAAGCACCTCACCGCTTCTAGGGTGAAAGCGACAACAACAAGTAGGTGTCGTGTGCAAAACTGAAGCCGAAGGAAAAACGGCTGTTTAAACATGTAATACACTCATGCTAACTTAACGCAATATATGTAACGAAGTATCCATATGACAAGTGTTGATTCCACCTTGCATAACCTCACGCCCTGCCTTTCGTTTTCACTTTTGTGGGTTCTTTCTCACCACTTCTATCTTTTTGTGTCACTGCTTCCCTGCCTCTCTCTTGCTGTGGGTCCAAGTGTGGTGATGAACATGTCACAGGCTCCACAGTGAGTGCGGACGCCCACCATTCGCAAACAAGATGCGCAAGTTTCCTAGAGGAGACCCGAGAAGTTGGGAAACTGTAGAAAGACAATGGCGTGGAGTCTCCCCTCGTGAAGCAGTGCTGGGTCAGTCTAAAGAAAACACAGTCAAGCAAAGAGAAAACAAGCATTTACAATGCAATGGTTTCGCCTTTGAAAAAGTTTGAGCTATTGGCATTGTATATGACAAAAATGTTATTTATGTGTTGGTTTTGAAAATAGATAAATAAATGGCATTGTTATTTACATTGCCATTAGCTTAATCTCTTGCAAATGTGAGACTTATTGTACCCTACGGACGAGCTCTGCAGACAGCAATTACAACCACACACACACCTAGAGCCACACACACCCAGAGCTACACAGACACACACCCAAACACACACCCAGAGCCACATACACACACACCCAGAGCCACACCCACCCACCCAGAGCCACACATACACACCTAGAGCCACACACACACACACACCCAGCTGTAAAACAGCACATGGCAAGTATGAAGAGAGTGATACCGACAGGAAAGGAATTGTCAAAGTGTGATACGATCTTGGTGCATAAAATTATGCACACATATTATACAATAAAGAGGCTGTACTACTTCTGTCTATAATGCCCTAAAATGTCTGTCAACAACAAACAAGACTTGCCATCCACTGTGGAGTGGCCTGAAATTGAAGCACTATTGAAACTAGTATTTGCAAAGCCAATAGGGCTGCCTCTTCGTTGAGGGAAGTGTTTGGTAATATTTTGGCGAATGCATGTGTGACCTCAAGCGGTCTTTAAAATAAAGTACCAGAGCAAAACAACATCTTGGGCTACAACAATATGGAAATAGGAAATCTGGGAGCAGGACCCTTCGCTGATCAGCCTGCATTAGCATAGTTATGCTACATTCTAAAAGAAGAGCGATATGGATCGAGTAAAAAGATGAAATCGGCATTTTAAGTGAACTTAAAAAGGCATACATAGCAAAATATTGCATAGTAGATACTTTTGACAGAGGCGCAGTATTTTTTATTAGATCGTTAAAATAAAAAAAGATTGTGTAAACATGTATCTACTTTGTGAACAACAATAAATGTAGCAACTCTAACAAGGGGTTGTCGTGGGGGGAGGGAATCTATGCAATTGCAAGTAATTAGATCACTTTTTGATCTGACATTTCAGCTTACCACGGTTTATGAAAGATAGCTTAGTGTAGGGCAGAATGAGCGTGATGCACAGCTCTGACTTCCAGGGTTGGATAAGGTTCTGAAAGCATCTTAGTCAGGGATGGGCGAGCAAGGCCCACACCCAGGGCGCCTACTAGATCATGGAGCTGCCTGCGTGAGGCTCTTGCATGCAGAAGACACAGTTTAACTCTCCCTCAGACCCGCCCCATCTCCTTCTCAACCCTTGCTGCACATAAAGACAAATCCTACCCACCCCTCTCCGACAACTTGGCACCAGCTTGACCAGCTTGAAGCATCTGCGCTGTGGGTGAATCGGGTGAGGTGGGGAGAGGCAGAGATGCTTATGTTCAGAGGTCAGTCACTGCAGAGATAACCAGCCACGGACTGACCTGGGAACACAAAAGGGCTCCCTCGTGCCCCATTTCACCCACGATCAGCAGTGAGGACGCCAAACTGATTCTGCCCAGGGCGCTCCCAGAGCAAAGGGCAGCGCTGATCTTAGCCATGAATTACCAGGACTGATGTCGTAACTGAGCGTTTGTAAAGGAACGGGTTAGGTTCCAGCACCTTTGGAGACTCGTGAATACCAGCGCTCTCTCTTGGTACGGGTTCACGAGGCAGTGCACCTGTGTCGAAAAAGCCAACAGAAAGGTCCTACCCAAGCAGGAACGACTTCTTTGCTACACCCTGGCCTTGAGGGGAGTTTCACACTATGGGAGAAGGGCAAGTGGGAAACATCATGCTCTGAAGCACTTCGGGGGAGAAGCAGGTTGTTGCAACTCACTGAACTTCACGTTATTTCCATTTGTCCAGGGTCGGACTGGCCTTTAATTACACCGGGCATTCCCTCCCTCCCCCCCCCCTTGGGCTCGACTATGTGAAGGCTTTGAAGAGCAGGGCCGCTACTGGCCTATCTGGCACTTTCACAAGCTCCTGTGGGTTAACTGCAGCAGGCACCGAGGCTTGAAGCGAGAGCGGTGGAGAGAGGGAGACGAGAGTAAAGGGAAGGGAAGAGATTGAATGGATGTTTGGAAAGTACTCAAACAAACTACATCACGCGTTCATTTCCGCCCTTCCACATTCCCAGCAATGAAGTGTACAAACAGGTTTTTATTTGCAGGTATTCCGAGTATGTTCCAGGTATCAACCCAAATTACTATACTGCGAACACTGCGGCCTATCCAGGTACAATGGACACAGAAATATTACAAAGGAACGCACTCACCTGGACCTCCTCGGGCTGCGGGCGGCCGTGGAATGACGAACACAAACCTGGACAACAAACAAAAATAAACCCCGCCCATGGCCGCGATGACGACATCGCAGAGGCGGAGAGCGAAAAAATCTCGGGAACGCCCACGAATCTGGTCCAGCCATGACGGACAGATCTCTGTTCCAATGGCTAGCCTCCATTTATGGAGCTAGCCAATGGAACAGAGGGCGGGACTAAGCCCTACACTGTAGGGACATAAGATTTCTCCTGGGCGGAGCTAGGAGCTCCGACGCCAGGCGAAACCTAAAAAGGTGAGCCTGGAGAGTTTAGTACTACTGAGAGACTCAAAGCAATAACTAACAGATGAATCATGGAGCATGATTGAAACAGGTTATCTAGAGGAAAGAATTTCCACTTCTTCCCTGCCTGAAAAAAGCTCCGATTGTTGCACACGAAGAGTAAAGCACTTAAAATCGATATTTCTTAAAAAAAAAAAAAATCGGCCATGAATAAATTTCAACACGGACTGGAAATCACATCACAGGGCGAAAGTTACTAATCTATACACTGTTTCCGAAAGACTGGCCAGTACTGCCTCCGTGGACTTCAGGTTGTATGTTTTTTTCCCTGACTCTTGGCTGAAACAGCTAGTGCCTAGCGGCCCCAGCCCTACCATCCGAGGCCGGACTGCCTCTCCACCTGGCCATATAAAGCATGGCTGCGGTGTGTGTCAATCATTCTACTGCACCGTATTACAATTACGTTTAAATAGCGCTTGTATTGCTCCGGTTAAATATTGCCACACAAAAATACAACAGACATTTATGTAAAATGTGTAGATAAATTCAGAAGTAAGCCTACACAAGACGAAGCCGTGAAGACCCGATTTGGAAGCACAGCTCTGGCTCTCGAGTGAAAAAGCCTTCCCGCTTTTTTCCCCATTTAAGTTTCATATATGCTTTGTTTCCTTGGACTGCCGGACCCCCAAACCAATTCAATTTATTAACATCTGCGTCGGAGCCCGGGGGAAGGGGGCGGGGGGGGCTCGTTTGGTACGCCGGTACATGAAGGAGGTGCGCGTGGCTGGATGAAACAAGGAAACGAGGGTGGCCATTAGTTCAAGGCACGGCCGCTTCGCGGTGGTACATTCCGCGCCATCCGTGGAGAGCCCCGTGCTGTACACGCGCTGTACGCAGACTCCTCTGCAGCCCGCGCGCCAATTAAATAATTCAATTCCCCAACCCGCTTCGAGCCTGTTTTATAATAAGGCATCCAAACGCCCAATACGTAATTAAACCTGCTCAGGGATACGCACACAGCCTTCACGGGGTAAATTAATTGCAAAACTGCTGAGCGTGTTTATCAACACACCAGAGTGCAAAAGCTGCAACAAATTACCACGCGTCCGCTCGCCGCAGTCGAAAACCACCGCGGATCATCTGCTCGGACCGTAATAATGTGGCAGCCTGTATTAAACAGAGTCTAGAAAATAAACAGCAATCTGGGTCATAAAAAATGTACAGGGCCCGTACCTACGCTCTCCGGGGGAAGGCAGCCCGCCCAACGCCCATTTAGCCCTGGCTGGCACGTGAAGCTGAACATTTATCAAAGATGAACAGTGTGGGCGGGAACTGAACACAGTGTCCTACAGGCAACCCGCTGTGCCGTATGGCCTAGTGCAATCATGAAAATCGGCTCCCAGACCCAGTGTAGTGTCCGAAACACATCGCTATCATGGCCAGATTTCCTTCGAGAAGACAGGGGATACGAACAGCGGGAGGGGGGGGGGAAGGAACGGGAAGACGGACAGCGGGAGGGGGGCGGGAAAGACACGGACAGCGGGAGGGGGGGCGGGAAAGCACACGGACAGCGGGAGGGGGGGCGGGAAAGGAACGCACTCACCTGAACTTCCTCGGGCAGCGGTCGGCGTGGAATGACGAACACAAACCTGGACAACAAACAAAAATAAACCCCGCCCACGGCCGCGATGACGACATTGCAGAGGCGGAGAGCGAAAAAATCTCGGGAACGCCCACGAATCTGGTCCGGCCATGACGGACAGATCTCTGTTCCAATGGCTAGCCTCCATTTATGGAGCTAGCCAATGGAACAGAGGGCGGGACTAAGCCCTACACTGTAGGGACATAAGATTTCTCCTGGGTGGAGCTAGGAGCTCCGACACCAGGCGCAACCTAAAAAGGGACTGACGCTGCACCGAGTGCTCCTATAGCCACGACCACTCAAATTATGTAAATAAACCGGTCTGTGATGTAAGGCTTAAGAGGGTACGAGGGAAGCCGGATGGGGGCGGGAGAGCCTGGTGGGGGGGCGGGAAGCGAGCGAGGGGAGAAGTGTGGCAGGCAGATGCGCGGAGGGAAGCCGGATGGGGGCAGGAGAGCCTGGTGGGGGAGCGGGAATGCGAGCGAGGAGATAGAAGTGCGGCAGGCGGATTAGGGAGATGCGCGTGCTTGTGTGGTCATGTGACCCGCTTTTGTGGTCACGTGACTCACATGCACTGTGAAGAAACCGCAGTGGTTTGACGAATCGATCGAGCCCTTGAATTTTCGCCTATTACATTCGCAAGCGAATGATAATAGGCGAAATCTATGGTGTTTTTTATATGAATTTCTAAATTTCTCTTGTAAATAGCTGCTTTTTCTGGTTTTGATTGTGAATGTGTGAATGTGGAATGTGGAATGTGGTGACTGAGTGGGAGTAAATGTTTTGCATCCCTCTCCCTCCCCACGTCACCGCCCGGCAGGTACTCCCATTACCGACCGTGGCTGCGAAGGCGTGGGCAGGATCAGAGAGGCATGACGTGCCCATACTTTTTTAGTAGCGTGCACTGCATCACCAAATGCGATGCAGTGCGCGCAACGAAAGTCGTTTTATTTATTTATATGTTTACTTACCTGTTAAGGTCCGGAATTCATACATTGCTACCCCCCACCCTGCCCCTCCATCTCCCCACGTCACCGCCCGGCAGGTACTCCCACTACCGGCCACGACTGAGACTGACACCTCTTAGCACTAAACATCCACAAGTTTCTGTTCTCTTCTGCTCCAATCAGGATTCAATCCTGTGACCTCTGCAGTTCATTTACTAACAGAGGTTTCATAAAGTACGCTAGTGCATTTCCCACGGAGTAACTTCAATTGTTTTTATTTTTCGTTTAAGCTCTGCGTTATTTTATATGTAGGTACCTGAAGGTGAAAAACAAAAAAAGTTGCAGATTTCTATTTTTTTAGCCAAGCCTTTGACCACACCCCCAAGCTCACTCACCCCAACTCCATTGTACACAGCATCACAGTTTCCATACTTTTTCTAATGCCCTTTGAAAACTGTGTAGCTCAGCTATTCTGGCTATCAGGATGCAGACATATATATTCCCCTAGCTTACTGCACAGCCACAGATCCACGAGCCAAGGCCACAGATCGCGACAGCAGGTGACTTGTCATGTGCATAAGGTGAGCAAGAATGCCTAGGGATGACAACCATTTTATGAAGGCGCTCGCTGTGTCTTCCAGCGAACACCATTCACCACACATATTACCTTCATTGGGTGAATTTGAGCCTCGTTACGTTATGCTATACTCAGAGCGAAATTCCAATTTTTTTCTCACCTAATATGTGACATTTTTAGAAAAAATATGCAAATAATGCAAAATATATTTGGATGGTCATTTCTGTGAAAATTGCCCGTGAGGGCCTACATTGTGTACAAAAATCCCACGAGATACTGGTGGGAGGCTGGTTCGAGCATAAAATGTTCCTTTTGGTGTTCAACAATTCTTTCAAGGCTTTTTCTGTTCAAATTAGTCTTCCACTGGCACAAAAGTACACGAAACAGCACAACTGAGAGGAGAACAAAATTCCACGAAATCTGCAAAACCCAACAATCTGGAATTATGTCAGATTGCACATTTGAAAAAAAAATGCCATGGGCTATGGAAAGAGACTGACTCACCTTTTGACCACAGACATCACAGAGTTATATCTCTGCAATATCTTTAGCAACTCAAAACCCTCCTTCTTGATGAAACTTGGGTGGGGCACATAGTAGAAACCACATAAGTAAACAAGGCTTCAATAGATCTGTTTACTTTCTTTTACGACTAACCGAATTCCATAGTTGTTGAGAAAGGATTTGGGCCAGAGGCCATCATATTATGACTCTTCAGAAATGCCAAATTAAAAATTTGACAAAAAATGTCATGCCTTCCAGAAATAACAGGCTCAGAAGGATGATGCCAGGGCCCTCCATATGTCTGTGTTGACGAGAGAGTGAAAAGGGGGCTGTTGAGATAGGCATCAAAAAAGGAGGCCTGCCTGTAAGGAAATCCTGGGAGGCATCTGCTCCAGGGACTCCACTTACTGCCAATAATTAATAATAAATAGGATATTTGCGGGAATGGGCAGCGAATTGGGAGAGATAAGAAAAAGCCTGCCTTATGAGAACATAGCATGAGGTGGTCTCTATATAGTGATTTGAGTTTCAGCAGGAACTTCCACCCAAATTGGATTTATGAGACCAGGGGCCTTTATATACCTTGTAATACTGAATTCAACAACAATACATTGATTCCTGGGGTCAAATCCACTCGGTCAGTGGCTCTTAATAATTTGACATCTGTTGACCCACACTTAAACCTTATTGGATCCTGCGGACCCCCGCTAAATATTTTTGGGAATTTCGGGACCCCCACTGAGTCAAAACTGGAAACTAGGGGTCCCAACGTAAGCATTTTCAATTATTTTATCCGCAAAACAAAACACACAAAATACAGAAACAAGCATTCATAAAACAAATGCACAACTGATGAAATATTGCATTTAATTCAGAAAGAAACATAAAAAATGAAATATTTAATTTCTATGGGAAGTTTGGACTTTTTCTAAATTCAATTGAGGTCACTCATTGTCCACACTATGTTTTGTTTGCATTCTGTGCCCTGTTCTCTGTGAATCAATGTAAGCAATCTAACTTAGCCTCTGATTTAAAATTCCTTCCATTGTAAAGAACGTTTTAACATTTTCAACTTTACATTTTGCTTCTTTATATGCACTTTATTATTCATTTAATATTATTTAATTTTCTAAGCAGTTGCAGACCCCACTCAGTAGGTTTTACAGACCCTGCCCCCAAGTGTCCCTGGACCAAAGGTTGAGAACCACTGTTCTAGGTCAAATCTCAAGGATTATGTTCTAGGACAAAAAGCCCAAAATTACAGCATGATGAGAAAATTATTGTGGAGATAAGAATTTCTGTATTGCATTGGTTTATGGAGAATTACTTACAATACAGTGGTAATATTGCATCTGCATTATTGATAATTCTGATAGTGGTATGGCCGGGTGCAGTATTACGGTCCACCAGTCACTGTAGAGTGCATATGTTAGGTCCTGGTCCCCAGTCCTCTTTTGCTGACCATGTCCAGACACATCACATGACACCCCGGATATATAAAAAGGAGTCTTACCCTTGTGTCCATGCTTGTTATTGCTACCTGGTGGTTCCTGCATTCTGGCTCCGGTGTTTTCCCTGTTTGATGGCTGTTGTCTTTACACGGGCTCGTGTGAAGAATTTGAGGATTCCTGCTGAGTACAAGTTGTTCCCCTTTTTTCCTTGCTACCTTTCTTGTCCCAGTCCCTGTTTATTGGTCCTCTCCGTGTTTTTGCTAACCTGCCCCATTCCTTAGCGAGGTTTCGTAGTTAGTCAGCGTTATTTAGTTTTCATTCCCTTCTTTTATTTAGTTTTCATTCCCTTCTTTTATTTAGTTTTCATTCCTTAGTGTGCTTTTTGGACCGTGGGGGTTGAACATTCAGGGGCCCCTGTCTGTTATTTACCCGTTTTTCGCTGTCCTCCCGTTTTGGAGACGCGGAGTCCCGGTCGCGAGAACGCTACCAGTCTGCATCGTTATGCGGAAGTGACGTTTTCGTCCATTCCGCGAAGCAAACCCGGCTGGGTTTGTTTACTTTCCTTCCGAGCGAGCGGAGGAAAAGACGCGTTCTCGCTGATTCCTCAGCTAAATTAATAGCGCCCGATACAGAGGGGTTTTTTCAGAACCGAAATTGGGGTCTGTTTTTTACCCTGTATCTTCTTGATTTAACCTAACCAAACACCCTTACTCTGCTAAGTTAAATCCTGTCAGGAATTGCCTGAGAGATGTTATCTCGGGGGTATACTGATGGACAAACTCCTTGAAGCTAAGCCTGCATTATCTTCCGGTAACTGTCTGTGACAATATATGTTGGATATCGGTATTGTGTTGCCAAAGAAGGACTGGGGATTGTATAATTACATTAGGGTGTGTTTTGTGTTCCCCTATTCTTGCAGGTGCAGAAGAAGGAGGCGGGTGTATCTTTTAAACCAAGATAACGGGTGGAAGGTTTGGTTACCTTTTTGTTTCCACCCTCTTTTCTGGTTCAGCAGCTTACTCATGTGTACCATTCAGTGAGTGGTTGGTGAGCCGGAGAAGGGGACTGGAGTGTTCCTCGTTCCTGCAGTGTGTGGGTTGGGCAGGAGTCCAACAGCATAATGGAGGCCTCTGTGCCAGTAATAGGCAACCGAGGTCTTTCATATGAATGAGTCCTGATTCCGCTATAATGGTGTCCTCAACCTGCCCCCAGCACTCCCCCTTCTGCAGAGGCTCATGGGCCTGCGTAAATACCTACCTGCACCCAGGGCACAAGTCCTAAAAAAAGAAGTGGGGGGACGCTGACTTCACAACAGGAAGTGACGTCACGAAAGGTGGCTTGCACCATCGACTCATTGCCTCCCCTCACTCACCCCTTAGATGCGATTGCATCAGAGAAGCCAGCACATGAGCAGCGTTCTGAATGGGTTACGATTTCACCCCAGAGAGGCCAAAGAGTGAATGTGTGGTTCCATTTGCTCCAGTTATCGAGCTCCCGGTAAAATAAGTGGGGGGACGCCGTCCACCGGCGTGGTATCCCGACTCAAGGCCTGCCTGCACCCCAACACAGCCTGACGGTTTTGTTGACACTTGTAGCAGTTTCACTTTACTTGCTTTGCCATGTCTGCCGCAAAGGTAGTAATTCCAGAGGTTGTAACACAGCCTGACTTTTGGCAGGCTCAGCACAGAGGTCAAGAACTGCCTGGCGGAGCCTTCCCTCGTTTGGGTTGAAGATAGTTGGTGATAAAAAGTACCGGCCTCATTTACGAGGTCCCTAGTGGCACTTTTATGCCGCCGGAGTGTACATTTTTGATGGTCCGGTGGCACAATGTGCCGCAGCATATTTACAGGCCACGCAAAGTCACTTTGACGGCTTTTAATGACCTTGTAAATATGTGCCCCTTTCACACAGAACACTGTGTGAAGAGGCATTCCATGGGGGTTCCTGTGGGTGTTACCCACAAAATGTGAAGCACTGCTTTACATTACTGAGTAATATATAAATGAGGGGGTTTACCCAAACATAGTCACTGGGACCTCGGTTCTGAAGGTACTAGGAGGGGGGATCCCAGTGTGAACAAGGAGTAATATATACAAATCACAAAGTTATTCTTCGAAACAATGAGTTGATCCACACTGTTTAATTTCACAATGGGATATAGTACATTGAATGTACAATCAAATTAGCAAACACAGTTTCACGGTTGTACAGTGCCCCAAAGAGGATGGGGGTGGGGGGGGGGGTGGGGAAGTGGTGTTGAAGTGGGGATGTGATAATAAAGGGTATTAGTGACAGTAAAATCAGTCAATCAGTGAGAATATATTGACAGTTTCGATACAAAACAAAATAGCCATAAACTCAGCGTATTTAATCTAGAACAGCATACTTCACATGGTACAATAAATGTGAAAATTTGGGTTAGCAGGAGTATACGGGGGCCGGTAAAGCAATCGTCCCGTCAGTGGTATAGTATCAAAACAGATCAGTCATCGAATCGCGGGTCAAGTTATTTCCGTGATTGGGAGCCGAATGTATCGGGGCCCGTATACTCCTGCTAACCCACGGTCTTTAAATCGTATACCAGGTTGCCTGCCCCTCTCCTTCGGTCCTGAAGAAGACCCCACAGCAAGGGCATGATCAAACCCTGCGTCGGTTAGAGGGTCGAAACGTCGACAACCACCTTCCTTTTGACAACTTCACGCCATCATTTTCACATTTATTGTACCATGTGATGTATGCTGTTCTAGATTAAATACGCCGAGTTTATGGCTATTTTGTTTTGTATCTAAACTGTCAATATATTCTCACTGATTGACTGATTTTACTGTCATTAATACCCTTTATTATCACATCCTCACTTCAACACCACTTCCCCTCCCCCCCCCTCCCTCTTTGGGGCACTGTACAACCGTGAAACTGTGTTTGCTAATTTGATTGTACATTCAATGTACTATATCCCATTGTGAAATTAAACAGTGTGGATCAACTCATTGTTTCGAAGAATAACTTTGTGATTTGTATATATTACTCCTTGTTCACACTGGGACCCCCCTCCTATTACCTTACATTACTGAGGGCAGAGGGAGCGTTACATAGGTGGTGAATGGGCGTTCCCATGCAACCACGAATGCCGTTTGATGCAAAACCGTATCTACAGAGAATTGTAGACAGGGTTTTGGGCCAAAGGTTAACACCACTTCAAAGGAGGCGCTAACAGGAGAAATGTTTTCATTTCTCCCTTTTCCGACTTTGCAAGTGTGCAGCAAACATACAAAGTGGGAAGAGCTTTGAAACGTATCTAGGCATGGGGGGATTTACAATCCTTTTGGGCTGGGTTAGCATTACAAAACAAGAACAAAATAGTTTTTTTGCTATTAACTTTCCCGCACAAAACTTATTTTATGCTGAAAAGTACCCTCAAAGTAGCGCAAAGCAATGGTTTGCGTTACTTATCTTAGCGCAAAGCAATGCTTTGCGTTAGTTTGTGGCGCGGGGCGTTACATGGGTGTTCCCTTGCAACCACCCATGCCTTTAGACGCAAAACCCTATTTACAAAGATGTCATTGCCCTCCCGCACTTAATGGTACTAATTTCATCACTTGTGAAAGTAGAAAGGTGGAGTTGGCCCCGCCGCCAATTGAAAGTGAGGACTGTGCTTTACATGCAGGCCTCTGAAGCGGAGGCTCAGTCGGGGGATCTGGGCCCCGATGTAGGTAAACGGGATTTTCCGATTTCAAAATACCGAGGCGGGCCGAATCGGTATTCTGAAATCGGAAAACGAGATGTAGGAAAAAAATACCGAATGAAAACCGATTCGGTCGGCATCGGTAATGAGATTCGGTACGTTCCGATTCAGCTCGGTCCGAATCGGAAATTACCGAATCGGCCAACAACGAATCGGAAAACACCGAATCGGCTACCACCGAATCGGATATTTCCGATTCGGCGAATACCGATTCGGTAAAAGCCGATTCGGTAAAAACCGAATCGGCAATCATAGACCCATGGCGAAAAAGCCCATAGGAATGCATTGCATGAACCGATTCGGCTTTTACCGAATCGGATAATACCGAATCGGATTTTACCGATTCGGATTTTACCGAATCGGTAAAAGCCGACTCGGCAATAGGCGATTCAGCCAATGCGGTGGCTCCCCCTCCCCCACCCAAACAGGGAGTGGCAACCCTGGCAGGTGCAGCCAATTAAGAAGTTTCTAGAAGTTTCTGGAAAGCCTGCCTGAGCCCAACACACAGTTAGCAGCAGTGGGAGAAGGAGGTTGCAGACTGAGCAGGAGCAGAAGAAAATGGCAGATCAGGCAGGAAGCCAGAAGTCCTCCCAAAAGAGGAAGCCCAAATTCACCACCACAGAACTTCAGGTGCTGGTTGAGGAGGTGGTGAGGGTGCACCGCCAGCTCTTTGGCAAGCTGTCCCTCAACGTGCCAGACAGCACCAAGAGGAGATTGTGGGCAGACATCGCCCAGAAGGTCAATGCTGCTGGAGTCACCCCCAGGTCCATTGAGGAACTTAAGAAAAGGTTTTATGACCTCCGCAGCCTCACCAAGAGGAAGCTGGCCGACCTCCAAAGGCAGGCAGGACACACCGGAGGAGGCAAGAACCCGGCGCCACCCCTCACCGAGCTGGAGGAAATTGTCTCCAGCACCATCGAGAGGGAGAGCATCGTAGGGATCGGGACCCTGGACAGCACTGCGATGGCCACAGCTACAGGTAAGAAGCATGCGCATCATGACACACCCTACCAGACACCTCCCCATTAGACACAATGCATAGGCAAACACCAGCACTGTACTGTCACCAACATACAAGAGACAAGCATCATGGTACATGTAGTCAGCAGAAGTTAGCCAAATATGTCAGTGCAGAATCACAAGACAGGAAACAGTGTGACACGGTGTAAGGAGATGCAAGGACATGTGGAATGCCATAATTGTACTGACTGTAATACATCGGCACTCAGTTTACAAATGCTTCTTTGTACCTAGGGGCACCATCAGGCGGCACCACTGTGGCAGCAGAGGGAGCTTCGACATCACATACTGCAGTGGCAGGGCCGAGCACCAGCCAGCCTGGCCAGGAGGAGGAGGATGAGGATGAGGAAGGAGACACCCCAGGGCTTGGAATGGAGGGAGTCCTGGTGATTGATTTCCAGGCAGTGCACTCCCCAGTACTGCCCAGCTCACCCCCCTTGCAATTTTCACCATACAACTCCCCTACAAGGCAGACCATTCCGCCGACAACAGCTCCTGCCACAACCGTGGCCTTGCCACCCGTCCTACCTGTCCTGGGAGCAGGGGCTCCGGGACCGGCCAGCACCACACCACCACCAGTGGCACCCCAGCCCACTCAGCAGGCCGGAGGCAGCAGTGCCAGACGCCGTGCCACCACCACCACCACCACCACCACTGCTGCACCAGCACGGGAGGGCAGTGTGTTCCTGGGCCTGGAGGGCCAGATGGTCAAAATCCAGCGCCAACAGGCCAGATCCACCATGGCCTGCCAACGCCAGCTCCTGCAGCACAACCTGCAGATGGGGGAGTTGGTGAAGGGGTTCCAGGCTGTTGTGGACAGCAACAAGGAGGTGGCAGCAGGGTTGGGCAGGCTGACCACTGCCATCACCCACTCCTCTGCCAGGCAGGAGGAGCATGAGGTTGCGCGCAGGAGGGATGCCCGGGTGCTCAACCGGGCCATGGCCCGCCTTGCAGCGGCGACCGCACAGCTGTGCCATCGAAGCTCAAATCAGGAGTCGGTGCTCAGTCAGCATACGGCTGAGCTGACCAGGGGGATGGCCAGGATCACCACGGCCATGGAGGCCATGTTAATATCAAACGCCGCCTCCAATCCTGCCCTGGACCTGGGTGATGCTGGAGACAGCAGCAGCCGCAGCAGCCCGGCCAGCGCTGCATCAGAGCCAAGGAGGAGCACCAGGCGATCCGCTGATGCTGCAGGCCATTCGGAGGGGGCCGAGGGACACCCCAGTGGGTCTGGAAAGCGGGCCAAAAAATAGGCTGGCAAGGGGGGATGATCAAACCAGAACCCTGGACTTTATTTGTTTTGACAGACTCCATTTTTTGATGCACTTCAGTGATGTAACTGTGGTGCATCACTATTAAAAATTTTATTTTCCAAGCAACATTTAGCTGTCTTTGCATCTGTACTCAGTCAGAAATAGTTTTCAGTGATCTCCTCACGTCTGTATCTGCCATCACATGGCGTACACACCCCAGCTGGCTGTGTCAGTGGCACAGCTTCGTCGTCGTCATAGTCCTCGTAGTCAGACAACTCCACCTCAGTGCCCTTCTTGACCGCAAGGTTGTGTAACATTGCACATACAGCTATGATCTTGCAGCAGGTGATGGGGGTATACTGCCTTGCACCTCCACTCTTGTGCAGGCATCTGAATCTACTTTTCCAGATGCCAAAGGTCCGTTCAACAACATTCCTGGTGCGTATGTGGGCCCGGTTATACCTCCTTTGGCTGGGTGTGGAGGGGTTGAGGTAGGGGGTGAGTATGAATGAGCGGAGGGCATATGCACTGTCGCCTGGAAGAGAAAGGGGTCACATTAGACACATGCACACATGTATTACACCTACCTACTATGTGTTATGGGGGTCTGATGATGTGGCTCACCTAGGAGGTATCCTTCTCCAAAATCGCCAGCCATCAGCCGTGCATATATGCCGCTCTGTTGGAATATATAGGAGTCATGGGTACTCCCTGGAAATTTTGCTACCAGGTCTGTGATGGTGCACTTGGCATTGCAGATCACCTGCACGTTGATGGTGTGTGTCGATTTCCGATTGCGGTATATGTATTCGGTGTCCGCTGGTGGGCAAATCGGAATATGCGTGCCATCTATGCAACCGATGACTTGGGGAAAGTGTGCCATCTGGTAGAAGTCCGCTTTGGTTTGTAGCAGTTCTGCGTGGGTTGCAGGGAATGAGATGTATTGGTCCATCCTGTCTATCATGGCGTCAAGGAATATGTGGAAGAACCTTGACAGGCTGCTCTGGCTCACCCCTCCTGCTGCTGCTACTCCACTTTGATAGCTGCCAGACGCTACCAGGTGTAGGCTGCATAGCACCTGGACGTGCGCAGGGATGGCGTGTGCCCTTGGGGTGTGGTGGTCCAAGTATGGCTTAAGGTCCCTGATGAGCTCAAGTATGGTGTCAGAGTCCAGCCTGTATCTCTGTAGGATCTCAGCCTCAGTGAGCATGAACAGGGTTATCCTCTGTCTGTAGACCTGTTCATTTCTTAGCCATTCCCTCAGTCCTTCCTGCTGTAGCCGTAGCCGCCTCGCAATGACATAGAAAGCTGCCATCCTGCAAGTTGCAATGCATTTTGGGACTGTTTATATGGGTTGGAGTTGGTTACCACCTGATTGCAATCCATGGTAAATACCGAGTGAATTCTACCGATTTTGAGCCGATTTCGGTGTTTCTGTGCCTCCCTACATCTCCCCAACTGTCGGAATCGGGGAATTTCCCGATCGGAGATTCATACGAATCGGCATGTTTTCCGATTCGGATCATGTCCGAATCGGTATTTTTTCCGAATCGGTACATGGACCGAATCGGTGATTTTACGAATCGGTGTCACTAACGAATCGGTAGTAGGACCGAATCGGTGATTTTCCGATTCGGTGTCACTAACGAATCGGTAGTAGGACCGAATCGGTGATTTTCCGATTCGGTGTCACTAACGAATCGGTAGTAGGACCGAATCGGTGATTTTCCGATTCGGTGTCACTAACGATTCGGTACATGGACCGATTCGGTCTTTGTAACCGAATCGGTGTTTTTCCGATTCGTTACATATCCGATTTTCGGTATGTACGTATCGGATTCTTTCACATTCGGTACACATTCCGAATCGGTTTTCTATCCGATTCGTTCTGTTTTTGGTTCCCTACATCTCGATGGCTGTTTACCGATCGGTAAGGGCCAAAAATCGGTATTTTCGGCCGATACCGATCGGTAAAGCCCTACCTACATCGGGCCCTATATGTACACTTTTACAAAGTGCCCGAATATTGCTAGAAAAGTGACAACCCAAAAAGACACCCTTGAGGTATCTAGGACCAAGGGTATAAAACACATGCACTCGACCGCTTCGAGAACCACAAGAATAACGATTTGCTGTGTATATAGCCTATGCTTTCGCAGTGCTGTGGCTTCATAGCGCTTTACGTCACAGGTGTTGCTATCACCCAAATGAATGGTACTGACTCAGCACTGTTGCTATCGAGTCAGCGGCCTTTAGGTAACATGTAGAGAGCCGCTACTAGGGGTTATAAAAAAAAAACGTTTTTTAATTGTTTGGACTTTAAATTGCTTATGAGTTATTTCACTCCCACCAACAAATATTAAAAAAACAACGAACCCATAAGAAATCAACTTCTAGTTTTTCCCCTAGAATAGCTCTACTGATACCTGACAATTACTCCTTCAGCGGTACTCCTTTCATCCAACTTGAATCACCCAAAGAACACTCCGGTAGGAGCGACAGCAAGTGTCATGTGCAGGTAATTCGGACATTTCTGTTTAGACAGTATATTTGTAGTGTTCGGGAAATGCATAACATGTGATGAAATTGGGGTCATTTTAAAATCGCGGGTACTTTTAAAACCATAAGTGATGAAAAGGAGCTATGGCGATTGTAATATGTCTCTCAGAATCTCTCTCTTTATGATAGTAATATTTGTATTGGTAAAACTGTCTGGAATCAAACTGAAATCAACTTGAAATGTGTGTGTAGGCGATTAGCTTACCCACAATGTTATACCTCATATGGGTGCGCACTTTTCGAGACACCTCAGATTTAAGGAAAATCAACCAGACTCTGTGGGCCTTATTTATGAAGGCCTTGCGCCACTGGTGCGTCACTTTTTCCCATTTTAAAAGTGACGCACCGGCGGCGCAAGACCTTCATAAATAAGGCCCTGTGTTTCTATATGTGACAGCACCTATACAAAATCAAAACAATGGTAAAAGCAATATTTGTGCATTAAAATGACAAATGCGCTTTAAAAATAGACGCGAGGTCAATGTTGCCTTAAATCCTGGAAGAATTGGCGCCATCAACCTTTTGCTTTTTTAAATAATGTATGCACATCTCGAGGGAGAAAGGCTGAGCGGCACCGAACGAATATGTAGCTTCATTGTATTTAAGTACTTATTTAGCGCCGTTGGACATTGGGGAGCATTTTAGCGCTAGGCATGTGGCAGGTTAACAAACCAAGAAATCTTCTAGGGTTTGAAAAGTACAGTTTGTAGGCACGGCCAAACTTGGTAACCAAACCCTTTGTTCTTGTGAGCACATTCCGTTGTTTTGTGTCATCCGATCATCCGATAAATAGACTTCGAGGTCTGAAAAATGTACACGCGCGCTCGAGTTACGCATCCCACATCCCGGGTAGGCCGGGAGTTTGCGCCAGACCAAGCCGTTCGCGTTCTGATGACTACGAGTTTTTATTTTATGTTCTTCTACTGTTCTTCTAAGATAAGCCCAGTGATGTTTTTCATGGCTACACGTACCTATTCCACTGACACGAGGTCGGGCTTCCTGACATAAACACGTTCCCCTGAGGAAAAGAACCCTCGCTTGTCTGAAAAACGATCTGAAGAAAAAATGCAGCGCCAAGAAGCTGGTGTTGTGATGTGAAGTGCGTAGAGACGTAATAAATCGACAGCTACCACGAGACAGCGGCAGATCTGGTTCAGCTCCAGAAAATATCCCAGAATCACTAAACGACCAAGAACACACATATAGCGCACACACGTCCATTTTGGCCTCTGGGCGCTTCCGGTCACAAGCGCGTGGAGACCATGGGGATTATTTACAAGGCCCTTGCGCTTCTTTTGCGTCACTTTTCCTATGTTAAAAATGACGCAAAAGTGGCGCAAGGGCCTTGTAAATCTGCCCCATAATCTTTGAAAGCGCCTGGGGGTGGATATATAACATATATACCTTTTCTATCCAAAGTTGGTAACGGGACGACTTCAATCACCAGAGGATCAGAAAGGGCTGATCGACGAAACCAAGAACCGAAGAGATACTTTATTACCACAGACATGCGATTAGACATTATAAACTTTCCACTGAGCAAAAATCGAGAATGCTATTTTACACTTACGTGATAGACACAACAAATGTTGTAGCGCGTAAAACGTGCAGATGTTTGCAATAGGATTAAAAACGAATCGGAACTAAATAAACTATGTGGAGGGTTTGCCGCATATTGGAAGAAATACGTATTCGGCATTTTACTAATATGAACCAGGAAACGAAGTTGGAGGCAAATCAGAAAAGCAGCGTAGGGAGAGGAAAATATATGTTTAACATATGTTATTTGTGGGCGAAAATAAACGTCGCTCGAAGCGTATATCAAACACGAAAATCTATTTCCGCATAACTAATGTCATATTATTTTTTGCAATTGCTTCAGAGCAAATGTTACATTTTTTTTCGCAAAGCTGCAAATGTACCACAGACTGGAGAAATATCTTGTTGCTTCTTTCCGAACGACGCAAGAAGGATTACTGGCTTTACTTTAGCACCACCGTAAAGTTTCTATGGCCTTTGTTTCCAAAAGCAAGCTCCCAGCATTCATTTATTTTACTCTTTTATTTACTGTAAGAAAATACCGTTTATTTTAGCGGCAAACCTCACAATAGCCTCCGCCCTCCTTGAAATCGGCACCAGACACCCAGTGCGCGCTCTCTCTCTCTCTCTCTCTCTCTCTCTCTCTCTCTCTCTCTCTCTCTCTATATATATATATATATATATATATATATATATATGTTATATATCAAATATTTTTACCCATTGGGTAATTATAGTTAGGATTGTGTTTCCACAGAAAAAGCATTATTTGCTTTCCTAATGACTTTGTCGACGTTTGACAAATATTCACAGAACTTTCTCCCCAAAAGTTCTTCCACCCCAACGCCTTCCTGGAAAGTTTCAGGGGAATCCGTGAACCATGGACTGAGAAAAAGGGAGGGGTCCCAAAACGTGTTTTCCTAATCATTTTTCCGTAGGAACTTTATATATATATATATATATATATATATATATATATATATATATATATATATATATATATATATATATATATATATATATATATATATATATATATATATATTACAGTCATTATTTTTTAAAATATCCTGTAGATTATTTGGGGAATGGAGAACATTATTTGTGGCTCACACTTTCCAAAGGAAATCAACATATATGTGTATATATAGCTCACCTCCATCAGCATACTCTGCTCATCTGCATGCATTATCTATGTCAAAGCATTTATTTCATGGTTATTTGTTTTACCAAAATTTAGTTACCCAAAACTAGGTTTCAACTGGTTAAGTTTGTGTACTTAGGTATAATCACGTTGTAGAGACCTTGAGACTATATTAGGAGAGCGTTGTTCCTATGTAAAATAATTGTTACATGCAGCCTTTTCACCCAGTAAACGGTGTTTTTTTCTGTCTGTTTTGCTACACTGTGTCCACAGTGCTATTAAACTTGAACTTGACATTTGCACTGTAATAATACATGAGTGAATGTGCGTTTATTAACATAAGTGCTCTGTATAGCATTTTATGAGCCACATTTCTTCTTGCTGTTATGGTTCATACATACATGTACAGAGTGTAATATGCTATTTATTACCAATGATGAGAGAGGGGAAAGGCCATGACACATGAGAAGCACATCCACTCTGCAGCCCTTTCCCATTTTCAGGACTACAAGATTATGTATCATGGAGGACCACATTATGCAACAATATTACCTAAACTATACAGAAAAAAGGCAAATGATGCTGTACATTTTCTGGCAGTGTTATGCTCATCAATTTGAGCTCAAAACAAAAATTTTGTGAACTCCAAAAATGACGTGCTTAATGTAGTAAATCCATAATTACGTCGTAAAAAAAAACTGAAGCCACAGAATCATATAAATCTACTGGCCCTTACTTTTGTCCATTTTCATGAAAGGTAAACAAAACCTAAACATTCTAATTCCAATAAGCTCCCATTGTTACCTGTGCTGTAAAGAAAACAGCTCTTTCATGCTAACTACCTCAAAATAAACATTTAATTTAAAAATATCATATGAGTAATGAGTAAGTATTGTTGCCCAATATTGGCATCCCAGGATTCTGGAGACTTTTACAAACCAGTTGCCTTGGGCTTTGTACTTTGTTATTAACCCCTTCCGTGCTCCCGATGGCCAACAGCCGACGGGAGCACTCCCTTTCTAGTGCTGCGAACGACCATTGGCCGTTGCAGCCCTGCCCACCCTTTAGAATGCCCGCACTGCAGTTGTTTTCCATTTTTACTGATTGTTACAGATAAATACAGACAGAAAAATATTTATTTTCTTGTTTGTATTCATTTTTAAATGTGGAAGAAAACAGAAATTGGGTTTCTTTTTGAGTTATTCCAAATACTGTCTGCCAAAACTACTAGGCCAATAGCTGTGTGGATTGATAGATAAGAGGGTTAAAAATGAAAACCAATTTAGTAGAGGCTTAAATAGCAGTGGATTTCCACAAGGTTGATACTGAAATGTGCATTTTTCATATATGTGCATTGATTTACATTCTGCTGGTGTTCATAGCATTGAAACCTGGCACGCATTCCAGCATGTGTGTATATTTATCAGTTAAATAAATGTGGAAATATACAAATTTCAGCTTAATTTTTTTCACGAAACTCAAATTAAGTATGGATAAATACAGATAAAAGTACCCAAAAATAAATATGGATAAATACAGGCAGAAATGTCCAAAAAGAAATACCACAAACTGGGTGCCCTAATTTATAATGTTGCCTGTTGCCCATTTGTGTTCTCTTTCTCTCTCTCTCTTCTCTCTCTCTCTCTCTCTTCTCTCTCTCTCTCTCCCTCTAAGCTTAAATTCTAAATATATAAAGTAATGAATGGATTCTTTACATAGGCTCACTAATCATTTATTTGCAAGCTTTCTTGATTACTATCATGCCTCCATGCAGGCTTTTCTGAGCTCGCAGCACAACTTGGGAGGAAGAATCTCTTAACTTGATATACTAGTCTACACTTGTTTGGTATAGTTTACTGTTTCCTTCTACAGCCATGCATTTAATAGAACAAAGGATAGTCTGTTAGTTTTCAGTTAGATCCTCTCTATGAAAAAGAAGGCAGTATTTTTTTAAATGATTATTCAAATTATTTGAATTATTCAAATAATTTTGATAGCATAATTAAGGTATTACATTTATTACTATATATGTATTTGTGTGTTTATGCATGAATAGGTATTCAGAAAGGCTGAAACATCTTTAAAACTGTTTTGTCATTTTTTTGTAAATTTGGATTTGCAGTACTAGTTTTTGTTGGGTTCTGTAAATTTACGAGCAGCCTTCATCTAATCAAAGTATGTATGTGTGATTTCAAAATGTGGATCTGTGAAGCAGGATTATGAACCATGCAGTGACTTCGTTTTGGGTAATTTAATTAAAATAACGTGCCTAATATTCACAACTTAAAAAACGTACCTCCTCCAGGATTCACTTGGAAAAGGTGGTAAATTTGATACATTTTCTCAGCATTTTTGATGTATTGCTTCCTATGGAGATCTTCTTTAGCAGTTGCCAGAAAGGGGGTGGGTAATTTACTGCACCTGGTAAATACCATTACCCCATGGATCAGTTTTCACGGGCTGCAGTAAATATCCCTGATTCTTAGTTTTCCCTTCTGAAATGAGGAATTACATGTAGAATTGGCACTTTAAGGACCAAATTTCATGTTTCTTGTTATTTACCTTGCATGTTCCAGGAGTCAATTTAAACAGTTCTGACCTACTGAAATTTCCTTAGGGAACATTTCCAAGAGTGCAGTAAAAAAAAAACCCACATATATCTGGTAATTCAGGCCCTTGCACAAACTAGGGTTTCACCCGCAGTTTTCAGACCCATTTAGATGCAGTGCTTAATGGAAAGTAATACATTTCTGGATTCAAGACCCTCCTACAACTTTACTCCCTTCAATTACTTTCTCAATTATTTGGCAAAAAACAGAGAGAACCAAACACAATTTGGTGAAAATATGGTGAGGACTGGTTAAGGTGGGGAGGGGGGATCTAAGTTAAAAGTCAGCACAACTACCTTTAGAGATACTACTGTCAATGTAGCATGAACAAGATAGAAGAACAACCACTACAGACTGAAAATAGCACACTGTCGCACTTTTAATAGAAGCAGTAGGTGATATGAAATGCTAGCAATAGCGTCTCCCCCACATGTTTACTTTTGACATTTTGTATGCTGCCTGCACATCTTCAAAGAACATGGGAGGTATGTTGCTCAATACCTTTAATGGGAGAAAAGCAGAAACTCAGGCAAATTGCACATTCCAAAATCCCCAGGAAAAGGAAAAGGGGAGTCATCAACATTGTTAACTAAAATTGAAAATAATTAATTGGAAATGTTGAATTTAAAGGGGGCGGACGGGTTATGAAATCCTTTCCCACTGTCTTTCTGGGGCCCTCTTTCATAATGCTGTCAGTACTTATCTTCCCTGATGCAACAAACATACAGCTGGTGTTAGGAGCCCATCAAGAAAATGCGTTACGGAACGATTAATGCCTGGTGCCGTCCGACAGATACTGCCCAGAGCTGCCAATCGGTGTTGCCCAATAATTACAGCCATGTGCCACCAACAAATCTCCCCTGGTGCTGCCCAACAAATGTCACAGGGTGTTGACCGATAGATACCTTAGGCTGGCAAATACTAATGCGTTTTGTGAAACAAACGTGGTGTTGTCCAACAGACAGTGCTAAAAAATGTCCAACATACACCACAGGGGACACCATAATATAGTGCCCAGTTTTGTACATCAAGTACAGCCTTGAAATGTCCAACACATAGCTCCCATTGCTTCTAATGCTTGTAGGTGCTAAGCAAATAATGCCCTGTGCTTTCCACAATCACTCATTGCTGTCAAACAAATAGCGTCCGCCGTTGTCCAACATGTTTCGGCCCTCCATTGCAAAGTCCAGTCTTTTTTAGGGCATTCCTGGATGAAAGGATGCTGTTTCATTGTGAGATGCGAAAAAATATGGGCAGTCTTGGGAAAGTCCTGTGGGAAATTGCCCGGGGCCTCTCCCTGGAAAGTCAATGGTTGCCTTTGTGTAGGGACTTGGCAGGGAGGGCAAGGGAGGCTGATGGAGGGGTCTCTGGCAGTAGTAGTAGTTGGCCTGGCCGGACAGCATGCTGAAGGAACAGGAGTTTAGAGAGCTAGGGACCCCGCAGGGCAGTGATGGAGTTAAGGTAGCGGTAACATGGTGGTGCCCACAGGAGGCGTCGGTGGGAATGAACCTCTCTAGCCCTGGAGCACCCATGGTGTGAGCAGCCTGCGATAACATGGCCGCACAGGAGGTTGGGTGGCTGAAACAAGTCGCTGAAGAGCTGCTGTAGCCCAGCGGGGCATTGTAGGCCTGTGTGGGTGAGTGTATTGAAAGGAAGGGTCCCAGAGGCCAGTAAAGGGGTCCAGTGAAGGTCAGCCCAGAGGTTGCCGTTCTGCCCCCTCTCCGAAAACCCAACTTGGCCCTTGAGCCAGTTGTCCTCCTCCGCAGCTTGCCAGTAGTGCCCCCGATAAAGACGTCATCGCTGGAGGGGTCAAGCACCCAGTAGTTGCCCTTGCCTGGGTCATCATAGTGGCGGGGTACCTTCAGGAAGCACTTGTTGAGGCTGAGGTTGTGGCGGATGGAGTTTTGCCAGCCCGGCCGGTTGTCACGGTAGTATGGGAAGTTCTCCATGATGTACTCATAGATTCCGCTGAGGGTCAACCTCCTCCCCGGGCTGCCGCGGATGGCCATCATGATCAGGGCATTGTAGCTGAAGGGCGGTTTGGGGTGCTTCTCCCGCCCCTCATCGCCTTTACCATCTCTAGGCTCCTCAGGGACCTTTTCACCTACTAGGAGCTGATCACAAGCTCGGGGGGATCCCTCCACTTCCATTGGAGCCTGGCCCGGGCCCTCAAGGGCCTCCTGCAGGAGCGTGTTAATGCTGAAGGAAGACCTGCTCCCCGTCTTGCCCTCCTTGGGGGTTTCCATTGGCAGCTCTACCCTGCACCAGAGTTCAAAGGTTACAAAAGGGCATGGTTGCTCACGTGTTCACTTGACAGCTCATTTCCCCAAGTGAAAGTTCCTCGGCCCAGGTGACAGTTCTTCCGGGTGACTGACAGCTCCTCCGCTCGAGTGACAGCTCCTGCTTCCCAGTGACAGCTCCGCGCCCAAGTGTGCGGCTCATCGCGGAGGCTTTCGCAGTGCTCGGTGTAAGACTATCCGGCCCTGGGAAATCAGAGCTCCGAGCCTATCAGGGCCGCCCCTCAGGTTGACAGACAGACAAACGGCGCTGGTTACCACTGGACACCTCCCCCATCTGCTCCAATCCACCCCCGCGGGACAGATTCATTGAAAACACAGCCTCTGCTCGAGAGAAGGGCCGCCAGGTGCTCCCGCTGCCTTGGGACGGCGTTAGGGCCGGGAACCCGAGCACATCTGAGCAGGCCACGGCCGGCGCCCATGGCATCTCTGCACAGGAGAGAAGGTAACCTGCCGCCCTGAGGGTCCAAGTACACGGCCCAAGTACACGGGCCCAGATGAGCGCAGTGCAAACACCAACAAATAACAGTGTAGGTACACGCAACATCGAACATCCCTAACATAGCCACGAATCTCGGGGGACGTAAACCTGGCAGTGACAAGTGCGGCGGGATTATTCCATTCAAGGACCCAGTAACATGACAGTGTTTCTATTTTAATACACCAACAGATGTCGGCCTCTCTGACCCTAAATACTGGAGGCATAAAAAAATACAGCAAATTTGCGTTAAAGGTACCATATACATGCCCATAGATCCATAGGGCTTAGAACGCGAACAAATTCCTTCCTTCCTTCCTTCCTTCCTTCCTTCCTTCCTTCCTTCCTTCCTTCCTTCCTTCCTTCCTTCCTTCCTTCCTTCCTTCCTTCCTTCCTTCCTTCCTTCCTTCCTTCCTTCCTTCCTTCCTTCCTTCCTTCCTTCCTTCCTTCCTTCCTTCCTTCCTTCCTTCCTTCCTTCCTTCCCTCCCTTCCTTCCTTCCCTTCCTTCCTCCTCCCTCCCTCATACTTTAATGATTTTGCCCTTCCTTTGAGAGATTTTAAGCACTATGGTGGCCTGGTCAGCATTGGGAGGCAACAAATACTCCTCGCCTTCCTAGGTCAGGGTGTGCATTCTAAGAAGACATGGAGGAGTGGTTGGATCAGAATCAAACCCCACCCACATTGCTCAAGGTTTGGGTGTTTAATTTTGTACATGACCTTAGCCTTGCATTAAGGACAGGCAAGGGTTAATTATGTTTCCCCGCATTTACCAACTTTTGGGTTGGATTTTTGCTCACACCGGGAGAGATAAGAATGGTGGGCCTGATTCACAAAAGTAAATTTAGACCAAAAGTCAAAGTTTAGATCTAAAGTCTAACTTTAGTAGTAATAAAGTTAGACTGTATGTCTAAGCTTAGACTATTGGTCTAAGTTTACTTTTGTGAATCAGGCCCGGTTTTTGCACTGTGCCAACTTGGCACAAACCTAAATCTCCACAATGACTACTGAGATGGACCTTTATCTTGAACTGAGACTAATATAATAAAAAAAAGCAATATATCAATACAGTGAAGCAGAATTCGCCTCCCAGGAACTACAAAGAAAATTACTTTTGCGAACCAGGAAGGTTTATTAGCGAATTCGTAAAATAACAATCTCAAATTGGATCAATTAAGCATAAATCGATAGTCACCTGAATACAGCATATATAAATATAATCCAAGCAGTTCAATTTGACAAATGTAAGTACATGTTATTAAAGACAATATATGCAAAGTAAGATAAAATTCTGTTCTCATAAAGGGAAACTCCCTAATGCTAAGCTAAGATTGTGGGTAAATTGAAAAAGTTGTAGCTGCCCTTGTCAGCAAATATAGCACTGAAAGTAGAACCAAATGAAGGTTCAAATGATGAAAAATCGAAAAGAACTTGCTCTAGAAAGAACGTTGAAGAACACGAATAGAAGGATCATTAGGTCTCAAGAGAGATAAAGGGGACGCTCGCCTATAAGGGTGGACAGGAGCAAATCTGACTAACTAAATTCATCTACGCATAGTTAAAACATGAAATGAAGTCTAAGAGCTACATTCTCACCGTGTAAGGACCAAGCAAAAATCAGCTTTCCCGCTGTACTTGGTGTTGGCTTCCTTCTCACGGATAATACAATGACAGATTCTTCCATCACAGCGACTGTAATAATAATTTGCAATGGAGTAGCCACCTCTTCTGCTTCCAATCCTGTGCAGGTGCCAAGAATCCTCGCCCAACACAGCAAGCTAACAGCAAATATTTATAATGAGAACATGGTGGCATTATCAAGGACGGCGTTAAAAATTATCGCCGGTTCTGCTAAAGAAGCGATAATGTGCTTGATAATATGCCCTTTAGAATTCCAATAGAAGTCCATGTTCTGGTGTGAACATGGGTTTCTATTGGAATTCTGAAGGGCATATTATCAAGCCCATTGTTTTCTGCCGCTAAACCGGCGATAATTTTAACACTGTCCTTGATAATATGCCCCATGGTGACTAGTGTGTCTGAATCAGAAAGAAAATTAAATTAGGCACATTAAGCAAAAATACAACATTGGCTTTAAAATTAAGTTAAACACCTAAGCCCACTCATGTCAATGTTAAGATGCATATTTCCCAACTATAGCTAAATTGAAAACATATAAATCACTTGTTTCACTGACACACTAAACACTAAAGTCTAAAATACCATGGACACACATATAAGTAATGATTAAGCATGATGTAAGTTAATGTAGTATTAAGTGTAAATAAAAGATGATGACTTTATGTCAAAACTGCAACACTGAATGGGAGGGATAGCTATTATACCCCTTAAACCCCTGCATTTCCTAAGGCACATGGGACACATGTGGAAGGCCTTCCCATTTTCCAAAGTTGGGGTGGTGTAACATTACTCCCCACCTTGCAGAGAAGGGAGCTGATAGCAGTCCCTGCTCCCCTGTGTGCACCTGTCCCCCTCCTGTGACTTTTTTGGGTTTGGTGAAAATTAGTTCTGTGGTTTTGGCAGCACATAATGCAAAATATGAGTTTCCTGTATACATTTCAAAGTATGCATATTTTTATAAGTGTTCGCTATCTCGTATATCATGTACAACAGGCACACGGTGGGCCTGCACTACATTCGTGCAATATCTCTCCCTATGGAGACATAAAAACAATTAGGCCTTTGACAGCGGCCGCCGGCACAGGTACACCCGGTGGGGCAGGGTGGAGTGGGAGCGGGCGGAAGTCGTCAGACGACGGAATAAGTATAAAATAAATAACACCTATTCCGTCGTCTGTCGGCTTCCCCCCTGCTGTGCCTTGCCCTGCCTCACCGTGCTTGCCTGTGCCAGCCGCCGCTGTTCTTTGACCCCCCCTCAACCTGGGCCGACTGGCCGTAGCGGGCACCAGGCGTTCACCCGGTGGGCCGCTAATGTGGGGGCGGTTTTTGGCCCCTGGGGGGGGGGGGGGCGTTTTTGTTACCGGGGTTGGCAATATCGGCCACGCTACAAAGCATTTGGCGATGCAGCGGGCGCAACAGAATATGTTTTATTGATTTAATTGTCAACTTACCTGCATTCATCCGTATTCCGGTGTTTACTACCCCCCACTCCACATCACCGCCCGGTAGCACTCCCACAAGGAGTCGCTGCTGAGAATGGTGTAAGACTGCTAAGCATAGAGGTAGAGGAAGAATGGGGTCAGGTAAATGACCTGCTGAGTGGGTTGGAACCGTAACCGGGAGATTGAGGCCACGGACGACAAAGAATGGCAGCGCCACTGCCAAGTAAGCCAAGGTGGTCTTTGCTGAGACTGAGATAACCCAGAGGGACAGCACAGGTGCAGTGGGGGCCTGAGGATTCTCTCAAGTGGGATTCTGTTACTAATAATATATCATATTTAGAAAAAAGAAGAACTAAGTGCAGACAAAGTTACATTTTTTGCGTTAAGTTCAGGATCATATGTCTAGTAAAGGACAGTTCAATTTTTCACCAATGGTGTTTATTGCTTCATAGAAGAAGACTTTTAATTTTACCGCCCACATGATTTGAGTCCTTCAAGATAAGGTAGGGAAAGGGTGGGCATCGAATACAGTAGTAGGCAAATTGGCCACTGCATCTAGAAAATTCAAGGGGTGAAAACAATTGGATAGAGTGCCCGATGCTCCCGCAGGCTTAAGGATACTTATTTGGGGGGGGCTTATTGAGGGTGAGAAGATCCTTGTGGGACCACAGGACGAGGGGTGCGGGCACTTGGTGCACTTGGAGTGTTGACAAGTGTAGGGCTTGCCTTTCACTACCTAGATGCCCACTGCGTGTGTTCACTGCACGTACACACAGCTGAGACCTTGATATAGGCTTGATTCACGCCTACAGTGGGGGAAGGGAGGTGGCATTGTGATGCAACCTGTTACCAACAGCAGTAGAAGTAAAAGCGAGAAACGGGGGATTAAAGAAAGCACAAACCGGAGCTACAGCACCCCCACAAGTTCTGAAGGTGAATGGGCTGTAAAGATGCCTTTAAATTTAGTTTTTATCTTGTCATCTGACAAATTACTGCGTATTCTTTTAACATGGATATTGGTGCTCACTTGTCTTTCCCTGTATTCAGATTGAAAGGATTTTGTAAAGTGAACTATGTAACAGGCAGTGTGAAAGTGAGGCTGTAGGATGGAAGTTTTTCTAACATACAACAAAACTTAAATACCTGTAAATGAACTGTACAAATATTTCAAAATATATCAGAGGCTAGGAAAGCACAAATGAAACACTTTCTTTCTAATTCTGAAGTGTGGTGAAAACAAAACTTGAAACAAATCAAGATCATTCAGTGATGTGTAAAGGCTATATTTCCAATGAAATCTGATTTCCACAAATTATTGTTTGTGCACTGTACGGTTTGGAATGCAAACTGCATGTCTATGCACATTTAGTGCCTAATATAAGAAGGCCCCCCCCCGAATCAGATGCAGGGCAGACCAGCAGGGGTAGAGGTATCAGAAATCAAGGAAAGTAAGTCTGCCCCATGTATTTAGATTAAAGGCTCTTGCAGAGTCCAAAAATATATTTCAATAAACACAACTTTGAGCTCACTGTCAATCAGGGCCACTCACTGTGATTCGGACACAAGGTACAAAAATATATCATTTTATTTTGTTTTTATATGCATTTTTCTCAAATGATACACACAAGCATAATTGTACATAAATAACAATAATTCAATTTCATGGAATTAAATACAACGCCCCAGATCTCCCATTCATTCTTCATTCTTCATCACAGACACATTCTACTACACTTTCATCACACATTCCAACATTCATATTCTATTCATACATTCCAAAGTACTTCAGTACACATCATACACTAATACACTGAAGTTGTCCTGCAACAACCACTCAGCGACTAGCTGGGGAGGAAAGCGATTGTAATAGCAGGGCAGAAAGTAACCACGCCAACGCGCGTTTCAGTGCTAGGCCCGATCTGCGGCCGCACCTTCATCAGGGCATGTATACGATGAGAAACAGGCAGGGGCGACAAGAAATCGGAACATATAAGGGGGTGACACTAAATAGGCTGACACACTTAAGAAGATGATGTTAGTAACGATCGCGTTCTTCTAGGTGGAGGTGCTCCATAAAGCAGGAATCTTCATAGACAGACCCCAGGAAATGTAGCTTTGTCTACATAAGGTGATAACGACAGAACACAGCTTCGTGGGCAGAGTCTCCAAGCGAAATAAGCTTTTAAAAGGTCAGCCCTCACGCAACCCCAAGTCGATTGAAAATGCTGTAGTCTCGATGGATGTAGGCTGTTAAAGACCTCAGAGAATAGATGCCCGGCATAAACAAGACGTCAGAGTTTTGTTGATTTGGAAGCTCTCGGGGATACCGATTTCTGGCTCGCTGTAATGCCGGTCCGAAAGGCATTGGGTGACGGAAATGATCTAATCGAAGAATATCTATGTAACATTCCGTGCTACAGAACAAGGCTCGTTATGGCATGTCTTCAGCATTAAGGTGTTTAAATGTGAACATAGTTTGCCCAACATGTGACCGATAAACCATGAACAGCGTAAGAGATGGAATAACTTTAACGAAAATAAAAATTGATGAACTTGAACTACTTTTGGCATCAGTATGTTGCACCTAAAGCTGTGCGTCCGGTGTGGGGTGCATCCCCGCCCCACTTCCTCCAGGCATTTTATTTAATTCCATGTAATTGAATTGTTGTTATTTATGTACAATTATGCTTGTGTGTATCATTTGAGAAAAATGCATATAAAAATAAAATAAAATGATATATTTTTGTACCTTGTGTCCGAGTCACAGTGAGTGGCCCTGATTGACAGTGAGCTCAAAGTTGTGTTTATTGAAATATATTTTTGGACTCTGCAAGAGCCTTTAATCTAAATACATGGGTCAAACTTACTTTCCTTGATTTCTGATATGCACATTTAGTGGCCATTTCAGTGGAAAATGTTCTGTCTGTAAAGTACAATGTGCTACCGCTCCATGGTTTAGTAATATATTTGCATTCAGGTGCTCCAAAATACACCGCTGACTACCTACTACACCCTTCCCACGCTCCTGCTGAATGAGTGGCTCATTTGATACACTGTTTTTTTGTGTGAGTCTTGGATTTTTCACAATCCCTCTCACTCCAGTGATATAACGTCGATGGCTGAACCCCTCTCTGAAAACTGTTCCAGCACCAGTGACTTCTCTGGTAGGCTTGCCTTGTCACGGGGGCTACAGGGATATTAAAACTAACCAAATTAACACAGTAAAAAAAGTAACACCATAAAATAACATAAAGAAATACAAATGATTTAAGATAAAAAATTGATATCTTACTAAGGAGAATGATTCAACAGTTAAGGGAGGGATCATTCAGTTAAGGGAGACAGAGGCGGGAATACAATTAAAATAGCCTCCCTAAGCACATTTAAAATTCATAATTAAAATAATAACTTGACACAATAAAAGAGGGAGACGGACCAGGTGCCCAAATTGTAAGAACAATAGTGTGGCCAAAATAAAGTTCTTCAAATACCAAAAGCAGCAGGTTATCTCCGAACCCAAGGTTACTCTCTCTGAAGACCTCTACTGGTCCCGGAGTAAGGTCAATGCTTTATCTAGAACCCAAAATTCAAAATAACATTGTGTGATTCAAAGGAGCTGCGGAACATTGTGACTCTAATATGTAGTGTTCTTAATGCTTGCTATCCTCATCATCAATAAACTTTATTCGGCTTTAAAAATAAAACCATAAAAGTAATACAAACATCAGTATACCATCATTCAGGTTAACAATTTACAAGTATAGCAAATTCCAAATAATCTAAGCACAGGATAAAAACACATGATATAACATACATAAATTCATCACAGATTGCCCTAAGTCTAACAGTGACCCGTAAAAAGTTAAGAGTATACAAAACGGTGTCACTAGAGAGGAGCTGTAAAAAGATAAAAGCTGATCTCACCCTCCTAAAACCCATTTTTTTAAAGAATTGGGATAATAAATAACTTTCTGAGAACAGCATAAATAGAACAAAACATTAAAAAGTGCATCATGTCCTGAGGAGACTCTCCCTCGCAATCACAGGGCATGAGGCACTGTTCTCTGTGGGACCCACGGGGGTAGGCCAACAAGTAGTGGAAGAGGTTGAGTCGGAACCTCGTCAATAAAAAATGATAATAAATACATTTAAGCCCTAGGAGATATGGCTCGGTGGTAGGCACACTTTTCAGTACAATGTACTTTCGTACACTGGGCTCACACAGCTCTATCTCCTCTCTTTCACAACAGATTGTTCTTTATAAATACTCCTTGGCCCAGACAGGTCCATTTTACAAGTATGCTCATGAATTGTTGTGAAATGGGCTGGGCACTAGGACCAGCCCATGAGGTGCGACGAGAACGATGGACGAAAGAGGAGGAGACAAGGCGGGGAAAAGTTAGTTAGAGTTGCGCAAGGATAAGGAAGGACAGAATAAAGCCCCTGAAATATAAAGTACGTGTCGATGTCGTGATTCCAGGTCCACGACACTAAAGCTGGCGACAAGGAGTGGCTTTGAACCCTGCATCTCTCACCTGGTGTCCTGTTGTGCGCGCTCTGCTGCCCCGGAGCTGGGCTGCGGCGCGGACCGGGAGCCACCCGGTCGCGTTGTCCTTCCTCTGCGGTGAGCGTCGGCTCCGCTGCCTCGGAGTCATAGAAGTGCTGCTGCGCACTGGGGAGTCTGCCCAAGTTGCGTGTGGTGCCTGGAGTGCCGCATTCCTGATCGCGACCCGGGAGCCCATGTCGGTCACGTGCCTGCTGCAGAAGTGCATCCCTACTGAGTGCGATCCGGGAGCCCACCCTGGTCGCATTGTCCTTCCTCTGCGGTGAGCATCGGTTCCGCTGCCTCAGAGTCGTAGAAGTGCTGCTGCACTCTGAGGAGTCCGCCCCAGTTTCGTGTGGTGCCTGGAGTGCCGCGTTCATGATCGTGACCCAGGAGCCCACCCCGGTCGCGACCCTGCTGCAGAAGTGCGTCCCTGATGATTGCGATCCGGGCCCCCACCCTGGTCACGTGGTGTGGGCAGTCCATGCCTGTACTGCTGCTGTTTGTTCCCAGGGGAGTCCAGTCTCGTGAGAGGTGCCCGGTAGCTGAATTCGTCAGCTTTGAAGTACCGGTGCCTGGTTGTGTTCACGACACTGCTGCTGCTGGATCCAAGTAAGGTCAAGCTTGTTATTCTCGCAAGGAGCGAGATTTCACCGGCAGCCATCTTTGGGTCAGGTGTCTGCACCAATCCCCTCGCAAGGAGTGCTGGCGGCCATTTTGAGGTCAGGCACAGGCCTAAAAGTGCATCAAGCATTGGCAAATGGTGCTATGAAGGTTTCTACATGAACTAAAGTGCATTATTTGAATTACATCAACACATTAAGTGGACTGCATCCTTTCCAGGCGTCCTGCTGGTGTGTCTGTGCAATATTAGTGCAGAGTAGCGCTGATTTGCACCAAGTGACAGGATTTGCGTCAAGTGACAGGCACTGTGAAGGTTCCTGTGTTACACTATCCTTTGCAAAGTAGTGAATCAACCCCCTTTTGCCTAGTCGCATACCATGTCTGGGTCACCCACGTCGAGACAAAGTCATGCTAGTGCCAGCGCAAATGGGTGGACACAGACCCGGCATACTTGGAGTTCCTTTTCTTCATCCGCCGGAACCCCTTGTCCTTCTATTGGGGGGAGGTATGGGCCTTCGCTGGCAAGAATGGCTAGAGGACTTTGAAGATTTCATGTAAGGGTCACATTTGACTGCGGAGGAGCAAAAACTGATTGCACTACGCAATTTAATCGGGAAAGACATTGGTCAGATCATAAAGGAACTTCCCGCGGATGCTGCTTCGTCATATGTCAATGTGCGTGACGCACTGAACAGAAAATTTCTGCACAAACGGAACATTGATTATGAAAGATACAATTCAACCTGGCATCTCAAGAAAAAGATGAGCCCATGAGTACTTTCATTACACGACTTCGACGTCTGACTGCTACTGTGAATTTGATTCCTTCACGATGGAAACGCCCTTTGCCTGCAGATTATAGAGGGATGCCAGTCGGAGTCGCTATGCAGACGTCTACTAAAGAAAAGATACTCTCTGGATGATATCGAAGAGATGATGAGAGTAAATGATCAGGCAGAAGAACACACCAAGAAAATGGAGGCTGTATTGGTGAAAAACGTGAACAGGCATTTAGACTCTAGTCTTGCAACACCAAAAGGTCTTCCTCTGCAAGGCAACGATCATCCAGATCCAAAGTGCAGTCTCACTACACAAGTCGCCATCATCGCAGTATTAGTCGTACTGACAAAAGAAAGGAGCGCCAACTTAAATGCTATCGATGTGGATATGACTTCCCTCACATGAAACCCTTCCCTGCTTTGGGCCAAAAATGCAGGAAGTGTGGCAGAGACAACCACTTTGAGAACGTTTGCGGAACACCTCGCAAAGACGCTCACCGAGACAATTACAGATAGCTCAGACAGTCCAACACTCGCCATCATGCCAAAGCGGTACGGGACCGCAGAGATTCTTCTACTGGGTATTCACAGTCCAGCCGTCATTCTCAAGGGACATATCAATCCCGTTGCTTGCAATCTCATAAGTCACGGTCACTGTCACCAATATTGCAAGACATTGACGAATATGTCTACAGGGTCGCGGATCCGGACTGGCTGAAGAAATACCCACAATTAGATCTCAAAATGGACACACACTTAGCCAAGTTTGTTCTGGACAGTGGAGCATCTCTCAGCTACATCTCAGTTGCAGAGTACAAAAAAATGAATCCGCCACCACACTTACATAAAGCTGCCGTGCGGGTGTACACATGGATGTCAAAAGAACCTCTCCTGTGCCTAGGACAATTTCTGACCAATCTCACATACAAAGACAGAACTATTCCGGCCCACATTCACGCCATTGATGGTCCTGAAGCAGATTGTCTTCTTAGCTTGCCCATGGCGGAACGACTTCGACTAGTAGACATCCTGTATAAAGTTGATGATGAACCTAACATCAGTCACAAGTTTCCAAAACTATTTACCGGACTAGGAAAAATGGCTCATTGTCAGGTTCGACTGCATATAAACGAACATGTGACTTCCATAGCTCAACATCACAGAAAAATTCAGTTTCACCTTTAGCAATCTGTAGAAGAGGAACTACAAGATCTCCTCCAAGCTGACATTATTGAGAGGACATCAGGACCCACTCCATGAGTCTCTCCAGTGGCCGTCGTGCCCAAAAAGGGTTCACCTGGCAAAGTGCATCTCTCCGTGGATATAAGAGCACCCATCACCGCCATTGAAAGAGAACGGCACCCAAGGCCTCACATCAGTGACATGATTACATCTTGTAGTTCCTCTTCTCCTGAGGTGTTAAGCTGGGAAAAGTGCTTTTTAATCGTTGCTCTTCATTTATTTGCACCATATTCATTTGTGTGGCATTTGTTTTTAATAACCTTCACACTCGGCAGGCTGACTTTCATTTATCTCCCCCTTTTACCTCACTCAGCCGATCCAGGTACTGGGTGGTGAGAACTACCCCATTACCCCAGAGGCGGCCGGTGGAGCGAGCAGCCATCTTGCGGGTAGGGAAGGGTTGCGGGCTAGTTGTGGAACCAATTTACATGTTGTAAAATGAGCGCACCAATGCACACGCGCAGCGGGCGCGCCAGCGCGCCAAAGGCAAGCCCGTCTGCGCCCGTCCGCTCCCGGTCGAGCCCAGAGGCCATCAACCCTGCCAGATTCGAGGTAAATTCTTCCATCACCCCTCGCATCTTCTACTCGGGTAATGTATTACGGAGGCTCAGACCCAGGGAGCCAGATTATCACCTCAAACATCTATGCTGCCAGCAGAAATTTCCCAGCACATTGGAAGGCCCTGTGGCTTGCAGCCTATGTAAATTCCAAGGCTCCCAGATGTTTGCTGGTCCTGAGACTAGAAACTGCCTAATGGAACAAAATATTGGCAGTGTAAAGTGCATTTTAGTCAATGTAAGATCGCTTGGAAGGCACCCTTTCGAAATCTGGGATATGATCTCATCTCATGCTCCAGACATATGCTTCTTCACGGAAACATGGCTTAAATCTACAAACTACCCCCTGATTGCAGTGGCTATTCCTGTGAATTATTCCTTTTAGCATCTGGACAGGGAGGGTAAGACGGGTGGAGGATAGCGATTGCTTTTAAAAATCATCTCTCTGTAAACTGGATTTCCACATTAAGTAAGGACAGCATGGAATTAGGAATTTTGTCATGGTCACAACCTCTCCTACTGATAGTTGGAACGGAGCACTATTATACCGCCCCCCAGGCCAAAAAAACGACTTAGCGGATAACCTGGTCGAATCAATTGCCATGCATGTGCTGGCTACAAATAAGTTCCTTCTACTGGGGGATTTCAATTTTCACGGAGAAAACCTAATGAGTCAGGAGGTAAACAAACTTATGTCTGCTCTTGATATGCTTGGCTTGACCCAAAGAGTGACCGGTCCAACCCACATTGCGGGGCATATGTTAGATTTAATTTTTTCTAACATTGAGCATCTAACTTGTAATCCCCCAGAGCTTCTCACTTGGTCTGATCACGCCATGATCAAGTTTGTCATCGATTTGCCGTATCCCAGGTCCTCGACTGTAAAATCGGGCAAGAAACAGAGTATGCTGAGGCTCTGGCGTAATCTATCAGCTGAAGCCTTTGAGGAGGCATTTCAATCAGAAATGGGGAGAATGGAGATGGGTAAGGAGATAACGCTGGAGGGTTACAATAAGGCATTTATTTCTGCCTTGGATGCAGTGATTCCCAAGAAAAATTTGGTTCAAACGCAAAATCGGCCATCAGCCCCATGGTATACCACCGAGCTCAGGACAGAAAAGTCCAAATTCAAAAGATTGGTGTGAGTCTGGCGTGTCAGTAAAACGACACTAGACAAATTTCAGTATAAACAAACCCTGCCCAACCACCATTTCAATTTAAGACTAGCACAACGTCGATTTATTATTAATCAAATTGAGGATGCCGCCAATGCATCTAAAACCCTCTTCAATATAGTAAGGGAATTTGTGTTGCCTATCGCAAGCAGAAAATCCCCCTTAGATACTCAAGATTTCTGTAACCAGCTAGCCAGCTATTTCCAAGATAAGATCATCAGAATATATGCCAACTTTCCATCCAATACTGCACAGGTTGCCGATGATCCCAGTAAACACTTGGAGCTCGATAAAAGGACAGGTAGTACCTTAGACTGTTTTGACCCAATCACCCTCGAAGAAGTTGCGAAAGCACTTCTCTCAGCTAAATCAGGCTCCCCCTCTGATCCATGCCCCCCCAAGATGATGGCCCTTTTCGCCAACAGCTGTTTGCCAGCCATTCACCAACTGTTTAATTCATCAATACAGTTGGGGAAAATCCCAAGAATGTGGAAGGAAGCATTTGTACGGCCGATTTTGAAGAAACCTACAGCCGACCCACGAGAATTGGGTAACTACCGTCCGATTTCCCTCCTACCACTATTGGGCAAGATGCTGGAAAGCATGATCAACAAACAACTGAGTCATTATCTGGAGCGAAACGATCTAGTAGATCCATCTCAATCTGGATTACAACAGGGTTTTAGTACAGAGACAGCCATTTTAGCAGTCACTGACTCACTTAGGCTACAAATAGACAATGGCGGATCGGCAATCCGGATACTACTAGATCTCTCCACGGCATTCGATACCATCTCGCATGAAATGCTAGCGGAGAGACTGGAGTCCTGTGGCATCCAAGAAACAGCTCTAAAATGGTTATGAAATTTTCTATCCGATAGGACACAAACAATCATGCTTGGCCCATACATGTCCGATGCAATTAATTTAGACAGTGGTGTCCCTCAGGGATCCTGCCTAAGTCCTACCCTATTTAACATTTATATGGCCCCACTAGCTAGGAGAGCGGAACAACTGGGCTTTGAGATAATCTCGTGTGCTGATGATACTCAGCATGTTCTCGTTTGGTACAGACTTAGTCGCAGAGAAAGCAAGGTTTTCCAGAGGCTTGCTTGAGATCTCCAGCTGGATGACGCAGAACTGTCTCCAGCTGAACCCTGGTAAACCGAATTACTGCTAATGGGCAAAGCCACAGCAAGCTGGTCTGATGACTGGTGGCCCGCTCAGTTGGGAGCAGCTCCAGCGCCTACTCACTGTGTGAAAAACCTAGGGATAAAATTAGATCAGTCCCTATCACTGAAAGATCATATTGCCACCACGACCAGCTTCTGCTACTACAGCCTGCGTCTGCTGCGAAAAATCCTCCCCTTCATGCCTACCGTTCATCGCAAAACCTTGATCCAAGCTATGGTTATTAGTCGATTGGATTATGGCAACACTTTACTGGCAGGGGCAGTAGAGACCCTGTTAAACAAGCTGCAGGCAGACCCAGAGTTCACTTTCAGAATCAAACCAGGGGCAACTTCCAACAAGCCCACCATCAACATCAGCTCCAGCATCAACAACACCAACACCAACAACACCAACAACACCAATTACAGGAGCCACAATTCATTCGCGAGACTCGCAACCGGCAATTTTGGGGTCAGGGGATGTAATCCCCATTTTTAACCTATCATCTAAAGACATAGATCCCCATATTGAATCATTATTATCTAAAGGTCTATCTTATGTCCCCCACTCTCAAGTAAATGTTTTCGAACTCCAAAAAGATATCATTACATTCTTCCGTAAAATTAGATTAAAAAAGTTTTTTGCTCTACATACAGATAACAATGAGACAGTTCAGGAAACAACACAGCTATCTTTGCCATCTAATTTCAACCCTGGTTTAGACCAACTTGGACCAGAGGTCGCTACTTTTGAACTAGTTGTACTCCAACAACTTGAAAGAGCCCTTTGGTACATACCAAAACCCTTATACAATCTCAGCAGAGAAGAATCAGATTCCCTTAAAACTTTGAGGAAGGATAATACACTAACTATCAAGAGCTGTGACAAGGGAGGAGGGATTGTTTTGATAGATACTGATACATATGAATATAAAATGAGAACTATGCTTGCTGACACTACTAATTATTCCTTGATTAAAACTAATCCCCTGACTTCAATATCTAAAAAGATCCTTAACCGCACCACTAGAGCACTCTCGGCAGGAGATATTAACCAAAAAGAATTCGACTATTTAAACTACCATCAACATAAAACTGCTTGCATCTATGGCATGCCAAAAATTCATAAAAGTTTAACAGATCCCCCTTATAGGCCTATTGTATCAACGATAGGAACCAATATAGAACCTCTCTCAAAATTTATTGACTCTTTTCTTCGTCCACACATACCAAAAATCTCCTCCTACATCAGAGACACGGGTTCTATGATATCTAAAGTAGAAAATCTTCCCTTCGATCCCAGAAATGACCTACTAGTCACTATGGATATCGAAGCATTATATAGTAACATCCCTCAAAAGGAAGCGATGAGTACTACTAGCTGGTTTATTGACACCTTTGATATCACATGTCCCAAAAATGTCTTATTAGACCTTCTACACATTGTCCTGACTGACAATATTATAGAGTTTGGCAATACCCTGTACCGTCAGACAAAAGGTGTCAGTATGGGGGCATCAGTTGCTCCATCAATTGCCAATATTTATATGGCAGCTTTTGAAAGTAGGTTTATTCACAATGAGATAGCACCCTTTTATGAATCAATTTCCCATTGGCCCAGATATATAGACGACATCTTTTTTATCTGGACCAATGGGAAAGATTCACTTTGTGAATTCCTAGAATGGATTAATCTGGTGGATACCAACCTTAAATTCACTGCCCAATATAATAACAAACAAGTAGAGTTTTTGGACATAAATATTAAACATCAGGACAATAAGCTCATAGTGGACCTTTATGTTAAATCTACTGCGAGGAATACCCTTTTACATTTCAAAAGTTTTCACCCTCGGTGTCAACGAGAAAGCATACCGTTTTCCCAGTTCCTTCGAGTTAGAAGGAACTGTTCTACTTTAGCAGATTATGACACCCAAGCTAAAACTATGCGACAAAAATTTTTGAACAGAGGCTACCCTCACAGATTAGTCAGAGACTCGTACAAACGAGCCAGGTTCTATGATCGTGACTCTCTGTTAAGAACAAAAATCCCTACAGTCAATAATCAACTTGTATGTGTCACGAAACATTCTACCCTTGACAATACTGTCAAGCATATCGTGAACACAAATTGGCACATTTTGAACTCGAATCCCAGGAACATCAAGTTAGACAAACCTATGTTTGCACATAGAAGAAACAGGAATTTAAAAGATCTGATTGTGCATTCACGTTTTACTGCAAATAATACTAACTCTGAATTTGTTCAAAGGTCCATCAGTGACAACTTTCCAGTCAGAGGTACAGTCCGATGCTCGTCCTGCAAATCCTGTAACAGCATCATAGGAGGTGAGTCCTTTGAACATAATGGTTGCCGCGCAGATGCCAATGACATGTGGAATTGTAAAACAGCTAATTGTGTATATTTCATTTTATGTCCTTGTCATCTTGGCTATGTTGGCGAAACATCGAGACCCATTCAGACTAGACTGACTGAACACCGTTCAGCAATCCGAACGAACAAAAATACGGCACCACTAGTCAAACATTTTCAAGATAATCATCATACTCCTGATGATTTTAAATGGCGAATCCTAGAGAAAATTAGACTACCGGACAGCAAAGGTGGCGATAGAGTTCGGAGAAAAAGAGAGGTGTTCTGGATCTTTTCTTTGGGCACCTTTAAGAGAGGCCTGAATGCTGAAATTCCCTGGGAGAATGCAATCATATAGCATTTATCTTATTATCTGTATCTAGATCCTTATAAGAATGCCAAATATATTCATTATCCAATTTACATGCCTTCTCAGTTTTTTGCTACATTGGTCCCTTCTATCCAGGATTACGTCTGTTTAGATTACCTAGAGATAGGTCACCCATTATTGTTGATATATATAGTAGTATATATCTCTTTATGATATATGTAGTAGTATACATCTCTTTGTTTGCCATCTAGTACGTATCAACACGCTACATCCTGCTTATCTTCTATTCATGAAGATCTGCGAACTAAGGTAGTTTTTGTTTAGCCATTTTGGAATGGTATACGAATGTCCAATTTATCTCCTTGTAGCTGTTTGTCAACTATATATATCAATAACACCCTGACATGCCCTGATCTTTATCAATTATCTATAGAGTTCATTCGGAACATTATACTATTTTTCTTTAAATATCTCAATAACCAATTATACTCGGGAATATAATATGCCTTCTTATTTGGTTTCCATACTGATGTAAATACTAGATTTCCGCGTATTTTTTCAGATATGTAAATTTGCTCTTTGACGTAGATTTTGGAGAGACATCTTTGAACGGTATAGTAGTTGCATCTCGACTAGCTCGTAGTCCCTTGCCTCTGTCTATCATCGGACCTTACCAGGCATAGTCCTTTACCTTATTTATTTTATTTATTTTGAGAATTTGTAGAGCGCACTGATACCTTGCAGGCTTCCTGGCGCTGGAGAGTACTCTGTTAAACGAATAACCGGGGGAACAGTCAGACGGGCAGTTATTATTATTATTGGGGGAAAAGCCAGGTCTTAATACGTCTCCTGAATGGAAAAAGCTGTGGAGTCTGACGTATGTCCGTGGGCAAGCTGTTCCACAGCTTGGCCGCTGTAACCATGAAGGATCTTCCCCCTGTTCTGGTTTTGTTAAATCTTGGTACCTTTACCAGACAGGCCGAGGATGAGCGTAGGTCTCTGGCAGGAGTGTACCACCTAAACAGGGCTTGCAAAGGTTTAGGTCCATGTCCATGCAGAGCCTTAAAGACAATGCAGAGGGACTTGAAGGCCACTCGTTGTTTTAGGGGTAGCCAGTGTAGCTCAGCCAGAGCAGCTGTGGCCGAAGCCCTCCTCGTCCAGCCAAGAGCCAGCTTGGCGGCGGCCGATTGAATTCGCTGTAGTCGATCCATCAGCGTGACTGGAGACTCCAGGAGCAGGGCGTTACAATAGTCAAGGCGACTAAGTATCGTACACCTGACTATCGACGCCCTGGCTTGTGCCGGGAGGAGAGGCATGATTTTCCGCAGTGAGCGAAACAGCGCTGTGCAGATCCCCACAGTTTTCGTCACCTGGGTTTCCATACTTAACTTATTGTCGAGCATGGCTCCCAGGTTGCGAACCGAGGGAACTGGCAGAGGTTTGTCTCTAAACTCTGGGGGCCAGAATTCGGTCGGAAACTGGCGGGGTATCTTGGTGCCTGAACAAAACAGGACCTCCGTTTTTGCGGAGTTAAACTGGAGGGAGTTTCTGTGTAGCCATCCAGCCGTCTCTCTTAAACAGTCATGGAAGGTGGAGAAAGGAGTAGCATCTTCACCTTCCCAGGAGAGAATGAGCTGCGTGTCATCCGCGTAGTTTATTGTTTTGATCCCAAAGGATTGGATTAGCTTAATTAGCGGGATGAGGTACACATTGAAAAGGATGGGGCTGGTGGAGGAGCCCTGAGGGACTCCCTGGGGTACTGGTGCAAAGGTGGATTGGAATGGGGGAAGAGAGACAGCCTGTCTTCTGTCCCGAAGGTAGGAGTGGAACCAGAGCAGTGCAGTGCCTTCCACTCCCACTTCACCAAGTCTCTGCAGCAGCATACCATGGTTGACCGTATCGAATGCGGCAGACAGGTCCAACAGTATCAGCGCCACTGGCTGACCCCTGTCTGCACGCATGCGAAGATCCTCCATGGCTGTCAAGACTGCTGTTTCGGTGCCGTGGGCAGGACGGAACCCGAACTGGTGATCATCGAGAAGGTTGTTTTGTTCTAAATGAGCGGACAGGCACGAACTGACCCAACGTTCGGCGACCTTCGCTGGGAAAGGCAGCAGGGAGATGGGTCGGTAATTAGACAGACAGTCCGGACTAAGGGAGGGTTTCTTCAGGAGAGGGGTAATCAATGCCTGTTTCCACGGAGTTGGGACATAACCACTGTGCAGAGACTGATTACATATTAGGCGCAAGGTGTCAAAAAGTTTGTTTCCAAAATTTTTCCAGACTTTTGGTGGTAGGGGGTCAAGTGGAGAACCCGAGGTGATACCAAGCGCCAGTCTTTCAAACTCGAAGGCCGGGATTGAGGGAAATTCCCGGTCTAGCCAGAAGGACAGAGCCAGGAGGCGGCGAGTTTCGAGAGCTGGTGTCTGGTCTCTGCGTGTTAGAAGTACCTGAGGATGGGGGGGTTTTCAGGTTGTGAATAATGGTATTTATTTTGTTGATGAAAAACACTGCAAGGTTGTCACAGAGGGCTTGGGTGGGAGGCTGTGTGGAGGTGACACAGTCCGGGTTAATTAGGTTTTTGAGTATCTGAAAAATACTTTTAGAGCTGTTAGTGGCGTTAGTAATGATGGAGCAGTAATGTTTAGCCTTATTATGGGCGATGGCAGTTTTATACTCCCGGAGGTTTTCTTTCCAAAGAGTTTTGTGGGTGTCAGAATAACCCTGCCTCCATTTTCTCTCTGCTTGTCTGCATGCTAGTTTGAGAGCTCTTAAAGAGTCGTCAAACCATGGGGCCGGTGCTCGTCTCTGGGGTTTGCCCTTTTTCAGAGGGACGAGGCGTTCCGAAGTATTGGAAATCCTAGTGCAAAGGGATAGGTAGTTCGCCTCCACTGGTTGAGTAATGGAAAAGCAGTCTGCCACTTCAAATACTGGACCATTCAGTCCGAGTTTGTCCAGGGCCTTCCAATCTCTGTACGGGGGTACAGGGCCGTGACGTGCCGGTCTACAGGATCTGCTGCCTGCTATATGAAATTTAATGAGTGCATGGTCGGTTCAGCACATCGGCAAGATATCGCTCAGAAGTGCTAACCGGGGGGAGGAGAAGATTAAATCAAGCCGGTGCCCTGCTGAGTGTGTGGGTTTGTTCACTAGCTGGCAAAGTCCTATTCCTTCACAGGAAAGTAGGAGATTGTTGAGTGCAGAGTCTAGACTGCCGTTGGGCCAAAGGTTGAAATCGCCCAAGACAATCAGGTTGTTGTGTGAAGTAGCCATATTAGTAAGGGTAGTGAGGAGCGACTGCTGCTGGGTGGAGTTGAAGGCTCCCGGTGGGCGATAGCAAATCACAGCCGTAAAGGTGGTTCCGAGCTGACAGTCGATGGAAAGGCCAAGTATTTCGGTCCCGACCACTGGGTCCATAGCAATAGTTTTTACTGACCAGGACGCTCGGTAGATTAAGCCGACTCCGCCGCCCCGCCCCTTAGGTCGAGGGAGATGCAGGATTTTGAAGTCTTGTGGGCAGGCCCAATCCAGTTCCATATTGCAGTCAGAGTGGGTCCATGTTTCCGTCAGGAATAAGGCATCAAGATGGTGATTGTCTATGAGCTGGGCGATTTTGTGGGCGTGTTTGGGCAGGGACCTGACATTCAGCAGGCCGCCGGTAAATAAGCCTTTGCGCGCAAAATCGTGCAGAGGATAGGCGGTGTCTTGGAAGGATAATTGACCTTCATGAGCGAAGTCTCTGAGGAGGATTAGAGCCTCACGCGTCAGGTGCGGAGAGCTGCTGGTGAACGGGAGGAACGAGGCCGCGGGTGGCGCACCGGGCGCTGCCGAGGCGCGGACGAGCGCAGACGAGCTTGCCTTATGCGCGCCTTCGGCGCGCAATCGTTGCGCCCGCTGCGCTCGTCCGCTGCGCTTCCTGCCGAGGCACATATTAAATAGAGAGTAACTGCGTGGGAGGGGGGTGCGTGGCCAGCCGCGGTGGGCGTGTCTGGCGGGTCCCTCGACCAGGAAGTGGCGGCAAGACGCGGGACTAGGGCAACAACAACAGCTGTCTGCTGCTGAGCGCTATCGCTGAAATGCCAGAGTATTCAGTGCACCACAGGTATTAAAAACACAAGATACGCTGTAAAATACAATTATAAAAGGGGTCGTTGCTCCCGGCTTTCCGCCTCAGGAGTTCTCTGTAAGATGGTTGGCGACGCTCGATCAGCGCGCTTTTATATGAGCCTGGGAGGGGGGGGCGTGGCCAGCCGCGGTGGGCGTGTCTGGCGGGTCCCTCGACCAGGAAGTGGCGGCAAGACGCGGGACTAGGGCAACAGCAACAGCTGTCTGCTGCTGAGCGCTATCGCTGAAATGCCAGAGTATTCAGTGCACCACAGGTATTAAAAACACAAGATACGCTGTAAAATACAATTTTAAAAGGGGTCGTTGCTCCCGGCTTTCCGCCTCAGGAGTTCTCTGTAAGATGGTTGGCGACGCTCGATCAGCGCGCTTTTATATGAGCCTGGGAGGGGGGTGCGTGGCCAGCCGCGGTGGGCGTGTCTGGCGGGTCCCTCGACCAGGAAGTGGCGGCAAGACGCGGGACTAGGGCAACAACAACAGCTGTCTGCTGCTGAGCGCTATCGCTGAAATGCCAGAGTATTCAGTGCACCACAGGTATTAAAAACACAAGATACGCTGTAAAATACAATTTTAAAAGGGGTCGTTGCTCCCGGCTTTCCGCCTCAGGAGTTCTCTGTAAGATGGTTGGCGACGCTCGATCAGCGCGCTTTTATATGAGCCTGGGAGGGGGGGCGTGGCCAGCCGCGGTGGGCGTGTCTGGCGGGTCCCTCGACCAGGAAGTGGCGGCAAGACGCGGGACTAGGGCAACAACAACAGCTGTCTGCTGCTGAGCGCTATCGCTGAAATGCCAGAGTATTCAGTGCACCACAGGTATTAAAAACACAAGATACGCTGTAAAATACAATTTTAAAAGGGGTCGTTGCTCCCGGCTTTCCGCCTCAGGAGTTCTCTGTAAGATGGTTGGCGACGCTCGATCAGCGCGCTTTTATATGAGCCTGGGAGGGGGGGGCGTGGCCAGCCGCGGTGGGCGTGTCTGGCGGGTCCCTCGACCAGGAAGTGGCGGCAAGACGCGGGACTAGGGCAACAACAACAGCTGTCTGCTGCTGAGCGCTATCGCTGAAATGCCAGAGTATTCAGTGCACCACAGGTATTAAAAACACAAGATACGCTGTAAAATACAATTTTAAAAGGGGTCGTTGCTCCCGGCTTTCCGCCTCAGGAGTTCTCTGTAAGATGGTTGGCGACGCTCGATCAGCGCGCTTTTATATGAGCCTGGGAGGGGGGGGCGTGGCCAGCCGCGGTGGGCGTGTCTGGCGGGTCCCTCGACCAGGAAGTGGCGGCAAGACGCGGGACTAGGGCAACAACAACAGCTGTCTGCTGCTGAGCGCTATCGCTGAAATGCCAGAGTATTCAGTGCACCACAGGTATTAAAAACACAAGATACGCTGTAAAATACAATTTTAAAAGGGGTCGTTGCTCCCGGCTTTCCGCCTCAGGAGTTCTCTGTAAGATGGTTGGCGACGCTCGATCAGCGCGCTTTTATATGAGCCTGGGAGGGGGGTGCGTGGCCAGCCGCGGTGGGCGTGTCTGGCGGGTCCCTCGACCAGGAAGTGGCGGCAAGACGCGGGACTAGGGCAACAACAACAGCTGTCTGCTGCTGAGCGCTATCGCTGAAATGCCAGAGTATTCAGTGCACCACAGGTATTAAAAACACAAGATACGCTGTAAAATACAATTTTAAAAGGGGTCGTTGCTCCCGGCTTTCCGCCTCAGGAGTTCTCTGTAAGATGGTTGGCGACGCTCGATCAGCGCGCTTTTATATGAGCCTGGGAGGGGGGGGCGTGGCCAGCCGCGGTGGGCGTGTCTGGCGGGTCCCTCGACCAGGAAGTGGCGGCAAGACGCGGGACTAGGGCAACAACAACAGCTGTCTGCTGCTGAGCGCTATCGCTGAAATGCCAGAGTATTTAGTGCACCACAGGTATTAAAAACACAAGATACGCTGTAAAATACAATTTTAAAAGGGGTCGTTGCTCCCGGCTTTCCGCCTCAGGAGTTCTCTGTAAGATGGTTGGCGACGCTCGATCAGCGCGCTTTTATATGAGCCTGGGAGGGGGGGCGTGGCCAGCCGCGGTGGGCGTGTCTGGCGGGTCCCTCGACCAGGAAGTGGCGGCAAGACGCGGGACTAGGGCAACAACAACAGCTGTCTGCTGCTGAGCGCTATCGCTGAAATGCCAGAGTATTCAGTGCACCACAGGTATTAAAAACACAAGATACGCTGTAAAATACAATTTTAAAAGGGGTCGTTGCTCCCGGCTTTCCGCCTCAGGAGTTCTCTGTAAGAAGTACCTGTACCTATGTTTATCATCTGAAATTAACAGGCACTCGCTCGTTTCCCGCGCCGTTTTTTCATGTATTTAAACGGGGCGTAGAAACCGCATCTTTCATTTCATTTGCCTTCGGCGGAGGACGCTTGCCACGCCACGGACGTCGGAGCAGCATTATCCTGCTGTCAACGACCGCCCTTCACGTAAGTTACTTATCCCGACCTAGGGCGCTCTGGACAGTCAGCTTTTATATCTTGAACCTCAGTGAGTCTATGTACACCTATGTTGGTAGTACGTTTGACTTGACGTGTAATTGTGCTTCTCTCTACCCTTCACAGCCTGAATAGACATTTGTGGAATTAGATCACCATTGCCTGTCAACATATACCACTCATCCCCTCGTACAGGCTATTGGTATTCTACAATTGAAGATTTTCGCCCAACTGATAGCAGTACATCATTTCCTGCTAGTACTTTCCCTTAGAGGTAAGAGGCGCCAACTAGCACCTTTGACAATTACTGCCATTTTATTTTATATTAGTTTGGCAAGAAAAATGTATCCATATTCCTCATTCATTTTTCCAGTTTCCGCAACATCGCCATAAATCTATATTCACTTGGTCTGCGATGGACCCACATTCAAGCCTATTTGAACAAGTAGTCGCCTAGAATTAAGGGAGTATCATCTCCTGGAATCTACCCGACCTTTGATGGTCTTTCGGCAGGAGTTTTATTGGGCTCATTTTCTGACATTTATTTACCTTTTTTTTCACCCTCTTTCCTCAGCGAATACCCACTACCTGTGTCTTTGAGGTTGACATCCTAGCGTTCGATATCTTCTATCAAGTGTATGGCATCAGTGTGACTCTAAACTTATCTTTTATCAGGTAAACTCTATCTATATGTCCTTTGGATGTTTTTTAGATCGTATTTTCGTCGTTCCTAATCTTTTGGAATGAGATCGCAAACAATTTTGCCAGAGTTAGGATTGAACTTGACTCACCTAGACCTTTATGCCCTGCAGTAATCCGCAATAAATAGCGCGTTTTACATATCCACTTATCTACTGAGAAATAAGGTTATATTGTTAGGTCATTTCATCTGTGTGGCCCATTGTGTGTAAAGAACAACCAATAGGTGCAGTGTCTCAAATCACCTTTTTATATGTGGTTTCCCTTATATTAATTAGGAACTATATTCGGATTGAGTGGTGATTTGCTGACCTCCACTTGAAGATATTATCTTCTCTGATGTACTACTATGACATACAGTCTCATTTGTAAGTTTCCATCATTACTTACATACACCTTTGAGTTGTACCCTATATTTTTTACCTTTGTGTATCATGTCTCATCTAATGGGTATATAATATAGTGGTCAGTATACCCCGAACGGATATGTTTATCAATGTGGACATCTTTAGGCAAATACTGTACAATTGTCTTAATATAATTTGTCGATCTCTCGACACAGAGTGAACAAATATGTAGACCAAACCAGTTAGCTTTAGGGAGGGTTGGGTATGTTCTATTTACTGTTATCTATGAATTGTAACTTTTCTCCAATAAATTTGCATGGTATTTGGTCAATTAAGAATGTAAGAACTCATATGTCTGACATCTGTTTCCCCCTTTTTTTTGTAGATGTGATTCCAGAGTACCATCGGTGACTCCTGAGGAAGGCGTTTTCTGCCGAAACGCGCGTTGAGTTCTCTAGTGTCTTTCCAGCAATTCTGGCATTGATTTTATGTATTTTTATATTATGTAATTGTGTATGTATATATATTGGTTTTTATTTTTGTATAGGTTCATGTTTATATATATGTACCACCTCATCATATAGTCTGATTTATGTTCAGTTTCTATATGATTTTTAATATGTCAATTAAAAACATGTTTTTTATATAAATTTGCATATCTTTGACTGTTCCCTTTACGACTGGTGCTGGTCCATTGTTCATCTCATTGTCTTACGGCCTAGGTTTTTATTCACATATGGTGATCCAGAACACTGCAGCCAGGATGGTTCTGAATCGCCCAGCGGGCTCCGCATCGGCACCCCTCTTGCGTGAACTCCACTGGTTAGCGGTGAGAAAAAATTACTTTTTTATAAGATCTGCTGTCTTACTTACACAGCACTCAATGGTAGAGGTCCAAAATTCCTCCAAAAAAGACTTATCAAACATGTTCCTAATAGGAACCTGAGGTCTGGTAAACGTGGTCTCCTGCAAATACCACGTATAAGGTTATGTCGTGTGGGAGGAAGAGCATTCTCATATCTAGCGCCAAGATACTGGAATGAGTTACCAAATTCCCTTCGTAAAATTGATAATTATGGCACATTTAGGAAACAGCTAAAAGTCTTCTTTTGGTCCTCTTCCAATCTCAGGAATCAGTTCTAGTCAAGTGCTGAGATGCCCCCGGGTGATTTGAGCGCTATGAAAGAACATAACAATTTTTAAAAAAAAATTACGTCACTCCACGGTGCACAGATATTCTCTAAATTAGACCTTAACAAGAGTTATCACCAGCTGGAGCTCCACGAGAAATCTAGATACATCACCACATTCTTGATCCATCAAGGTCTGTTCAGATACAAAAGACTCAGCTTTGGGGTTTCATCTGCCGCTGAGATTTTTTCAGGAGGCCATTAGGAAGGGCATTCATCACATTCCCAACACTTTAAACTACAGTGATGACATCCTTGTCTATGGTGCAACACTGCAAGAACATGACACAGCGCTGGATCGAGTCAGTCATGCTCTAATGGATGTCAATCTCACTCTAAACAAAGACAAATGTGAATTTCACAAAGACACACTAAAGTTCTGTAGACACATATTCTCAGGCGCAGGAATGAAACCCGATCCAGAAAATTGATGTCCTGAATGACACCCTCAGGCCGCGAGACGCTGGAGATGTGCGTTCATTTTTAGGCATGGCAAGTTACTGTAAACGGTACATCAGGGATTATGTCACCATCAGTTACCCTCTGAGGAAGCTGACCAAACAAGGACACTCTTTTCAATGGACCATGAGTTGTGACCAAACCTTTCATGCAATGAAAGGGGCGGTTGAATCAGCCAATAACCTTGCATATTTCAAGAAAAACAGAAATCACTGTGGATGCAAGTCCCGTAGGACTTGGAGCGATATTAGCTCAATATGACAAAGCGAATGATCAGCGGTATATTGTAGCATGTGCCAGTCGGAGTCTCACAGACACGGAGAGAGCCTACTCTAAACCTGAAAAGGATAGCCTGGCAGTAGTCTGGGCGTGTGAACATTTTCACATCTTTATTTATGGAAAACACTTCACACTTATCACGGATAACCAGGCCCTGATAACTATCTTCGGAAATCCCAGAGCCAAGATGCCACCCCAAATAGAGCGCTGGGGTATCCGCCTTCAAGAGTATACGTACACTATCCTCCACAAACCGGGAAAAGCTGCAAATCCACCGAAATATATGCCCAGACACCCCAAGGCAACGTCCACATCTAATCCCTCAGTAGCTGAGGAGTACATTCATTTTGTGGTGGCTCAAGCCAGACCACATGCAGTACCTTTGGAAGCTATCATTGACGCTACCAATGAAGATGCCAAACTACGAAATATAAAACATTGCATTCAGACGAAACAGCTGGGGACATCTGGAGGAATGCGAACAGAATGAACACATCGACAGTCATGAGCTGTGAAGGATGAATTATCCATCACCTTGATGGTCTTATATTAAGGGACAAACGAATCATCATACCGAAACAACTACACCAAGGAGTCATCAACCTAGCGCATGAAGGGCACAGAGGTATTGTTGCCACAAAAAGGGCATTGTGGGAGCGAGTCTGGTTCCCGACACTCGATCAGATGTTTGAACTTACTATGAAGGATTGCCCACAGTGTCAGCTTGTGAGTCGGGAGGATCCACCTGCGCCGTTCCAAATGTCTGAATTGCTGGATGGTGTGTGGCATCATGTTGCAGTAGACTTCTTTGGCCCGTTACAATCTGACAAGTATATCCTGGTCATAATAAACAAATATTCACGCTTCCCAATTGCACAGCTCACAGCATCAACCAGAGCGACTTCCACAATACTTGTTCTGAATGAGGTTTTCGTAGCGTGGGGCATACCGTAGGTAGTGAAAACAGATAATGGCCCACCATTCAATGGACAATAATTTGCTGCTTTTGCCAATCACCTAAGCTTCAGACACCAGAAGATTACTCCCTTGTGGCCACAGGACAATGGAATGGTGGAAAGATTCATGGCCACTTTAAAGAAGACCATCCAGCAGGCTGAACTGTCCAAATGTGATGTGCAAGTGGCTTTAAATGAGGTATTAAGAGCCTATCAAACCACGCCCCATACTACCACAGGCAAATGTCCGGCAACGCTAATGCTGGGTCGCACTGTGAGCACAAGAATACCGGTTTGGGAAGACGATGCCAGTGGCCTGTCGCAAGACTCTGAGCATGAAGAACTAGCCAAAAGGGATAGACTGAAAGAGGAGAAGATGAAAGAATATGCCGACCGACGAAGAAAAGCCGCCCAGCCATCCATCCAGAAAGGAGACTGGGTGCTGGTACGACAAGAACAACAGAGAAAAGCAGACTGTCGATAGCATACCTGCCCCCTAATGGTGACGAAACAAAAAGGGAACATGATCACAGCTGAATCGGAAGACAAGAGAATCACAAGGAGCATAACGCATTTTCAGAAGTGCACACCCCCTGTTAGAGAAACGTGAACTGCATCTCGCAGTGTAGCCCAAGGAGAGGCATCTGCATCTGCAAGCGACCATCAACCCTTCACGACTCCTGACAAAAGGGATCTGGCGGCTCAAGAAGAAAACTCCTGGTCGCAGCGAACTCATCGAAGACCTGTTCGGCTGATCGAAGAATTGTAAATATATTGTTGTCTATTACTATATACCCTGACATGCATGGACACATGTGATATATGTCAAATTGTTTAAGAAGGGGGAAGATGTAATCTCGTGAAATGGGCTGGGCACCATGACCGGCCCATTAGGTGGGAGGAGAGCGATGGACGGAAGAGGAGGAGACAAGGCAGGGAAAAGTTAGTTAGAGTTGGGCAAAGAAAAGGAAGGACAGAATAAAGCCCCTGAAATATAAAGTATGTGTCGTGTCGTGATTCCAGGTCCACGAAACTACAGCTCAGGTTTCTTGAAAAGTTCTACTCTTCCTAGCCTGGCCAAGCGGACTCATTTATACTTGAGCCATGCAATACGTGAAACACTATCAAGAGAAAGACAATGCCATAGGATGACTTTACTAAGTGTCTTCTTTAGTTTGGGCCAAATCTTGAGCCAGAATGCTAGGGAAAGGAAGGGCAGTTCATCTGAAAGGAAAGACATCCCAACTTCTCCATGGACAACATAAGATGGACTACATTGCGGGACAGAAAGGACCCATTGCAAGAAAGAGTTTTTGGCACTGTGCACAGTCTCCTGCTCAATGTGCCCTACAGCTCACTCTTGTAACTAACCTTTGAAATACATTTTGCTTGGTAGATCTTCAAAAGGGCCCCTATTGGCTTCCCTCCTACTCTGCTGGCAAAATTAAAGACAGCTACAGAAGATTTCACTATGTCCCCTTTCTTCCGATTAAGCAAAGGACACCAGCTCAAGGAGTCGTCAAACACTACTCCCAAATAGGAGAATACATTAGTCTTAGGTATTGATGAACATGATGTATGATTTGGAGTGATTCACCGATAGATCCAAGTCCTCCATAAATGAGGCAAAATAATTAAGTTATAAACCCCTTGCTGTCCTCGCCAGGAGTGTACTTAATGTTTGCTATCAATTACGACATCTTCTCCTATTTTCATATTTTTAGAAACAAAACATTTCTTCACTGGCACCAGTAGCGGTCGGTGGTGGGAGTAGCTGCCGGGCGGTGACGTGGGGAGGGAGAGGGGCAGGGTGGGGGGTAGTGCAGTGCACAAAACAAAATTTGTTTTATTTATTTATAGGTTTACTTACCTGTAATCCTCCGTAATGCATAGATTACTACCCCCCACCCTGGTCCTCCCCTTCCCCACGTCACCGCCTGGCAGCTACTCCCACCACCGACCGTGACTGACTGGCACTGTACTTCTGTGGGTTAACTGTTTCAGAGGTTTTTGCACAACAGGCCAGGGCTGGAATACCATAATTCTATTGTATGCAGGCGCTGAAATGCAATACAAATGATATGATTTATTACCAAAAGAAAAGAAAACAATGCTACATACACAGAGGAAATAAGAATGCACGACAAGATGCCACTGGCTCTAAGAAGAAGGATTTCGTTGTAAAATTGTCACAAAAGGAACTGGCAAGGTACACAGGGCAGTACAACAAGGAAGGCAGGCACACAAACCACTGTGCTGAAATGAAACACACCGTTTCCTACATTTAAGTACCACTTACGTAAAAACGTCCTAACAAAATGGCCGCATGTTTTAGGCTCTGCCCTCATGCCTTTTTTGTCATACATGATTTTTGTTCCCTTCAAATGTTAACTTTTATTTATTTTATATGCTGTGCAACACATGCCAGAATCCAACCTAACTTGAAGACGCCTTCATAACAAAAGAATACATATCGACCGTGTATCGGAAAGGGGACGTGTAACATAAAAGTGGTAGAAATCATGAACGAAATAATCGCATTCTCGCTGCCTGGTCTGGCGCGTGTTTCTCATACCATTAAAATAAGTTTGGGGTGGAGTGTCTGTCAATTGACCAGTTCCGGAAAAGCTGGCAAAAGCGGTCAGTGCGGGTTTATCAAATAACCTTATAGTTCTTTACTAATTGTTGAGGCAAAAGAATGAGGGTCATAATTTTTGTCCCAAAATATTTTATTAGAATTTGAAAAGAATCAATTAAACACAAACATTATAAATTGTAGTTATGAAAAGAGTCATAGCAGTATTTAAAATCAATAAAATGCAAGACAATTCAATATGTATTTTTTTGTGAGATTTATAGATTGCTGGCAGGACCCGAGGGTATCAGAACACTTTACAGCAATGTGACGACAAATATCAGTTGATCACAGTTAAAAAAAAATATATAAACAGTTGTGGGTGTGTAGATAGTTATCAGTCAATCACAGTACGATAGAAATACAGTTTCAAGAGTCTATTTATTATCATTCAGTAATAGTGTGTAATGATCGTGGAGTGAGTGTCGAGTCACTGTGTAGAACTTGCAGGAGAGTTACATATAACTAGGTGGATTTTCCGTGGTGCGATTGCTTAGATATTTCCCCAAGGAATAACAGTACAGATTTAGGAGGAAACATTTAGTTGTCTCTTGAAAAACCATACCACAATGATAAATGCTTCTACAGAATGTTTTAAATATAGACGACTAGAAAAAAGTATGATAATAATTATTAACATCCCCCAAACATCAGTGTAAGACAAGGCGACCGCGATGTCAAGTTTCACATTTTTAATGGTTCTGTTTTCGCTTCTGGGAATGTGCTTGTTTCCTTTCCCGCTTTCATTGTGTTTGCATTCAACGCTTTTAACTTTAACAATATGTGTTTGCTGTTTCGTAATTTGAAAGACCAATAAGTTGGAGCTGATTTTTTTAGTGAAGGAAAAATGCATATGTTTGTTCTCTTTTTAGCAGACAAAGGGAAATATTAATTGCATTGAGCTTTAATTTATTGACCAATCTCTATTGAGTAGTATGCTAAGCATACATTGAAAGCGACTGGGTCTCTCATCAGGGCTGGGAAGCGTTATGTAAATGCAATTTTGTTTAAAAAAACAAAGATGCACACCCACACATAGAGAAAAACATGCACAAGCACTCACACATGCTACGCAAAATGTTTTTTTCCTAAACCTAGGCAATTTTCATGAAATTACGCGTATTGCACAACATTTCACCAGTAGGAACTTTTCTCTGTGAAGGGAGTATCTTGTCATCAAAAAGTTAAGTGAGCTACCGGCAAAAGGCTAGTTTGGGGGGAAAATGTTTAGTTCAGTGAAAACATACCTCACTTCAGACTCTGGCAGTCAACTATCACACATAATGTTGCATGATATGAAATGGCAAAAGGTTCACACATTTTGTGTAATGAGAAATTTGAGAATTATGCAAAATTGCATCAACATAACAACTTTCGCTTAGGCCTAGTGGCAACACACACAAACACTCTGACTACCTCACTGTTATTATTTTACATGTTGAATGTTTGACAGTAAAACGGGTAATCCTGATGTTCACTGAAAAGCAGTTTACATGTAAAGTATTGGACTGATTCATAAAAATACTGATGAGTACAAAAGTACTTTTTTTAATGCTTTCATGCCTTTGTGAATCTGGCCTGAAATGTTCAACTCCCTATTAGTAAAAGTTAAAAGACAGCAAAGTCCTTTTTATTTGTACAAAATGTACATATGTATTCAGTGGATATTCCCGTTTTAGATGTTTATTCACAAAGGCACATAAGAATACATTAAAGAGTACTGTAGAAGTTCTACTTTACATACTCCAAAATGTCTTTGTGAATACTATCTGTCACTCTTTGATAGACATCGGTATTAACCAGATTCAACACCTTACAAGCCGCAGTGGCGTAACACAGGCCCCTACAGCCTTTGCAGTGCGGGGGTGGAGTCCCAAACTTCAGGGGGTCCCCTCAGCACAGTACCCTGACTTGAAAGCTCCTGATCGAGTTTGGAGGGGGGGGCCCTCCACATACCTTGCAGGGGGGCCCCCCTCAAGTTTATATAAGCCACTGACAAGGCATACGGCTAAGGAACTCCAAGTTTGGCTTAATACAATCTTGTATTGCAGATAAGTAGGTAATGCAATTAATTGCAGGAGTTTCCTCTGTGAAATCTTCAATGGCAGCCATACTTATGAATAGAGTTTTCAGAGTATAGTGAGGAAAAATATTTTTTCCTAGAAAAATGATACAATATTTCAAAATGTGCACACTGAAGCTGGTTCTCAGCACACCATTTGTCACTGTATCTCAATATTAGCCAGAGGTTGTATTTCCATGAAAATCAGCTTCTTTTTATAAATAAATGTGAACTCTTTTGTTGCTCAGAATCATTTAAAAATACAGCATTTGGGGGCCGGCCCACCCTCCTACTCTCTACAAATATAGTCAAAAACAACAATAAAGCATAACATTATTTTCTGTATGCCACCTAGTTTAAATAAATGAGTACCTCAGAGGAAAAGAAATGAAAAATCGCCACTTTATTTGGTCGCTTACTTTAAAACAATAAATATAAATGATCTATTTCCTTCTTTATACCTTACTTATTAGTCTCAATGTAAATATAGAATCACACCAAATTCCATTATAAGCAATCAGCTTCGCTCTCGATTGAACTGTTTTCAACTGCATATTGTGTAATGTGCTCATTTCCGTATGTGTCACATTTTAATATTGTAAATAACACATAACAAGTTTAGAGCAAACCTTATTCTTTTTCAATATACGTTTCAGATTTTGAATTTGTGTTTTTCATCTCTCTTTTTTCAAGTTCCTTTTGTTAACTTGTTTTAAAATTTGAACACACTAATAATAATTATCAGATGTACTCATACAGGAGATGTAATATTCCTCCATTCACAGAAACATGAATGACCAAAGTGCAATAATACCCCACAGGAAAAAAAAGACACAACTGCTGTTATTCCTAAAATAGGAATTAAATGCCGGACTTTTCAAATATTGACAAGGAATCTCTTTAGTTCCCAGGGAAGTCTATAAGTCAAGATGTACTCAAAGTACCCCAATATATGAAATTTACGCCTGCAGGACTTTCACTAGGTGGAATAATCGGCTGGTTTAAATCATATGTGAATAAACAGAAATCTATGCGTTTGGGCATGTTCACTTAGTTCAGCATTGTGCCCAATTGAGAAATGCCCGCCATCCTGACTCATCACAAAATATTCATATGCAGCAATTTCTCTACACTGACAGATTTTCTGTTTTCTAAAGTCCGCTTTACAAAATGTTGAAATCCACGAATCCTATTTCTGTGAATCTTTCTGTGCGCACTGTAGCCATACAAATAGCTTGTGCATTCTGCCATGAGAATCTTTTACAGATTTTCAAACTTTAATGTTTTTATAAAGAGTTCATAAGAACAAGGGATGCTACAGAGCGAGGCAGACACAAAAGAGGAGAGAAATAACCGATGAAGGGCAATTAGATGTAAAATCTTGGCACCAGGGCATGAGTCCTAAAAAAGAAGTGGGGGCACTAACCAAGTTAGGCAGTATGCAAGTGACATTATATTGTGTGGCATCACAGCACATGACATTGTGGCACGGGAAATTTCACGAGGCATCACAGGAAGTGACTTCATAGGAAGTGACATCACAAAAAGTGACATCACAAGAATTTACATCAGATATTCACACCTCACACATATGTTAAGAACGTCTATCATAAGTACATTTAGGGTATTACAAGATTTAACACATGAGATTTTGTGTCCGGTAATGGCAAAAAAGTGGCGCAACCCCAATGCATATTCTGGCTTCAACTAATACATTTATTCTTCTTAACCCCTTGGCTGCTGGGGTAATTTCCCTGCTGTGCTGGGGGGGCGGGGGGGCGCGCACAGCGCCCCGGTGCTCATGACGAGCTCAGCTTGTCATGAGCTACAGTGCTCCTGTGCTCATGACGAGCTGAGCTCGTCACGGCCACACCCGTTTCAATAGAACGTTCAGCACAGCAGGGGAATTATCCCAGCGTGCGAGCGTTCTAATGGCCATGACGAGCTCAGCTCGTTATGTGCACCGGAGCACTGTAGCTCATGACGAGCTGAGCTCGTTATGAGCATGCAAGGGGTTAAAGCTCTGCTGCAAAGAAATTGACAACATGCAGAAAAATGGCAGTAGATCCGTTCTGCTTAATTGGTTGCAAAATGTGCACTTTAAATGATCTTATGGGGTTCAGGCACCTGCTGCAGAGATCTTTGTGTGATCAGTAAATATCATGGAGTAATTATATAAGTAATAAAAACATGAAATTTTGTGTTGGGTTATGCCCAAAAAATTGGTGCAACCCTGATGTATATTCTGGCCTCAACTAATACATCTATTCTTCTTAAAACTCTTCCACAAAGGAATTGGCTACATGGAGAAACATAGCAGTAGATCCGTTCTGCTTAGTTGTTTGGACAGTGTGCATTTTAAATTATCTTATGGGGTTAAGGCACCTACTTCAGAGATCTTTGTGTTCCCAGTAAATCTCCTTGAGTTATAATAATGATACAATAACTCTGGAGGTTAACACATTTACAAGAGAGATCTGTGTTTCGTTTAGTCCCAGATGTGAATCAAAGTAGTATAGAAGGTTAATGTGCTTCCTGTAAAGTACATCATGTGAGATGCTGACGATAGATTTTTATTTTATGTAGATACTTAAGTGGATTACTGGTTTAAACATGAGTGCCCACATGCATCAAGCATTTTTGAAGTCGCAAACGGTGCGATTCCTTAAAATCGGCCGTTTGCGATTCCAAAAATGATTTTTGAGATGCATCATTATTTTTTGTTGAAAATCGCTAATTTTGCGATTTTCCAAAATGCGATTCCATTTAAGGAATTGCAAATTTGCAATTCCTTAAATGCAATGCATCATTCTTAAAAAAATTGCGAATTCAAAGATTGCAAGCGCAAATTACCACGAGGTTGAACCTCGTGTTAATTTGCGAAAAATGTTTAAAATGCTCAAATTAGCATTTTAAACACTGTCATGTTACAGACACACATGTCCTTAGGACATGTGTGTGTGAAACATCCATTTTAAAATACATTTCAGGGGTGCAGGGGGGGTCCTTTGGACCCCCCCTGCACCCATGGAAAGCATCAACATTTTGCGAATTCCAATTTGCGAATTCGCAATTACCATTGATTCCTATGGGCCTTTTGGCCCATAGGAATCAATGGGAATTGCGAAATCGGAAATTGGAATTTGCATAATATTTGCGATTCGGTAAAAATTGCGATTTTTACCGAATCGCAAATATTATGCACTTTCAATGATGCATCCCGTTTTGCAATTCCTTATTTGCGATTCGGTAAAAATCGCAAATTTGGAATCGCAAAACGGGAGTTTGATGCATGTGGGCAAGAGTTCCTTTTGTTACTTGCAGTTCATAAATTGTAATCCATCTAATATAGCACAGTGAGCTATGAAGGACTTGTGGCTACTGCACCTTGTAACCCTCACTGTCTTTACACTGGAATTATGCAGCAGGAGAGTGTCAAATTATACGGCAGGTTTTTTGTAAATTATGCATCAACAACATGCAAATTATGCAACATAATGCAGTACAGTATGTAATAGTAGTACTTCATTATTTTGTCATTTTTAAACTTGATAACATTATCTGGACATTGGTTGCACCCTATTAGTTCAATTTGAATGCCCAACTATAGCAATAAGCAGCAAAAGCAAAAAGGTGGCCAGTCTAGATTTGCAAAAGGTCTTCCACTGCACAGTAACACGTTGCTGCATTTTCAGTAACGCTGGAACCGTTTGATGTAGAAACAATATTTTTTTGTTAAATCTGCAGATTATGCAGCAGATGGTGTATTATGAGGCAAATGTGGTAAAAATCTATTATTCTGGGAAATTGCTGTGGCCGCACAACCGCATAATTACAGTGGGCCTGCTTATGTAACACATTGGGTACATTAATTTACACAGGTGATTTATTTTCAATGCATAATGCGTATGTTGCGTAAAGTGCTCTGACACCCTGCATTGGGAAGAGTAGTGCTATAAAAGATATAATATAGTGGCATTTAAATTGTTATTTGTGTAAATACTGGGACAAATCAAAACATCTGACATTCTTACAGTGCATGAGTATCTCTTATATACAGGGAGACTGATCAAAGTCAAAAGCATGTCTCTGGTAAGTATCTGTGAAGTGATAAGCTGTGCGCCTTTGTTTCCCCTTGTTCTATATTGTATATATTTTTTTTTGGGGGGGGGATTTTATGTAGCGCAAACTTGTCCCGAAGGTATCAGAGCGCTTTACTTGAGCACCATTGCATTGAAGATGGCTACCTTTTTTTGTTAGGGGCTGATTTCAATGCGGCCCATAAGCCTTCCTTGCCGCATCGTAATGGGCAGCTCGGTTTACTTTCCGACCACTGCATTATGATGCTGGCAGTTGGAAAATAAACCGGCCGGTCATTTCGGCTGGCTTACGATGGGCTAATGGAGCCTGTCGGCCAGTTGGAACCAGCTCGTAATCCCAATGGCCGGGCCTTTCCACCCTTGGCATTACAGTGCATGGTTTACAACATGGTTTCCATTCCGGTCTGTCCAAAATAGAAACCATGTTGGGGGGCCCCAGCAGGGCCCCCTTCTGCCTGCGACCTCTGGTTGAGGGCTGAGGGTGCACCTTGGTGCTCCCCTGTTGATCCCTGAATCTTGTGGCAGGCACCTCATGGGTGCAGGGATGAACAACACCTCCCATTTCTCAATGGAAGCTTGTGTTACAGCTGGTTTACAGCCGTAACATGAGTTTCCATTGAGAAATGGAAGTATGCAACAGAACAGTGTTCGGTCGGATTGTTATTGGCTAGTTGGGACCGCCAACCGGAGGTCGGTCAGTCGGTCCTAGGACCGAGATGGTGTTGGGCGGATGCAAGTCCACCCAACATCGTAATCAGGCCCTAAGTGATTTGCCCAGAATCACAGGATGTAGAGCGTCCCTGCCAAGACTCGAACCCAGGTCCCCAGCCTCGAGGTCGACCTCTCGAGCTGTAAGGCCACATCCTCTCCCTTTCTATAAGTGTGAGGTTCCAGGCCACACCCAACCAAGATCATAGTGGAATAAAAGGAGGCCTTGATTGCCCTTTAAATTTGCCCTTTATCTGTGGCCCAGCTGAAGGTGAAAATAAAAAAAGTCCCCTTGCTGTCTACGCTTGCTGCTGGAAATAGAAAGCATAGAACATGCAGGCGCTGCTGAACATTCCTCGGTGTCTGAAAATGAAACCTGGACAAGTTCAGCATAGTTGAGTGGGGCTCAACATCTTGGCAAGGTGGACAGCGTCTACTCTCTGAAAATACTGGGTGGATGCCGCCTACACGTTTGTACCTCTTACTTGTGCCCTGCTTGGCACAAAAAGTGTGTCTTCGGCTGTATGTAAAACGATTGGTTGTTGGTTTAATGACGAAGATGCAGTGGTAAAGTGAAACACATGCCACGTTGGTGCATAAATCTGCCTCAAAGCGGTTTCATTGTTGAAGGGAACAGGATAAGATGGTGCTACGGACCTTACTTAAGATGTCAGGATGGACGATATAAAATCAATGGGTAAATGCCACGTAAAGCCTGTACAGGCCAAGTTTTTTTTACTTTAGTTCACTGATTTATAGGCAGCTGTTGGAGCTTTTAATGCTGGGTGATGTTGTGAGAAGTTGGCCTGGTATATAATGCTCACTAATTCTAGTGATCACTTTGTACCATGCCAAGCAACCCTTATGATGATTGGTTGTAATTCAACCTTGTAGACCAGTTATCCTAGTGGTAACGTGGACAAAGCAGTCTTAGGCTAAACTCTGAAAGGCATGTGAAGCCAGCTGTATTACCATACACAACCCCCTTGAATACCAAATGAAAGGACACCACACAGATATATATTGAAAATATATATTGATTTATTAACTATAAAATCCCCTGGACTCTTTATGAGCACAGAAGCACAAGCGTTAAATCACAAGACAGTTTAAAATACACAAAAGTTGCACAATATGGATGAGCCCTAGGGGCCACCTAAACCATATACTAAGAAAGTGGTATAAGAGATACCAATCAGAAAGGAAACAGGCCTAGGGCCTTGGGAATCGCTGGAGCTATTCGAGACTATCAATGATTAAGTTGGGAAAGGCCCGCGGGACTCGGGTGCAGTGTTTAAAGTGCACGCAGTTCTCAATGTAAAGTCTATGGTGCGTAAAAAGTACAAAGTTAGTTGGTTCGGAACCTTCCGAGTGACCTAGAACACTGAAACTTAAGACACAGGCCCTTGAGATTTGTACCAGTGGAGGAACACCGGCGGAGCTGAGTTACCTCACCCACAGGAAGCGGGTGCACAGGGTCGAAGTAGTGTCGGGTTTCGTCACGCTGGTCGATGGTGCTTGGAGCTGAAGATGCTGCAGGCGGCTCGATGTGAAGAGTTCCGGTGGATCCAAGGGCGGATCTGAAGTTGTGAAGACCTGAAAGCAGAGGGGACAATTTTCAAAGTCACTAGCCAGTGACTACCGTGGAACCAGATTGGAACCAGGCGATGTCGGGTGCAAACAGGCGTTGTCGTGTAGCTTCTCTCTGCAGGGACGTAGACACCGGGGGTCGAGGACGTCCAGGAGTCGGTCACGAGCTGTCCCACGCAGGCTTCTCGCTGTTGGCGGTGTCGGCAACTTGATCAGAGCAAACAGGCCTTGGCTAATGCAAGCCACGCAGGAATCAAAAAATGCTTAACACTCGGACCAGCAAGGTCAGAGCGAGTGCTCCTTTTCACAGGAGCTTGGGCAAGTCTGGAGCAACCAGACTCATAGTGTAGTTCGTCGGTTTCGTTGCCAAGACGGCCGCTGACAACGTGGCTAGTGGCCGGGATGGCGCGTCAAGTGGCACAATGCAAAAGGGCCCCACGCAGATTGTGGAGATGCTGAGGGGCTGATCTTCGGTGCAAGGGCTGCTCGGTGGTAGGAGTTCTCAGTCCCCAAAGCACAACGTCGAGGATGCCTCGGTTGCTGCGCAGTCAGCTTTTCGAGTGTCTTCCAAGAGGTCCGGTCCCACGTCACTCGGTACCTCCACGGGTCTCTTCTTCGCAGGGACTGTGGATCGGGCTGTGGGAGGTCTGGGAGTCTGAGTCTTGTCAGGCTCTGGGCTCGGGCTCCGGCGGGAGGCGGCGGCAAAGCAGACGTCGAGTTGCTGGTTGGTGCCTGTGTTCACAGGGTGGCCACTCCTAGGCCACAAGGGAGATTCTCTTCAGTCTTCTGAGCAGCAGAATGTCGAAGTCCAGTCTTCTTCTTTGTTTAAAGTTGATTCAGGATGATCTTCTGTGCAATGGCACTGCTCCCACTCTTATTCCCAATCTGAGGGGTGGATCACCTACTAGGTCCCTCCTCTGGGAGGAGCCAGGAAGGGGGGCGGTTACACCCCCTTTCCTTTGTCCAGCTCCTCGCCAGGCCTGGGTCTGGAAAGTTCCAGGACCGGTTTGGACTGGCTTATGCACGGGGACACCTTGTGTGCCCCGGGCATGTCTGATTTTATTCAGCCCTGTCCTACCCAATACACAAAACCCTGTCTGGGGTGGTGCTCGCGCCTCCCAAGGCAGGAAACCCTTTGTCCAGGCCACCATCTGCCGAGTTTCGGTCAGCAGCAGGAGGCCAGACTCGTGTCTGTGGTGGCAGCATCCATTTTGTGATGCTGAGGCTCTGGTTAACTTTAACCGGGGTTAAGGTTACACACATGTCGTGTCCCTCTAGAAGGGTGGAATGCTATCCCCGTCGACAGAAATGTCAAGGGGATAGTATTCCAATTCGTATGACACCTTACTCGACATGTTTTGATAAAGCCAAACCAAAGATAGCATTTAACCGCGAGGATTATAATGCGCTTAAGAGTATATGGTATGGCAATATCCCGGAACAGCTTAGGGAGTGGTTACCGACAGCTGCAGACAGGCTCAGCTCATGCTAGAGCACCATCTCACATATTTCCAAGCACTCTGCCTCCAGGATTGATGAGGCCTTCCATAGGAGTGGCTGATAGGAACATATGTGTCCAGTTTAAGGGTAGATATAGGGGCACTATATCTAAGCAAGAGGTGATTACACCAACTTACCCCAGCTGAGTGATCAGCCAGTTGTGTCAAATATGGAGGCCAGGCCAGGGGTGGCACAATACATGCTGGAGCCCCTGGTAGGCCTTGGAAACACCTATACCCTGGGTACCTAGGGTACACTGTTACAGGGGCCAATAAGGTGAACCAGTTCCAATTGTGTATGCACCTAAGGTACATGGAGTCCATTTTAAGGAGAGAGCAGTTAGCCTGGGGCCCTGAATAGCAGGATCCCAGGCCAACTATGTCAAAAACCAGCTAAACACCAGGCAAAAAGTTTGGGGGTAACCATAGTCAGATATCCACCTTCCTACATAACCCCCCCCCCCCCCAACGAAAGGAGATAAGGCTATCCTTGACCAGGAAAGCCTATATTGCCTAAGTGGCCATATAAGGAAGTACCAGCTCTGGCTTGGTTACCCCCTGTGTCATGGTCCACTAAGCAATCCCTCACCCTAAGGGTATCTGAGGGTCTACACCATAGGGAATCTCTACCTGTGGTGTGTCTTTGCAAAGTTACAGGCTGGTGTTGGGATGGAGTACTGAAGTGAGATTCCTCTGTAGGACTCAGCTTCCTCCAATCACTCTCCACCATGTGTGCCTTTCTTTCTTTGACTGAGTTGCACTGTGCTCTCAGGGTCAACCTCTGGCTACCTAAAGCTGGAGGCTGAGTCCCTCTGTTTGGCTTACTGGAGGGACAGTTCAGGTTTGGGCCCTTAGGGTCCCAGGTTCTGCTGTGCCCAACAATATCCATCTGGGGGAGGTCCCTAACTACTTTTAAGGGGGATCCCTCAGGAGTTTTTAAGGTTTGCACCTCACTAGGGCTACTAGTTTCGGTGCCCCTAATCTGTTGATGGGGGTGCTTTATTTGACAGGGGCCCCTTTGGGTCTCACTGTCCTTCTTGTCCTCTGCAGCCCTGGGCTGAGTAAGGCAAGGTAGAGAGGGGCAGGTTACCTGCTCCAGACTGGGTCCCACCTGAGAAGGGTCCACTGCCATCAGAGGCTCGGTTAGGCCAGGCCTAACAACCTCTGGGACAGTTCCTTCATCAGGGGTAAGATCAGTTCCCTGAGGAGGCTGATCCTTTCCTAAAGTCTGGTGGGAGGGAGATTTCTCTTCCTTCTTAATGCTCTCTGTTTGGGTGGAGTGATCCATCATTTCAGGCTTCACTACCCATGTATCAGTTTGAGTTTGGGCTGTGGCCATCACAGCCCCACCAACCTCTTCAGGAGGAGACTCAGTTTGGGTATGGGCTGTTACTAGTACAGCCCTGCTACTCTTTTCAGGAGGGAAGTTATCTAAAGATGGGGCTGAGGTTTGCTCAGCCCTCCCAACCTTTTCAGGAAGGACATCTTGGATTGGGGCTGTAGCCATCACAGCCCCACTAACCTTTCCATGGAGATTTACCATTCTAGAATGGGTTTGCTGTTCAACCTCAGCCCAGGCTGAGATTTCCAAATCATTACCCAGTAGGCAATCTACAGGCACGTTTGCTGACACTGCCACTCTCTTTGGGCCAGTGACACCTCCCCAGCTAAGATTGACTACTGCCATGGGATGATTGGTTTCTATGCCATCAATGTTTGTCACCTGATATGTGGCATCAGGTAAAAGTTGCCTTGAGGGGACTAGACATTCAGCCACCATGGTGATGCTAGCCCCTGTGTCTCTGAAGGCCTCAATTTTCAAACCATTGATGAGGGGCTCCTGTCTATACTTGCTCAAAGTGTTTGGGCAAGCAGTGAAATTGGCAAACCCCATGCCAGTCTCATAGACAAGAGTATCTGAGTTAGGGGACCTGGATAGGCCAGAGTCCACCTGTCCTCGAAAAGTAAACCCACCCAAATTCTTGGGGTGCTCCCACCACCTGGGGGACCACTGCTAACAGTGACAGGAGGTGTTGGAGCCTTACCTGGAGGTATATTCTCTTTATTGCCATTCTTGGGACAACAGCTATCTGTTTTGTAATGCCCCACCTGTTTACAGGTATGACAATAAGGCTTTTTCTGGGTTGTAGAAGTGTTTTGGGACCCACCCCCATTCTTGGAGTTTTGGGGCCCTGGGGAAGTCTTTTCCTTACTTTTATCCCCACCCTTCTCTTGAGGCTTGGTAGTGTCTTTCTTTTGGTCACCACCCTGGTTCTTAGGCCTGATCCTGGTTCTGACCCATTTGTCTGCCCTCCTACCCAATTCTTGTGGGGAGGTCAGATCAGAGTCAACCAGGTGCTGATGTAGAAGCTGATTTTGACAATTACTTAAGATTTGCTCTCTCATAATTAAATTATACAATCCTGTATAGTCAGTAACCGTACTTCCCAACAACCAGCCCTCCAGATCCTTAGTGGCACATTCAACAAATTCAGACCAGTCCTGAGTCTGTGTCTTCTGGGTGTCTCTGAACAGTAACCTGTACTGTTCAGTGGTTAAGCCTAACCCATCAATCAGAGCACTCTTCAGGACCATGTAGTTTCTAGAATCCCCATCACTAACTGTGAGGAGTCTGTCTCTGCCTCTACCTTCAAAGGAGAGCCACAAGATTGCTGCCCACTGCTCCTGAGGGATCTGCTGTACCATGCAGGCTCTCTCAAGTGCAGTCATCCATTTGTGGATATCATCCCCAGCTTTGTAGGGGGGCACAATCTTACTCAGGTTTCTGTTATCAAAAGACCTGTCTTTATCCTTGTGGATATTGCTGCCACCAGTGGATCCTAATCCACTCTCTCTAGGCTGTCTTGCTCTAGCAAGTTTCTCTTGGGCCAGGGCAACTTCCAATTCTTGTCTCTGGATCCTCAATTCAGCCTCGCTCATTTTGGCCTCATGTTCCCTTCTCTGAGGGCTAGTCATCTCCCTTCTGGAGTGACCATGAGAACCTCTAGAAGCATGGGAGTTGTTAGAGTCACCTGAGTGAGTCCTTCTCCTCCTAGGCTTCTGGTTAAGTCCACCTGGGGGTCTGAATGGGTTGTTACCTGATTCAGTCCCAAATAGGCTTAAGTTAGCCTGGTTCAGTCTACTGACCAGCACCTGACTATTTCTGTCATCATCTGACTCACTGCTCCCCCTTCTGTCTCTTCTTCCTCTTCCTCTTCCTCCTCATCTACCTGAGGAGCTCCAGTGATGGGGGCTTCCTCATCTACCAGGATGATAGGGACAGGGGTGTCTACAGTGTCATCCTCTGAAGGATGGCCTCCTTCAGCATTCCCAGTGGGGTCTGCCTTAGAGGGCTTTAGAGTCTCAGACTGGTCTAAGAGCTCTCTTAGGTGGTCTGTAGTAGGGGAAGGCCCTGTCTTCAGACCCCTTAAGACACAAAGCTGTCTTAGTTCCTTAAAGGAGAAAATAGCAAATTTGGATGGTGCCCTTGGAGGGTCACTCTCAACAGGGATGTTCCCAGTGGAACCCTCTGCTCCAGACATTGCTCTAGTGTGGGTGGATGTGTTGCAATCTACCTACACTGGTGTTTACCTACTAAACCTATCTAGTAGTTGTAGTCAGGGTGTGCTACTCCCTTTGCTCTACAACAACTAAGTTCAGTAGAACTTAAGTATACTAGTCTTGTTTTATATGTACCTAGCAGGTACCTGTATGATCTTTCAAATGATAATCTCAAAGATTGTAATGGTAAAACAACAGCAAGCTCAGATCCCAATCCGCTGCTCACCAATGTGAGAAGTTGGCCTGGTATATAATGCTCACTAATTCTAGTGATCACTTTGTACCATGCCAAGCAACCCTTATGATGATTGGTTGTAATTCAACCTTGTAGACCAGTTATCCTAGTGGTAACGTGGACAAAGCAGTCTTAGGCTAAACTCTGAAAGGCATGTGAAGCCAGCTGTATTACCATACACAACCCCCTTGAATACCAAATGAAAGGACACCACACAGATATATATTGAAAATATATATTGATTTATTACTATAAAATCCCCTGGACTCTTTATGAGCACAGAAGCACAAGCGTTAAATCACAAGACAGTTTAAAATACACAAAAGTTGCACAATATGGATGAGCCCTAGGGGCCACCTAAACCATATACTAAGAAAGTGGTATAAGAGATACCAATCAGAAAGGAAACAGGCCTAGGGCCTTGGGAATCGCTGGAGCTATTCGAGACTATCAATGATTAAGTCGGGAAAGGTCCGCGGGACTCGGGTGCAGTGTTTAAAGTGCACGCACTTCTCAATGTAAAGTCTATGGTGCGTAAAAAGTGCAAAGTTAGTTAGTTCGGAACCTTCCGAGTGACCTAGAACACTGAAACTTAAGACACAGGCCCTTGAGATGTGTACCAGTGGAGGAACACCGGCGGAGCTGAGTTACCTCACCCACAGGAAGCGGGTGCACAGGGTCGAAGTAGTGTCGGGGTTCGTCACGCTGGTCGATGGTGCTAGGAGCTGAAGATGCTGCAGGCGGCTCGATGTGAAGAGTTCCGGTGGATCCAAGGGTGGATCTGAAGTTGTGAAGACCTGAAAGCAGAGGGGACAATGTTCAAAGTCACTAGCCAGTGACTACCGTGGAACCAGATTGGAACCAGGCGATGTTGGGTGCAAACTGGCGTTGTCGTGTAGCTTCTCTCTGCAGCCACGTAGACACAAGGGGACGAGGACGTCCAGGAGTCGGTCATGAGCTGTCCCACGCAGGCTTCTCGCTGTTGGCGGTGTCGGCAACTTGATCGGAGCAAACAGGCCTTGGCTAATGCAAGCCACGCAGGAATCGAAAAATGCTTAACACTCGGACCAGCAAGGTCAGAGCGAGTGCTCCTTTTCACAGGAGTGTGGGCAAGTCTGGAGCAACCAGACCCGCAGTGTAGTTTGTCGGTTTCGTCACCAAGATGGCCGCTTACCACGTGGCTAGTGGCCGGGATGGCGCGTCGAGTGGCACAATGCAAAAGGGCCCCACGCAGATCGTGGAGATGCTGGGGGGCTGATCTTCGGTGCAAGGGCTGCTCGATGGTGGGGGTTCTCAGTCCCCAAAGCACAACATCGAGGATGCCTCGGTTGCTGCGCAGTCAGCTTTTCGAGTGTCTTCCAAGAGGTCCGGTCCCACGTCACTCGGTACCTCCACGGGTCTCTTCTTCGCAGGGACTGTGGATCGGGCTGTGAGAGGTCTGGGAGTCTGAGTCTTGTCAGGCTCTGGGCTCAGGCTCCGGTGGGAGGCTGCGGCAAAGCAGACATCGAGTTGCTGGTTGGTGCCTGTGTTCACAGGGTGGCCACTCCTAGGCCACAAGGGAGATTCTCTTCAGTCTTCTGAGCAGCAGAATGTCGAAGTCCAGTCTTCTTCTTTGTTTAAAGTTGATTCAGGATGATCTTCTGTGCAATGGCACTGCTCCCACTCTTATTCCCAATCTGAGGGGTGGATCACCTACTAGGTCCCTCTTCTTGGAGGAACCAGGAAGGGGGCGGTTACACCCCCTTTCCTTTGTCCAGCTCCTCGCCAGGCCTGGGTCTGGAAAGTCCCAGGACCGGTTTGGACTGGCTTATGCACGGGGACACCTTGTGTGCACCGGGCATGTCTGATTCTATTCAGCCCTGTCCTACCCAATACACAAAACCCTGTCTGGGGTGGTGCTCGCACCTCCCAAGGCAGGAAACCCTTTGTCCAGGCCACCATCTGCCGAGTTTCGGTCAGCAGCAGGAGGCCAGACTCGAGTCTGTGGTGGCAGCATCCATTTTGTGATGCTGAGGCTCTGGTTAACTTTAACCGGGGTTAAGGTTACACACATGTCGTGTCCCTCTAGAAGGGTGGAATGCTATCCCCGTCGACAGAACTGTCGAGGGGATAGTATTCCAATTCGTATGACACCTTACTCGACATGTTTTGATAAAGCCAAACCAAAGATAGCATTTAACCGCGAGGATTATAATGCGCTTAAGAGTATATGGTATGGCAATATCCCGGAACAGCTTAGGGAGTGGTTCCCGACAGCTGCAGACACGCTCAGCTCATGCTAGAGCACCATCTCACATATTTACAAGCACTCTGCCTCCAGGATTGATGAGGCCTTCCATAGGAGTGGCTGATAGGAACATATGTGTCCAGTTTAAGGGTAGATATAGGGATACTATATCTAAGCAAGAGGTGATTACACCAACTTACCCCAGCTGAGTGATCAGCCAGTTGTGTCAAATATGGAGGCCAGGCCAGGGGTGGCACAATACATGCTGCAGCCCCTGGTAGGCCTTGGAAACACCTATGCTCTGGGTACCTAGGGTACACTGTTACAGGGGCCAATAAGGTGAACCAGTTCCAATTGGGTATGCACCTAAGGTACATGGAGTCCATTTTAAGGAGAGAGCAATTAGCCTGGGGCCCTGAATAGCAGGATCCCAGGCCAACTATGTCAAAAACCAGCTAAACACCAGGCAAAAAGTTTGGGGGTAACCATAGTCAGATATCCACCTTCCTACAGATGTAATGAGACAAGCAGCAAAGTTTTGTGATCTTTGTAGTTTGTTCAGACTTAAGACAGGCACCATTTCTCGATGTAGGGGAGATACAGGCGCATTGGTCTATACTAGTGCATTGACTGGATAAAAGTAACTGAAGCACCAAGGCTCAGGGTGAAGCACTGAGAACATCTTCCAGCCCCAAGGCAGTGTCACCTTCACTCTGGCTGCACCTTCATATTCTATGCACTGCTCCAGTGGACATTGCCAGGCACCAAGGCATTGGTACACTCTTCTCTGGGGGTAGCAACAATGATATTACCCCACTCCAGGATAGTGCCGTATTCATACTAGAAACCTCTGTGAAGTTGGGAGAAACACTTTGTGCGTGGCCTCTCTCTTTTAAGGAGCAAACCTTAATTATGAAGAAATGAAGACAGGTGAAGGGAAAACACGTGGGGGCAGATTTACAAGCCCCTTGCGACACTTTTACGCCGCCATTGCGTCACTTTTGTGATGCAGCGGCGGCGTAAACAATGTGCCACGTTGCGACTTATTTACAACGTGATGCATCTAGGCAGATGCGTCACGTTGTAAAGCCCTGCGCCACATGAAACCTGCGTCAGGTTTCATGTGGGCGTTCTGTCGCAGGGTGGGCATTCCCTCGCAGGAAAGCCCCGTAAAACTGACACAGTGAAATCTACAAGATTTCACTGAGTCAGTTTTACGACGCTGCTGCGTCAAATCCCTACGCCTGCTTGAAGCAGGCGTAAGGAGTGACACACCATGTGGAGTATGGGTGGCCCCTGTGCATTGCAGGAGTTGCGTCGCGCTTGCAACGCGACTCCAGCAATGCGCCGCCCATACTCCACAAGATGCATCACGCATCTTCCCTTCCTTGCACCATGGTGCGCCGCATTGTAAATGCAATAGACCAAAAGATATGCCAGAACTGATATATAAATTCAACATTAAATTTTGCTCATAGGTTAGAAAAACTCATTCCAACCTGAGATCTTGCTAATAAATAGCGATTTATTCAGTCAATTTAAGAGAAATTATTTCAGACAAATTGTTACATTTTATACAATACTACACCAATATTTCATACAACAATCATTCAACTAGTCATCCATATCACACACATACAAAATCAGACATCCATATGTACACAGAATTAAGGAGTTGTCACAGGGAAAAAGAACGAAATTGAGGAAGAAAGGGACAAAGGCTGCTCAAACAATACACATCTGTAATATACCATCTATCTATACATATATATACAATAGGAAAATAATCATGAACAACTTAAATGATGTCACACACTTTATATACACAGATTAGAGTATTCAAGTTAGCACTTGTTTGAATTTTTCAAAGGGCAGACGTCCCACACGAATTTTGACGAATGCTGATTAGTAATCCAGGCTCCTACTGGAAGGAGTCTCCTCGTCTCGTTTCGGCGTCTCCTGAGCGCTGATCCTTCGCGCATTCGTCAAAATTCGTGTGGGACGTCTGCCCTTTGAGTCTAAAGGCCGACTTTGTACAGGCCCCCCAGACCTCGTCCGTATCTATTTATTGATCAAGACTGTAGAGAACCACCTCGTCCCCGGTCCGCCTTGATTGAGCGAGTGTGACACCGCTAATTTCTATAGTGAGCGCTACCGACCGCATCCCTGCATTCTTCACCTGTCAAGTGGCCTTGCAGACCAGTAGGATAATTCCTTTGGCCCTGATGAGAGTCCCCTCATTGTATTGGACTCGAAACGCGTAGGCCCCCCGCAAAGTGCTGCTCTCTCTAAAGTGAAAAATTCAAACAAGTGCTAACTTGAATACTCTAATCTGTGTATATAAAGTGTGTGACATCATTTAAGTTGTTCATGATTATTTTCCTATTGTATATATATGTATAGATAGATGGTATATTACAGATGTGTATTGTTTGAGCAGCCTTTGTCCCTTTCTTCCTCAATTTCGTTCTTTTTCCCTGTGACAACTCCTTAATTCTGTGTACATATGGATGTCTGATTTTGTATGTGTGTGATATGGATGACTAGTTGAATGATTGTTGTATGAAATATTGGTGTAGTATTGTATAAAATGTAACAATTTGTCTGAAATAATTTCTCTTAAATTGACTGAATAAATCGCTATTTATTAGCAAGATCTCAGGTTGGAATGAGTTTTTCTAACCTATGAGCAAAATTTAATGTTGAATTTATATATCAGTTCTGGCATATCTTTTGGTCTATTGTGTTTGAAGTGCTCAGCCTAACTGATTAGGAGCCAACTCTTCGTTGTTTACTTAGCATTGTAAATGCGGCGCATATGTGGTGACGGAAGGAGGGGATTGCATGACGCATCTGTCCTGGCGCATCCCTGCTGATTTGCAGAGATGCGCCAGAACATGTAAATAGGCCCTGTAGTATTTCTTGCCACCTAGTTTCGCGTTTCCTGTATCGGGAATGGAACAGTCTGGACTTACGTTTTATTATTTAAAAACAAGTTGGTGCGTGAGTTAGGCCCCAAACAGCCAGGGGCTGTGGTAAAGCGCCCCAGGCTGCCCTCTCCTTGTGAATGCAATGTCTGGCTGCAATACCAAGAAATAGGTTACGTCTTGATGAAGTTTCCAAATTCCCAGTGCCAGATTACTGCCATCTCTGGGTGTAGCGCCTTAAACAAGGCTAAAGCTTTGACGTCAGCTACCAGGGCTAGAGTACTGTAACAGAGTACTCCGACTCAGGCTTCCACCTCATGAGATGCCCCAGCGCCTGGATACTTCCGCATTCTGTGAGCAGAGCTCCTAACGACGGTAACCAGTGGTGACCAGATCCGGAAGCTCTGAGAACAGCTCTCAGATTATAACTAGTTCCTCTGACGTAGGCATCCTAATACACACCCATGACGCTGCCCGGGAACGAAGTAGACCTGTAGGCCGAGGAGGTGCCCCATTTGTTCGGGGTTTGTTGTATAAGCTATCCTCCGTGTCTGTGAAAGCCCGTCTCCATCAGTCTTCGTCTTGTTGATCCTCTCATTGCTGGAGTCTTGAATGATTTTCCCTGTGGTCCCCTTAATAAACCGCACACTTGCGGCACTGACAGCTCCTCTCACCCATGCCCCTTCTCCCGAACGCCTGGCTCCAAAACACACTGTTTCACAGCCGGGCACACACAAGCCCCTCTTCAGCTCAGCACTTTGTCCGCCTCGTTATTATGTTTCGGATTCCTCTTCCACTTTCCAAGGTGCTGACAGCTCCTTTCATCTACGAGCAATCTTATTAGTAGAACATACACAGATGGCTTTCTTTCTTTCTTTTTTTCTTTCTTTCTTTCTTTCTTTCTTTCTTTCTTTCTTTCTTTCTTTCTTTCTTTCTTTCTCCTTATTTCCTTATCAATTATGTCGTTTTTGCTTGCTTATCTTATTTGGTTTCTTTTTTCTATCGTTTTTCTCTCTTTCTTCCTCTCCATCGTTCCTTTTTCTCTTTTGCTTTCCTTTCTTTTAATTCACTGTACCTTTTTTTTCTTCCGTTGTCCCACCTCCAATTTTTATTATATCTATCACTTTCTTGTTTTTCTTTGTTTTATCACTGTCTCTCATAGTTGAAATCCGTCCATCTTCTCCATTTCTCAGTTCACCTCTCCTGCCAGCCTGATGTTGTCCCTTTCAATAGGTCTTACTCCAGCCTTTAATAATATAGCTACACCACTTTTACCACGGCTCCCGAATATTTCAAGTCAAACTGGGGGGGGCTCTGACTTTGGTGTAACAACTCCTTCTTGAACTGTGCTTCGGAATGGATTGGGCTGGGTTTTGTTTTTGATGTTCACAAGGGGACTGGTTAGTATTTTCTGCCATGCTAGCACCTTTTATTGGGTCTGGGTAAAAACATTTTTTCTGTGCATTTACTTTGAAATAGGAAAACAATGTTCTTGAGAACTAGAAAATACATCATTTGTCACCAGCCAGTGGCGAGGCCAATTTAGCTGTCTCATCATAAATAAGAAGGCCTGGATTGTTTTTTTCATATTTACTATATACATTAATTTTGTACCAGGTGCGAGAGTCACTTAAAAGCTCAGGGGCCAGGACTTAAATCCTCAGCTGCTCCCTTTAACGATAGCCCTACGTTTGAAAATCAGCGCAGTGCCTTCTAAATGAGGATCAAGTAAGATTTTTGTTTTAACTTTGACTTTAATTGCAACTGTTCACAATAGTGTTCGTTAACATGTAAATGTATAGTCTGACGGAAAGGAGACAGAGAAGAACCAGGGGGCATATTACCAACGGTTAGCGATATTTAACGCTAACTGAGCTTAGCGTTAGTTTTTTTAACGCCGCGCTTCGCCCAATATTATCGCTGAAATAACGTCCTATTACCAACGTTTATCTCAAAAGCGATAATATTGCAGGCGTTAGCGTGAATATTGCTGGAAAACCAGCGGTGTTCACGCATTAGCGTGCAAATGCTGTTAGCCATGTCATCCACCTCCCACTGGATAACATGGCTAAGAACTGGTATTTGCAGGCGTCAGCGTTTGGCGATATTCGCGCTTAGCGCGAATATTTCCATCGCTTCGCCTTTCTTGGTAATAGGCGATAGCGATGTTAGCGACTGCTGTCAGTCGCTAACGGGTTGGGTACGCCCACTTTGCATGTCATTCGCGATAAATATCGCTGACATGCAAAGCGGGCCCCAAACCGCTCGCTATCGCCTACAAGCTGTCGCTAACTGGTGTTCGTGACAGCTTGGTAATAGGGTGATGGAATTATCGTCGCTTTAGCGGCCGGAAACGGCCCCTAAAGCGGCGATAATTCAATATCGCCACCCTTGGTAATATGCCCCTAGATTTTTACTAACCCTTGGGCACTAATGAACCAAGAGGGCCAAGCATCTAAGGACCTGATACACAAACTGTATTTTTTAGTATATAAAGTAGTTCTACAGTAGTACTACCGATGCACTACAAAATGCAATTCATAAACCTGCATCCAGAGACCTCTGCCTCCACCTCTACTATCTTTTCTGTGTGGAAATATCCACCAAAGTTGTGAAGGTCTCGACACACATGGGTGCATGTTTAAGTAGTGAATGTGGGAGTAGCCAGGGGCCGTGATGGGAAAATGCGGGAATATCTGCCACTAAAGAGGGTTAGGGAAGTTTAAGGAGTGGTTTAGGGAGGGGAATGTCAATACAAACACACATCAACAAAAGAGTAAGACCATTGCTATTCACAAACTACACTTCTATATTACAGCCATTAAAGTTTCAAAAGAAGGGTAAATGAACTGCAGTTCTGCCTTGGAATGAGTCAAAACCATATTTGGCCAACATACTACCACAGCAAATGAAGGAGACAGGGAACTAGATTAGCACCCAACAGGAACAATGGTAAATTAATAACTTAAATGTGATATATATATCTATCTATATATATATATATATATATCCTTTCGTTCGTGGCTCAATGGCGCCGGAGCCTTGGCGCTTCACTTGCGGTGCAAATCTCCACGGCGGAGCCAAGCCGTTTTATATTCCTTTGAACCTTCTCACACCGAGAAGAATGGAGACGCACTCACGGGCATATGCAATAAAGTATTCTTTTATTTAATAATCCACACGGGTCATCGTCATTCAACCAACGCGTTTCGGTGTCCTCCATATAGATACGACCAGTATAGAATTTTTTGGCGTCAAATTATACATTAAGAACAATAAAGTAGAAACTACTTTATTTAGGAAGCCAACAGCTGGGAATGTAACGCTCCATGCTTCAAGCTCCCATCCTAAGCATCTGATTGCGAGCATCCCCTACGGGGAGCTCTTACACCTAAAAAGAATCTGCAGTGTAGGCAGTGACTTTGACAAGTGCGCGACAAAACTGTTGCAAAGACTCAGGGTTCGTGGCTACACTCATCTGCCATGGCTAAAGCCGCAACAAGATCTAGACAACGTCTATTGCCTAATATGTTGGAAGAGAGCACACAGCCTCAAGAGTCTTCTGTTACAGAAATAGATCCTCCAGACAATCAATGTCCAAGATTGATAACTGCCTATAGTGAAAATGAACGTAAGATCAGGTCTAAAATGAACAAAAATTGGGCAATTGTACTGACAGATCCAGTTCTGAGGACAAGTTTACCATCGACTCCGACTATGACGTTTAGCAGAGCAAAAAATATGGGTTCTATTCTGGACCAATCAAGTCCAGAAATTAGAACCAGTTCCACCTGGTTGAAACCTACTTCTGGTTTCCACAAATGTTCTTCTTGCAGAGCATGCAAATTTGGTGTAAATAAGAAAGAATATAATACACCTTTCAGCTCTAGCTAATAAAATAGCAGGAAGTTTTAAATTGTAAAACAGAATTTGCGGTTTATGTCCTCACGTGCTCCTGTGGCTTGAATTATATCAAAGTACAAAGCTACAGGTGCACATGAGGATTCTGCAACATCTGCGTGCAATTGTACACAGTGACCCCGCTTATCCAGTGGCTCGTCACTTTAAGCAGGTGCATGATAACAACCCAAACAACGCAGAGGAGGCAACAAGGAATTGTTGTTAAGGCAATTAGAAACTAAATTAATCCCTGAATACGATAGCAAATGCCCGAATGTCTTAAATAATTCTAAGGATATGTCCACTTTCCTCTGATAAACCATCTACCGCTGATACTAGTACATCTATGTCAGATAGCTTCATTTTTGTAGACAGTGTTTGGATCTGATTTTAATGAGTTCTAGTCACTTCATTAGGCATGCCAACGTTATAATATTAACATGATTAGCACTCTGTTTCATTGTTAGATATTTTTTGATGCATTCGTTGCAAGCTGCAATGTAATTTCTTGTCAGTCAAATATAAAAACCATGATAGTTTGATCCCTTCTTTTTTATTAAGAAAACAAAACACTATTGCACTATGTTTAAGTATGATTAAATAGTTTTACATTTTAATAACATTTATACAATATGAACCTTATATTGTTTTATCGATATTTAAACTTTCATATTGGCTCATACTTTAGCATTTTAAACATTCTCTATCTTAGAGATCTTATTAGCACTGATTTGCACATACTATGATTGCTGCTATGCATTGCTTTGCACATCCTGAAAAAAAGCCCGAAAATTATTTAATTATATTTTGCAATCAATTGGAGAATTTATTCTACAGGAATACTGTAAACACTGCATTATCGGATTTAACCGGATATAATTGCAGCAGCAAATTCGCATGTTGGAGGTTTGGGTTATTTATAACTCTGTTGGTATTCACATTATTCCAATATAGAGGAATGGTGGAGCAATTATCATACCAAAATTAATGCATTATGCAGGAATTGTTTACATCATATTGTATTGATGGTAGCAAATGTCTATTCTATTTGTAATATTTATTGTGTTTATAATGTATACAATAATTAGAATATATAGCAGTCAATTTTGTAAATAATTTTTGCGAAAGCAATATAAGACTTAAAGAATGCCACTTTTCAATCTGGGGTTAAAAAAATACAGCAAGTCTGTTTTCTAGCTTGATTGCAGCTGATTGCACCATGTGACATGGGCGGGATGTTTAGCAGCATTTAAAATTGCAAAAAATTCAGACAGTCTCTATGATGTGATCAAGGGCTCTTGAGCCCGAAACGCATCATCTGCCTTAAGCTGTACTGGATGTAAAAGGTTAATAAAGACATCTTGCCTATAGAAGCAGTCCGTTTCTCCTTCTTCGCCGCCGCGCTGTGGTGGAAGTAGTTGGAGTTGCTGTCTTGAGATATATATATATATATATATATATATATATATATTACCTACTGGCGGTCGCCAGTAGGTATATATAGTTAGGATTTTTTCTCTATGGGATTTTTGAAAATTCTATGTCTAATAACTTTGGCGTTTGTGGACGGAATTGGCTGAAATTTTCAGGAAAATGGAACATTTTGTTTCTGAGCAGCCGCTGACAATTTGGGGGGGTTTCATCAAGGGGGGGCCGAGAAAAAAGGGGGGGTCCCAAAACGCGTTTTTCCCATGTTAATTTCCATAGGGCGGTTGGCCTCACTTTTAGCTCGAACGGCTGAATGGATTTGCACGAAACTTGGCAAAATTGTAGGGACTGTTAGCCCGATGTGCCTTTGCTAGGTCTCAATATATGTGCTCCAGTGGATTTTGAGTAATTTAGGTTCAAAAAAAGATATATATCTGGGCGGAGCCTAACCACACATCTGATCTGATTGGCTGTCAGCACTTCATCCAAGAAGTGTTGGCAGCCATCTTGGGACCAATATACATGATAGCACCTCATTAAAAAGCATTGTAGTTAATAGAGGGTTTTAGGACTTTAGTTACATTATAAATCATTTGTTGATGGTACCATACTCGTTTTAGGAATTGTGGTGGGTTCTAAGGTGATTTTACCATGTGAAAAAACCTTCTGCTGTGATATCATGAATATTGTTTGAAAGAAAACTAATATCTCATGATTTTCCCACAGTGGTTTGGAAGGGGATCTATAAGCTAAACTGAAAGCATATTTTCTGTAAATTCACATTATCTTTCTCAGTCATGTGAAAATGAAGTCTGACATTCTCAGTAAAACATGTACATCCAACAAGGACAGAGACTGTCAGTTGATTCCTTTGTGTTCTACTGCAGCCTCCTAGAGTGTTCTAAAGAACAACTAGAGCGCTAACAGTCCTACTTATTACAAAGGTATGGCACACCTGAAGCCATCTTGATTGGAATAAAGTGGTAACTCTTAAAACATTTAATTCAAAAAGAAACAACATGAGGGGGTATATTTTACCATAGAAAGTATGATTAGTGCTGCAGAATGAAAAATTAGGGCACATTTTGAGTGACTTCTCAAATCCTTTTCTATTTCATTAAAACATTCTGACATGCAGTCTCCCAAAATGGCCACCAGAGACAAAAGAGCCCAAATGTAGCCCAAATATCACCCAGATGTAGCCCAAGTATAGCCCAATGACAGAATGTCCCAGAGTGTTCTAAAGAACAACTAGAGCGCTAACAGTCCTACTTATTACAAAGGTATAGCACACCTGGAGCCATCGTGATGGGAATAAAGTGGTAACTCTTAAGACATTTAATTTAAAAAGGAACAAAATGAGGGGGTATATTATGCAATAGAAGGTATTATTAGTGCTGCAGAAAGAAAAATTAGGGCACATTTTGAGTGACTTTTCAAATCCTCTTCTATTTCATTAAAAAATTCTGACATGCAGTCTCCCAAAATGGCCACCAGAGACAAAAGAGCCCAAATGTAGCCCAAATATCACCTAGATGTAGCCCAAGTATAGCCCAATGACAGAATGTCCCAGAGTGTTCTAAAGAACAACTAGAGCGCTAACAGTCCTACTTATTACAAAGGTATGGCACACCTGAAGCCATCTTGATTGGAATAAAGTGGTAAATCTTAAAACATTTAATTTAAAAAGGAACAAAATGAGGGGGTGTATTTTGCCATATGAATTATGATTAGTGCTGCAGAAAGAAAAATTAGGGCACATTTTGAGTGACTTCTCAAACCCTCTTCAATTTCATTAAAAAATTCTGACATAGTCTCCCAAGATGGCCACCAGAGACAAAAGAGCCTAAATGTAGCCCAAATATCACCCAGATGTACCCCAAGTATAGCCCAAAGACAGAATGTCCCAGAGTGTTCTAAAGAACAACTAGAGCGCTAACAGTCTTACTTATGACAAAAGTATGGCACACCAGAAGCCATCTTGATTGGAATGAAGTGGTAAGTCTGAAAACACTCAATTTAAAAAGGAACAACATGAGGGGGTTAATTTTGCCATAGAAAGTATGATTAGTGCTTCAGAAAGAAAAATTAGGGATCATTTTGAGTGACTTCTCAAATCCTCTTCTATTTCATTAAAAAAATTCTGACATGCAGACTGAAACATGCACTTTGAATACCAGCAGCAGACGTCCCTGGTGAGCAGTAGCATTACTACAGTGATCTAATGTGCAACTAGAGTGCTAACATTCAGAATTTATGGCAAATGTGTGACACATCTGAATGCCTTCTTGATGGAACCAAAGTAAACAAGCATTGAAAATGCAATAGATCTCGCCCTCGTTTAAGTTAAAGCCATTCTGTTTGTAATGAGGTGGCTTTTTAGCTTTGCTTTTATTAGTGTTTTTTCAACTTTCATGTAAATAACGCACCGTTTTCACCAAATCGACTTTGCCCAAGCACACCCTTCCCTTCGGCCAACAAATCCCCAAAATTCGGCACACCTGCCGATCCACTCTCCCTACAGCTCACCCAAGCCCCGTCCCTCTAGCGCAACTGGAACACCCCCAATTCACCTTCTCCATGCGCACCAAAAACTCCCATTGAATAACATGGCAATTCGCTACTCCGCACAAAAATTGCTCTTTAAAGCACTTCCACTGCTCCGATCCGCTTCAAACTTGGCTGGACACTAGTTCCAGCGATTCCCTAACATCTCACCAAAAATCAGCCCAATCCATCTACTGGAACGGGGACGAATTTCAACCCGAATACGCGCCCCCCGCAAACACAAAAAAAAGCCATAAAACGGCCAAAATCCCTCAAAACCTTGCCAACACCAATACGCACGAAACTGAACCGGCCCCTCAGCCCTAGGCTCCGGGAACCCTACTTAATTGACCCAAAAGCCCTAAAAAAGCAACATAATACACACGAAAACGCCCTAACAACCCTAAAATGCATATAAGTATATGTATGCATGCATTTATGTTTGTATTTATATAGATATACCGATGATATATGTTTATATATGTATGTATATATATATATTCACTGAAAAAACCATAGGCTATAGACCATATATAGTTAGGAATTAGCATTTACAAAACCTTGAAAATTCACTGAAAAAACCATAGGTTATAGACCATATATAGTTAGGAATTAGCATTTACAAAACCTTGAAAATTCACTGAAAAAACCATAGGTTATAGACCATATATAGTTAGGAATTCGCATTTACAAAACCTTATTTTACTCACACAAAACCATTGAAATTCCATATATAGTTAGTTGCACTAACTATATATCGCGCACCCGCAATCCACTGCTGATGATGTCACATATTACATCATTCATGACATGGTCAGTGACATCACTGATGACATCACTGATGACATCTCAAATGACATCACTGATGACATCACTGATGACAACATCCAGTGACAGTATGTTTCTGTAAAGTTAAAATATGTCTTACATATTGAAGAATGAGTGGATGTATAAGTGTCTGGATGAAGGATTTAGTAGGTGCATGACTGACTGTATGAGTGAGTGATTAAATGTGTCTCACTGAGTGCATGGGTTAGTGACTAAACTGTCTTAATTTGTGCATCATTATGTCTGTTGTTCTGTAAACTGTTGCATGTGTTGATAAGTAGCTATATGAGTAACTATATGGGTTATTGATTGGTTGCCCAAGTATTTGTATGGGAGACTGAGTGTGTGTGTGGGTGGCTGGGAGGTGTATGACTCTGTGCATAGATGTGTGAGCAGTTGATTCACTAGATGTATGGTTTCAAAAGTGCATGTGGAAACAGCTGTATGGGCGGTTGACTGTGTGCATGAGTGTATTGGTGAGTAAATGGATATCTCAGTGCTACATGTCAAAGTAAGTACATATGTAAAACACAGTACATGTGAGAGTTGACATATATAAATAACTGTGCATAAGAGCCAGTGAATGTGTGAGTGGCTGTATGGATCATTGTGAACTTGTATCAGGGAATGTATAAGAGAGTAAATATGTGTTAGTATATGTTTGAATAAGTAAAGTTTGTATAACTGTATAGTTGAGGAAATGGAGGTGTGATTGATTCTTTGCATGACTGACTAGGTGTGTGAGTAACTCCATGGATGAGTGACAGTCTGTGAGTGTCTGTTTACACTGATTGTATCTAAGGTTATATTAGAGTCTGAAAAGGTTCATCGTATTATCACATGAATGATATCATCAGTGATGTGATCAGTAATGTCAAATGAGATGTCATCAGTGATGTCATCAGTGATGTCATTTGAGATGTCATCAGTGATGTCATTTGAGATGTCATCAGTGATGTCATCAGTGATGTCACTGACCATGTCATGAATGATGTAATATGTGACATCATCAGCAGTGGATTGCGGGTGCGCGATATATAGTTAGTGCAACTAACTATATATGGAATTTCAATGGTTTTGTGTGAGTAAAATAAGGTTTTGTAAATGCGAATTCCTAACTATATATGGTCTATAACCTATGGTTTTTTCAGTGAATATATATATATATATATATATATATATATATATATATGTATATATATATTACCTACTGGCGGTCGCCAGTAGGTATATATAGTTAGGATTTTTTCCCTATGGGATTTCTGAAAATTCTATGTCTAATAACTTTGGCGTATGTGGATGGAATTGGCTGAAATTTTCAGGAAAATGGCACATTTTGTTTCTGAGCAGCTCCTGGAAATTTGGGGGGTGTTCGGCAAGGGGGGGCTGAGATAAAAGGGGGGTCCCAAAACGCGTTTTTCCCATGTTAATTTCCATAGGGCGGTTGGCCTCACTTTTAGCCCGAACGGCTGAATGGATTTCCACCAAACTTGGCAAAATTGTAGGGACTGTTAGCCTGATGTGCCTTTGCTAGGTCTCAATATATGTGCTTCAGTGGATTTTGAGAAATTAACGTTTAAAACAAGATATATATCTGTAACAGCGCTCCGGGCAGCGATCCGGTTAGCGAACTTTTCGCGTATCGGAACTTTGCGAAGCGAAGCTGATTGGCTCTCCGGTGTCTGTCAACATTCTAAACAGTCCGGAGCGGCCGCCATCTTGTCTCTCGGTAGGATCGAGAGACAAGAGGAGGCCAAAACAAAGGGGGAAATTACCATAAGGGGGCATAGTAGATCCTCGTTGACCCCCTAGGTTTTATGTGGAGGTTTTAAAAGGGCCCAGGAGGGTCAAAAAAAAAAATTTTTTTTTTTTTTGCGTGGGAAGCGCCAAGTTTGCGAACCGGAAAGCGTTCTGGGCAGCGTACTACAAGGATAAAAGAATAATAGACTTTTCTAATACTGTATGTTAATTATTTGTTGTTTTTTTTTTTTTCTTTATTTTAAATTTTTATTTTTTATTTTGATTGTGTGTCATAATTCATTAAACTTTTAACATTCAATAAACTTATACAAATAAATAATGTGTCAAACAATTTTTGAATTAAGAAATTAAAATTTATTTTTCATTTTGTTTTTCAAAATTTAAAAGAAAATCTAAAAAATCGTGATCATTTTTTTCTTCATTTTTTAGTAGAAAATCAACTGCATCTACGCATTGCACAAGTTCATTATTTATTGTGTCGTCGTAGAAATCCATGTAATCTTGTGTCTCAATTTTTTCTTCTGTTTCAGTTTTCATGTTGTTTTGTTGTTCTTCCATTTTCAATTCTGAAAAATGAATTTTTAAAAAATATATCAGTACAGAAAGGGCATTGTTGGGTTTCAGTACAGATTGGCAGTTTGGTTATTTATATAGTGTTTTTTTCACAAAGAAAGGTGTCGCCTGCAATTAAGGTCTATTGCAGAGGGCCCCCTCCTTGGGCCTCCCATGGATGGTGTCAGGAGGTATAGGGGAGGGAGAAGGAGACGCTCCCTCAATTGCAAGGAGACCATTCACAGGTACTGAGGGGGCCCATTGTCCAGCATTTTTGCGCCCCCACAGTTTTAACTTTTAGACCACAATCAATTCTCACACCTATGAAGGTGTGAGATATGCGTGTGGATTTAAAGTTAAAACTGTGGGGGCGTCAAAATGCTGGACAATGGGGCCCCCTCAGTGCCTGTGAATGGTCTCCTTGCAAGGGGCCACTTATGTAAATTGGAGGGGGCTTCGCGCACGTTCCTTTTTAGCCTATGGTCTTGCAAATTCTTGGAATGGCTCTGCCATAACTAAAACAGAGTAGTCTATTTATTTCTATAAGTATTACAGAGTGATAGAATATAATTCTCAGAATTTTTTTTTCTAATTAGGTTTCAGTACAGAACATACTTAAGTTTTATAAATAATATCTTACCTTTCAAATATAAGTTGAAGTTATCAGTTGATTTTTTGTTGTGCACTTCACGAAGTAGCAGTCAAAATGGCTGTGTTTCCTTGTCTTCCTTTATATATATTCAGGTATATAACCAATCAAAGGTCAGGTAATAAAAGTAGAAAATGAAAGTAACATTTTCATTGGTTGTCAATTCCAACACTTCAGATGTGTTTTGTGAAGTAATTTACCTCACGGTACTTAGAGAGGTCTACAGGCTTAATGGCTAAATGTAATTTCAATCAAATTTGTGAAAATGAACGGGATTGTTATGTAGTATGAGCTAGTCTATATTTGGTGAGAGTGTCTCTAGTCGTTTTTCTGTAAATTACTTTCCCACCTTTTTTAAGGACCGCTTCCCGGAAAGCGGCTCGGTTAGCGAACCTTAAGCGTCACGGGAGTCCACCATTTTGTGTTTCGGTCGCATTAAGATACAAGATGGAGGGCAAATAATGTTTAGAATGGGTAGAAGGGGTCATGGTAGACTTATCTTGACCCCCTAGGTTTTCTGAGGGTGGCTGAGGAGGCTTATATGTGCGGAAAAAAAACATTTTTAAAAAAAATTCCGCGAGGTTAGCTTTCGGTTAGCGAACCGGATAGCGCCCCGGGGAGCGAATTTTGTGGAAAATTAGTGAAAAAAGTTAGAAAAAAATAATAATTGTGAGTGATCAGATGAAGGGTAGCTCTGAGAAGAGCTTTTGGGTTTATGGTACATTTAGGTACTTATAAGTAGGTACCAATGCACAGTCTTAAATTCAGAATGAAAATTCTGTTGCCCTCATCTGAGAAGTGAACTCCATCTCCTCTGTAGATATCTTGCATGTAGTAACGCAAGTTATTGTTGTACAAGGAGCCCATTCCATGGTCTCTCATGAAAGCTGAAACAGATTTGTTTACATGCTTCCTCGCTTTCTCAATTTGTGGACAAAATTGGTTGGACCACCTCCATTTCTGTCTTTGGCATATATTGGAATATACCAAGGCAGTTTGAGGAAAAAGTGCCATTAATTGCTCAAAGGTGTCCTTTAAAAGCATTTCCAGACCTACCCCAGTCAAAGTGCCCAAATCATTACCTCCACAGTGCACAATTAACAGGTCAGGTTTTGGCAAATGCATAAAGGTTTTCACCAATGGTATCAATTGGTGACATTTTAATCCTCTTTGGCCCAACCACTTAATTTCCACATCTTGTAAATTGAGGTTAGGTAAATTTCTGTTCTCAGCATACCTTTGAGCCCAGTGGATGTAACTATGTCCAACAATCCAGACATTAAACATGGTGGGAGAAGGTTGTGCTGCAGTCAGATGAAGTGTGGTAATGAAAGGGCAGTTGAAACAGTAGGAGTTTGTAAAGAAAAAAAACTGTGGATTTCCAATGCTAATGATTCATTAGCAGTGATTGGTGCATTTCCATTTCTGAAAACAGAAAGTTAGGGTGCATGGATGTGTTCTTTGAAAGATGTAATTTGAATGGTCAAGGAAGAAACATTTAATGAAAGATTGCACTGGATACGCAGGTGCACTGAGAGTTCAGAGTTCAATTGAAACATTGTTGTGTGAATTTGCAAACATGAGAGGTCTTCCAGGAGGTGGTTGCCATGGAAAAAAGGCAGAGAGGGCAGAGGGGGGAAGGGTTTTGATTTGAAAAAAGTGAGGGAAGAGTTATGATTGGCTAATATGAGAGATATGTGAAATGAATATCTGTATTTCTGTGCTTTCAATAGCTGCAGCCTCTGGAGTGCATCCTTTTTCTTCTGCTGAAGACAATTTGGTGTATTTTTTGAGACTGTTTTCAAAACTCAAAAAGTATTTGCTAAGGTGAGAAAAGATTTATTTAATTTAGATAGAGAATAGTATGATTTAAGGAGAAAATGATGAAGAAAGCTGTGTTTTTAAAATGTGGCTTTGTCTCTAGTGATATACAAATAGATTTTGTTTCTTTGAGAAATTGTAATTGCATATTCGGTGTAGCATTCTGGCATGCAGTAACACAAGTTATTGTTGTACATGGAGCCCATTCCATGGTCTCTTATGTAAGCTGAAACAGATATGTTGTTTTTAAAAACGATTTTTGAAATCAATTACATTTCTGGATATGTACTGCTAGAGCTTCATAGGTTGTTTTGGGTCATATTTATAAGGCATTTGAGTGTCTTTGATGTTATTTTTTCCTTTTTAAATGGAAAGCATTCCTCATGGGGCAAGTGTCTTGTAAATACGCTCCCACCTGTGCTTGGCAAATTTAGATTTTGATCATGGGAGTTACATAGCCATGTTAATAATGTCCAAAAAATGGTGCTAGGGCATTCCAGAAAACGCTTTCATGTGTCTCAAGGACATTTTCAGTCATTTCCTCTTGAATGCAGGTATACAATTGATTTATATGCTGTGTTTAAAAACGATTTTTTGAAATCAATTACATTTCTGGATATGTACTGCTAGAGCTTCATAGGTTGTTTTGGGTCATATTTATAAGGCATTTGAGTGTCTTTGATGTTATTTTTTCCTTTTTAAATGGAAAGCATTCCTCATGGGGCAAGTGTCTTGTAAATACGCTCCCACCTGTGCTTGGCAAATTTAGATTTTGATTATGGGAGTTACATAGCCATGTTAATAATGTCCACAAAATGGTGCTAGGGCATTCCAGAAAACGCTTTCATGTGTCTCAAGGACATTTTCAGTCATTTCCTCTTAAATGCAGGTATACAATTGATTTATATGCTGTGTTTAAAAACGATTTTTTGAAATCAATTACATTTCTGGATATGTACTGCTAGAGCTTCATAGGTTGTTTTGGGTCATATTTATAAGGCATATGAGTGTCTATGATGTTATTTTTCCTTTTTAAATGGAAAGCGTTCTTCATGGTGCAAGTTTCTTGTAAATACGCTCCCACTTGCGCTTGGCAAATTTAGATTTTGATTATGGGAGTTACATAGCCATGTTAATAATGTCCAAACAATGGTGCTAGGGCATTCCAGAAAACGCTTTCATGTGTCTCAAGGACATTTTCAGTCATTTCCTCTTGAATGCAGGTATACAATTGATTTATATGCTGTGTTTAAAAACGATTTTTTGAAATCAATTACATTTCTGGATATGTACTGCTAGAGCTTCATAGGTTGTTTTGGGTCATATTTATAAGGCATATGAGTGTCTATGATGTTATTTTACCCTTTTTAAATGGAAAGCGTACCTCATGGGGCAAGTTTCTTGTAAATACGCTCCCACTTGCGGTTGGCAAATTTAGATTTTGATTATGGGAGTTACATAGGCATGTTAATAATGTCCCAAAAATGGTGTAAGGGCATAATCAAAATCTAAATTTACCAACCGCAAGTGGGAGCGTATTTACAAGAAACTTGCCCCATGAAGAACGCTTTCCATTTAAAAAGGAAAAATAACATCATAGACACTCATATGCCTTATAAATATGACCCAAAACAACCTATGAAGCTCTAGCAGTACATATCCAGAAATGTAATTGATTTCAAAAAATCGTTTTTAAACACAGCATATAAATCAATTGTATACCTGCATTCAAGAGGAAATGACTGAAAATGTCCTTGAGACACATGAAAGCGTTTTCTGGAATGCCCTAGCACCATTGTTTGGACATTATTAACATGGCTATGTAACTCCCATAATCAAAATCTAAATTTGCCAAGCACAGGTGGGAGCGTATTTACAAGAAACTTGCACCATGAAGAACGCTTTCCATTTAAAAAGGAAAAATAACATCATAGACACTCATATGCCTTATAAATATGACCCAAAACAACCTATGAAGCTCTAGCAGTACATATCCAGAAATGTAATTGATTTCAAATAATGACTTACTTCATTGGTAGGCCTTCACATGTATTATCTCCTTTGTTTTCTTCAGTGAAAATCTTATCTGCAACCATGTGTTGGCCTCACCTCAAACAAACAAAACAGGTGATGGACCGAATGTGGATCAATGACACACATTCACCCCAGTCCAAAGATCTGGGCCTAAACAAACCTTTAGATAGGCCACACCTTATCGTCATCCTGAATTAATCATTTAAAATATTAGGGAGAGATTTATGATTGTTGTATGCCTGTTTTGTACCACTGTGTGTCATTTTTGTGATGCAGTGCTGGTGCAAAAGATTTGCTATGTTAAATAATAAGTAGGGCATTAAGTTTTTGATGACTGTTATTCATTTACTGTTTGGTAATAGTGGTTAATAAAATTTTTTATTATATTTTTCCACAGATTCAACTGCAGATCTTTTCTTAATTTGAAAAATGCCAACGAAAAATCGAATTAGAAAGGCTAGAAAACGTCAAAGACAGCAGGATGATCTTTTATTGCAGCAGTCCTATTCCCCAAATACTTTTCAAAACACCAAGAAAGCTCCGGGTAAGAGCACAAAATCATTCTTAAGAAATATTTTTAGTAAAAAAAGTATTTATCCAAAAAATGTTTCAGTTCAGAAAAAGAAAAGCAATTTAAATGGAAAGGAAAGACCCATCAAAAATGTTACTGGTAGAGGAAGAGATAACTCTGTGCATGATAGTAGAAGGAAACAACAGTTTAGGGACATTCGAAAACGAATGTTCCGTAACAGGATAATAGTTAATTTATTAAAAAATATTAAGAAAGGCCAACAGAAAGCGGCATTTTATAAGAAGAAGAAAAATGTAGAGAAAATTATTGATCATGCTTTTGAAATTAAGCGAAAGTTGTTTATTTTGGTAATCAATAGAATTAGGAAACTAAGCAAGGTAATTTCTGATTTCAAAACAAAAAGTAGATGGAAGAGAGTAGTAAATCGTAGTAACTTTTGTGAAGTTTTTTCCGGAGAATGGATGCATAGTTCAAGCTGTGAGGCATTTTTTAATGAGGAGAGTTATTTTCAGGATAATGATTTGGTGTTTGCAGTTGACACCAGTGGTCGAGCTTATGAAGTGAAGGATGGTTGTCCAGTTGAAAAAGAAAAACTTGTGACAACAGAGACAGAAGAGGCGCTAAGTGTTGAGGTTTTAGGAACACGTCCTAAGGGTCCTGTGTACATTTGGAAGTGTAGTTCTATTTGCAGTGTGCGACAGGTTTCCATCAATTTGCTTTGTGATTTTATACGGACATTTAATAAGAAAAGTTTGAAGCAGAAAATGAAGTTGTTGCAAGATTTAGATCCTTGCAGAGTGAGACAAATGACAGGTTTGCGTGGTCATTCACTGGCTTGTCTTTCCAGGAGAGTATGCCAGAGTGTTTTTCATCATTTCAGGATGCTAGCAGTGCATCATAATAAAGTGAGGAAATTAGTGAGAATGTTGTATTATGCTAAGAGTCCAGCAATTATGCTTAAACAATTATGTGCTGCTCTTTTGCATGGTTCTGAAATAGATGTGAAGAATATTTGTGAAGAAATTGAGTTTTGTTACTTTGGTAGTAAAGATGAGAATGTTCAAATTGACCCAGAAGTAGAGGGTAATGTTGAAGATAATGTACAGGTTTCCAGTACAGATAATTTTCAGAAGGAAATTGACACGTTTCAGATGAAATCAAGTGAGAGGCCTAATTTCACTTGTGTATGTTGTCGACGCACTTATTATAAGAATCAGACTAAGTTAGTGGATTTATATGCAAAACGTGAAAGGGAAAATAATAGTAAATGGAAGGATTTTGCCACATACTTGATGGTAGAAAATTATTTTGATTTGGGATCGGATCAACGTGTGTGTACTTATTGTTGTAATAAATTAAACCAAAACCAGATGCCTGCTAGGGCAGTTCATAATAATCTGGAATTGGTTGAGATTCCTTCTGAATTGAAGGATTTAAATACTTATGAATGTATTTTGATTCAAAGTATCCATCCCTTTCAGGCTATTGTAAGAATGGAGCCAAAGACAGGGAAGTTGCCTCCAGCAGATTTACAGAGAGGATTAAAGGGAAGAGTTGTTTATTTGCCTCTAGATTTGAACAAAAACATTAACACAATTGGAGTAGAAAAAGTGGAAGAGGAACCTCTGGTTATCTTGGTTAATGGGGTTCCGACAAAGAATAAGAAAATATGGCAAGATTTAGTGGATGTTAGGAAAGTCAAAAAGGCAACATTGTATTTGAAGAAAAATAATAAGTACTATAAGAATGTATATGTTGCAGAAGAGGAAGTAAGTGATGAAGAGGATAGCGATTTGTGTGCTGGCCAAATTGAGAAAGTAGAGGCCTCTAAAAGTGAAGAAATATATGAACATTATAGTGTTCATCCTTTGCATTCCAAGGAAGTCATGGGGAATGCTATTGAGTTGTTTCAAATGAAACAAGCCAAAGGGTGTCCCATTAGTGTTTGGGAGGAAAGTTTGGAAGCTCGGTGTTTCCCACAGCTATTTCCCACAGGTCGAGGAGGAAGATATGATGAGCGACCTCATCAAATTCCTGCGTCTGAATACCGGACTTTACGATTGTATGCAGAAGATCCTAGGTTTCGTCAATGCATTCCCTATTTGTTTCATCTCCTGTTTGAAAGCGATCTGTCTGGACTGCCATATGCAGTGAACCACATCTTAAAAAGTGGTATACAGATGCCAAACATCTCGGCAAGTGATTTTATGCATAAAGTCAATGTCCAAGACAGTATTTTGGATTCTCACTTAATTAATCTCATGGCGTGTCAGCGTGGTACTAATGAGTACTGGTACCATCGTCATGGTGATTTAAAATGTATGCTGAGGAACTTAGGAACTCCGACATGGTTCCTCACTCTGAGCTGTGCCGAGTATGGCTGGGAAGACTTACTTGAATTTCTACGAGAGGCAAATGGAAATATTGAAAACATTGAATTCAAGACACCTGGAGAACTGTGTTCTTTGGATCCAGTGAATGTATGCAGGTACTTCAATCATAGATTTGAAGCTATGATGTCTTTCATCACAAATAAGAAGAATCCACCTCTTGGAGAGGTGTTGGATTTCTTCTGGAGAAAGGAGTACCAAGCAAGAGGTGCTCCTCATATACATATGTTGTTGTGGATCAAGGATGCACCTAAATTTGGAACAGATCCGGATGACTTAGTGATGAATTTCATAGAACAGTATTCTACGTTTGCTGTTCCAAACGCAACGGAGAAGAAAAGCCTAAGAGAACAAGTTCTTCGTTTCCAAAGCCATCGTTTTGGAAAGTACTGTCGTCGTAAATTCAGAAACAAGGACAAGTTCTACACCAAATGTCGTTTCAACTTTCCACGACCGGTGATTTCTAAAGGAAGAGTGAACAGTTTGATGTCTTCACTGCGACATAATGTGACGAGGAAATCACCCAAAAATACATACAATTTGAAAAGGAACGAAGAGTCCAAGTACATCAACGACTACAACCCAGTGATTTTGTCCATGTGGAATGCTAACATGGATATACAGTTTGTGGCTGACAACTGTATGGCTGTGGCTCGGTATGTGACATCTTACATCACCAAAAAAGAAAAGACAGAACTGAAGGATATGTGGGAGGACATTTCCCATGAAAAGAGCCTCAGCAAGAAGTTGTACAGTTCCAGTCTGAAGATGTTGTCGCATCGAGAAATCGGAGCTTACGAATGTTCTGATCGATTGTCTTCAGCAAGTCTCTATGCCAAATCCAGGAGTATCGTTTGGGCGAGTCTTGGTCTTGCTGCAACGCGAAATCGAGTTCTAAAACCTGTCCGGGAAATTTAGTATTTGGCAGAAAAGGAACCAAACAGTACCGACATTTTGAAGACCAATATGTTGGATACATATTATCCAAATCGAAGCAGTCACCTTGAGAATGTTTGTCTATATGAGGTTCTACAAAATTATATATTCAAGAGGAACATCAAAGAAGATATTGAGAAAGGAGTGTATGTTGTAATTGGAAGTGAGGGATGCCTGGTCAAGCAAAGAAAATGCCAATTAGTAAACCATCGAAAATTGAGTGGCGAATCTCCAGAAAAAAAGGAGTTCTTCTATTTAGCACTTTTGCAACTTTTCAAGCCTTGGCGTGCAGAAGAGGAACTGCTTGGAGATTTCCTCTGTTACGAAGACTCTTTCACTGCTGCTAAGGAGACCATAGAATGTCCTGCTTTTCCCAAATATCAAGAAATGCTAACTTTGGAAATTGAGCAGGAAGCAACGATTGCAGCCGAGATTGCCAGAGACAGTTCTCAGGACAGTCAGAGTTCTGTTTCATTGAGTCAAGATCCACTTGGAGGACCTATTATTGAAAATGAAGCTGCCACTGCTATGAATGAAGTGGAAAGAGTCATGGCACATGCTCAGGAGGATTCAGTTAACTTAGAAGACTTGGAAAAACAACTCAACGTTGAGCAGAGGAAAATATATGATGAAGTTACCAAGCAAATTGAGCACGGATTAAGTCATGAGAAGAAAGAGTGCTCATGTACATTGTTGAAGCCTGTCCGACTGTACGTGAGTGGAGAAGCGGGAACTGGAAAAAGTTTCCTCATTAAAGCAATTTCTTGTTATTTGCAGGAAAGGACTGAGTCATCGCTGTCTTGTGTTGTCACCGCTCCTACTGGACTGGCAGCACATAACATTAAAGGTATTACTTTGCATCGTCTACTGATGCTGCCAGTGGAGCATGACAACAAATTACAATACCACAAGTTATCTGGGGATGCTTGCTGTGAAGTTTCAAGAGTCTTGAGGAAAATGAATCTACTTATCATTGACGAAGTAAGCATGGTTTCCAATGTCATGCTTGCCTTTGTGCATTTGAGAATGCAATAAGTACTTAAAACTGAATATGATGTGTTATTTGGTGGCAAACACATCATTGTTTTCGGAGATCTTCTGCAGCTGACACCAGTAAAAGGTCAACCTGTGTTCAAAATACTCACGCATGAAGATACCAGGAAGTGCCTAGGGAGCATTGGCAACGTCAATATATGGTTAAACTTCAATTATGCTGAACTGCATGAAAATATGCGTCAGGCGAAGGATGAAGATTACAAGAATATTCTACAAGATATTAGAATTGGAAAAGTGACCGAGCATGGAAAAGAAGCTTTAAATGCACGATTACTTTCAAATTTATATCCCGAACAAGAGATTGTGCCTGAGAATATTTTTCAGAAAATTACTGAGAAGAAATCCGGAATATGTTTGATGCCAACTCTTGCAGAATGTGCCATCTTCAACAACAAAATGTTGAATTTAGAAAAGCAAGAGATTGTGAAACTTGAAGCTATTGACAAAATAGAGCATATGGGATCAACAATTATTTTGTCAGAGAATTTGAAATCAAAATTGGATTCATTAGAGAAGACTATATCTAAAACAGAGGGTTTGGAAAAGACTTTGAATGTGTGTTTAAATTGCCGAATCATTTTGAGAAGGAATTTACATGTTGAAAGAGGTCTGGTAAATGGATCAATGGGTAATGTTGTTGATTTTGAGAAATACAGAAATAGAGATGGAATAGAATTTTTAAAAATTAAATTTGATGGCATTGAGGAAGTACAGCTAATTGGTCGTTGTTCTGCTAGGTTTTTGCTTGTTAAAGACTTATATGTTCGCCGTAAACACTTTCCTGTTTGCTTGGCATATGCGGTGACAATCCATAAATCGCAAGGTTTAAGTGTAGACAGTGCATTGGTGAATATTGGCAGTTCTGTGTTCAAGGAGGGTATGGCATATGTGGCATTGTCACGAGTTAGAACTTTATCGGGATTGTACTTGATTGACTGTGATGTCACAAACATTTGGCGGATCTAGATTGTGTTAAGGAATACAATAGGTTAAGAAGAGAGTATGCGCCACATTTGCCTCAATATCCTTTGTTTGAGAAACGTGTGGTAGGCCGGAAACGTAGAAATATCAGTAATAGTAGGGAGGTTGTAGCAAAAAGACCAAAAGTCAATGAACCGAAAATTGTTAGCAGAAAGAAAGTGGATTCTGTTGAAGATGTTGTCGGTTTTCAATTTGAAAACAGTTCTGGTGTCAACTGCTATGCAAATGTAGTGGTTAATGTTCTCTTTTCACTAGAGAGTTTAAAAGAACAGATTCTGTTGAATTCAGAACAAATTTTATGCTGTTTGTTGAATTCTGTTTTCGAGAAATGTAGCACTGATCGAACAAAAGTAGAAAGTGTGTCTGAAGTTCGTTATCTGTTAGATGAATGTTCAGGTCAAACAGACTTCTCTGAAAATAATCAGCAAGATTGTCAGGAGTTTTTAATGTATATGCTTGATGTATTGCAAGATGAGGGTGTAGATGTAGATCACCTGTTTGGTCTTTCTTATCAATGGCAGCATGACTGTGAGAACTGTATGGTATCAAGTACTACTAGTGTAGACTCAGAAAGATTTATATATTTAACTTTGCCAGACAGTAAATCAGTCTCCTTTAATAAGCTAGTAAATGCAGCGGATCACAACATGGAGTGTAGCCAATGTAAATCTGAAATGATGTCAACATTATTTATACGTAGATATGGCCAGTATGTCATTTTAATGATCCAACGATGTAGGCCTGATGGATCAAAATTGTCAACTTTAATAATAAATTTTGTGGCTTCTCAGCTGTCAATATCAGGAAGGACTTTTGTAACTGTAGCAATTATCTATCACGATGGTCCTTCAACAACATCAGGACATTATACAGCTTATTTAAAGTCTCGAAACGGCTGGTCATTCTGCAATGATTCCGTTGTAACTTTCAAAAAAAAATTGCCGTTTGACCTTAAAAATTCTTATCTGGTGTTTTTAAAACCAAAATTTTAAAGAAAGAATCTCGGGATTTCCTGTGAGGAATTGCAAAAGGTTCATCAAGTAGAGGGAATGTAAGTCTGCAATGCTGTCTAGATTATTGGTCCAAAACTTTTAATTATAATGTCAATTTAAAAATCCAACTATATAAACCTGATGCAAGTAAGTCTGCTTCATAGTAAGCAGTATCAGTGTCATAGGAAAAGGAGAACATGAGTGACAAAGAAGGGTAAGATATTAGTAGTCCAGGATTGTGAAAATAATCTTAAATGTTTTCTTTTTGAAAGTTGCGAAAATAGAAAATGACGGGATTTGATTGGAAGAATTACAAGAGTTGTGAATCGCTGCAACATGATTTGGCCTAGTGGAAACATGTGGTAGAATGTGAGAAGTCTTTTCTTGTATGTAACATATTTTTCAAAACGATGGAGGTTTACTTTCAGAAAGTGGCGGGCTGAAAATATTTATAGCTCAACAGAGTGGACGCTGTTCATAGGACATCCTTCGACGTCATTGAAAGTAAGTTAATTTTAAGGAGTTTTGAATTCAGATTTCTTAGGTTGTATGGGTTTTTTAAACACAATCATTTTGATTGTGTTTTTTTTTCCCCGCTGTTACATGATGAATACCTTCAAGTCACTGATTTAAGTGAAATTTGATACATTCTGAGAACAGCAAAAATAAACCATTTAACATGTATAATTAATGTTCTGCTTTTTGTACTTATGATATACATTTAGAAATGTGAGGTAGATATGGAGAAACTGAGTCTTCTGTAAGTGTCAATTTTAATGCTTACAGTGCTGTACTTCTGGGTACTGTTTTTTTTTAAAAAAAAGGAATAGGCCTCACCTCAAAGAAAGCTCTTGAAAGCACACATCTTATTTGCATCCTGAAACAATCATTTAAAATGTTAGACACAATTTTATGATGGCTTTACATCTTTTTTGCGCTGCTATTGCATCACTATTGTGAGACATCAGCAGTGCAAAAGAAGCACCATGTTCCAAAATAGGCCTCAGTTCATCAGCATGAAGATACTGTTTGTTTAAAATATATATCTTTAGGATTGTGTAGGGGACGTAGAGAAGCAGAGGCTTCTGTAAATGTCAAAGTTGTTGAAAAACTGTTTCTTCTTGAACCTTTTCCCTTTTCTTTTCTAATTTTTAAATACATGTTTTAATATTTTTGGAAATGTTTGTTCTCTCTTTTACAGATTGAAAGTATGAAAAAATATTTTAAAAAGTTAACAAGAATTATAAGGTAAATGTTTTCTACTCTTTTTACCCGCAATGCACTGCTGATGATGTCACTGACCATGTCATGAATGATGTAATAAGAGGACATGACTTACTTCATTGGTAGGCCTTCACATGCATTATCTGCTCTGTATTCTTCAACAAGTGTAAAATTGATCTGTAACCCTTAGTAGGTCTCACCTTAAACAAACCTCAGGAGAGATCACACCTTATCGTCATCCTGAATTAATAAATAGATCTATTAAACAGTATCTCTGGTTTACTCCCTATAGCTGTCTTTCTTTTAACATTACTCTCTGTTTACTTCCCTTATACTAACTCTTCTTTTTAAAAAAAAAATATTTTTTTGGTTCGCTTCAAGTTCGCGAACCGGGCAGCGAACCGGAAAGCGAACCAAAAGAAATAGAGCTTGCCAGAGTGCTAAACATTCTAGCAATTTTATTTGAAAGGGGAGGTAGTTCTGAAAAGAACTTTTTTTTAATGTTTTTGTTGTTTTATTTATTTATTTATTTTTCTGAACATTTTTTGTTTTTTTTGTATTTTTAGAACAGTTTTATGTTTTTTTTGTGTTTTTCATGGAGGGGAAAGAACAAAAAACAGGCCTTGAAAAGGGCTCAACTGGAGCAAAAAAAAAATTACTGTTTGGGTGGGTTAGGGCACTTGTGGTTTTCGTACACCATGTTGATTAATTTCACGCTCATGTTCCCACATGAGAGCAGAGCACCACAATATATGCAGGTAAACTTCATGTGTTTGAAGTTTTGCTTTATGTTTGGCACAGTTTCCTGTGCCTCTCTTCCTGTCAAAGAGATAGTTGATGTTGATCTGGCCACAGAAGTTGTCGGGGGATTATCTTGCAGGTCCCTTAACTCTGCCCGGCTGTAGTTTAATGGATGCCACCTGGCCATATGGCGATGCATAGTATAGTTGCCCATACTATATTTTTTATCAGTGCCTCTAGATAATCTTTTTTTGCAAATTAGGCAGGTGGCATACTTCGCATTGACCTTCTTCTCCCCTCGAGGGATTGAAAAAAATTGCCATATGAAACTTGTTTTCCTTTGGGAAACACGGGGCAACTCCTGTATCAATTGTGGTTCATCTGTGTCCTCTTCTTCTAGGTCCTCCTCTTCCTCCTCTCTGTTGGAGATGAATTGTGATGGTGGTCCTCTCTTCTCATGAGGAGGTTGAGGTGGTGGTGGGGGTCCACCAGCTGAAGCAAGGATAGAAGCCATTGCTGAAATACTGGAAAATGGTCTTTCTCTCACCAAGATGAAAGTCAGAGTGAGGAAAGAAGGAGGGGTTTTCATGATTTGGGAAAAGCAAAACTTCTGAACCAATGAAAAGTGTTATTTTTAGGTCACATGACCTAGTCATACATCATTTGGAAACCAAAAGTGAAATGAACCAATGAAAAGTTTGATAAACAAGTCACATGACCTGTTCCGCTTACGTTACGCGGTGCGCGCCGCGTCCCGGATCGTTTCCGGTTCGCGGTCCGGAACACTTCCGGGAGCGCTAACGCGGCGCGTCATAAGACGCATTACGCGACAACGTGATACGTCGCGCTTCCGCGACGAGTCACAGTTGCGCTAACGAAACGTTTAACGGTTCGCGGACTAGGTCGCGGCATCAAGTTGAGCTAACGGAAAGCTTCCCGGTTCGCTTACCGGAAGCGAAGAAAAAAAATATAAAAAAAAAATTATCAATAAACATCTAAAATTTATTTTGGGATTTAAAGAAGAATACATTTTACAGCTACAGATGTTAGCTTTTAAAAAACCAATGAAATTCACAGAAAAAACCATAGGTTATAGACCATATATAGTTAGGAATTAGCATTTACAAAACCTTGAAAATTCACTGAAAAAACCATAGGTTATAGACCATATATAGTTAGGGATTAGCATTTACAAAACCTTGAAAATTCACTGAAAAAACCATAGGTTATAGACCATATATAAATAGGGATTAGCATTTACAAAACCTTATTTTACTCGCATAAAACCATTGAAATTTCATATATAGTTAGTTGCGCTAACTATATATCGCGCACCCGCAATCCACTGCTGATGATGTCACATATTACATCATTCATGACATGGTCAGTGACATCACTGATGACATCACTGATGACATCTCAAATGACATCACTGATGACATCACTGATGACATCTCAAATGACATCACTGATGACATCTCAAATGACATCACTGATGACATCTCATTTGATATTACTGATCACATCACTGATGATATCATTCATGTGATAATACGATGAACCTCTTCAGACTCTAATATAGCCTTAGATACAATCAGTGTAAACAGACACTCACAGACTGTCACTCATCCATGGAGTTACTCACACACCTAGTCAGTCATGCAAAGAATCAATCACACCTCCATTTCCTCAACTATACAGTTATACACACCTTACTTATTCAAACATATACTAACACACATTTACTCTCTTATACAATCCCTGATACAAGTTCACAATGATCCATACAGCCACTCACACATTCACTGGCTCTCATGCACAGTTATTTATATATGTCAACTCTCACATGTACTGTGTTTTACATATGTACTTACTTTGACATGTAGCACTAAGATATCCATTCACTCACCAATAGACTCATGCACACAGTCAACCGCCCATACAGCTGTTTCCACATGCTCTTTTGAACCCATACATCTAGTGAATCCACTGCTCACACATCTATGCACAGAGTCATACACCTCCCAGCCACCCACACACACACTCAGTGTCCCATACAAATACTTGGGCAACCAATCAATAACCCATATAGTTACTCATATAGCTACTGATCAACACATGCAGCAGTTTACAGAACAACAGACATAATGATGCACAAATTAAGACAGTTTAGTCACTAACTCATGCACTCAGTGAGACACATTTAATCACTCACTCATACAGTCAGTCATGCACCTACTAAATCTTTCATTCAGACACTTATACATCCACTCATTCATCAATATGTAAGACATATTTTTACTTTACTGCAACATACAGTCACTGGATGATGTCATCAGTGATGTCATCAGTGATGTCATTTGAGATGTCATCAGTGATGTCATCAGTGATGTCACTGACCATGTCATGAATGATGTAATATGTGACATCATCAGCAGTGGATTGCGGGTGCGCGATATATAGTTAGCGCAACTAACTATATATGAAATTTCAATGGTTTTATGCGAGTAAAATAAGGTTTTGTAAATGCTAATCCCTAACTATATATGGTCTATAACCTATGGTTTTTTCAGTGAATATATATATATATACATATATATATATATATATATATATATATATATATATACATATATATATATAATGAAAGCAGTCCTTGTCCCGTCCAAGAATGGCGGAACCGAGTAGGTCAGGACCTCCAGAGCCTCACACCAAGCAGCGAAATACAGCCAAAAGAATGAAGAATCCTCAAACGGATAGGCAGGGAAGACGGTTTATTCAAATGCAGATGACGCGTTTCGCTCCACAAGGGAGCTTGTTCACATAGCGCGCCCAAAACACAGAGACATATAAATAGTGAAAATAAAGATAGGACAATGCAAAAAAAAAGGAAATAGTGAACGCCTTCTCTACAGATCATAATAAACATAGTGAAAAGACTGACTTACGAGCAAGTGCACAAAAAACATGAATGTGAGATTCGTATTTCCAAATATACATAACAGTTCATTAGTTAGAGAATGTAATCATGAGAAGTCTCAGAAACGATAATAAACATTGGATATGCAGTGCTAATGGAGAGAATGAAAAATTCATACATGAGCAGATTCAAATTCATATATATAAATGTGATGCCTCCTAAAACATTGTGAGTTTTCAAAAGCCGATCATTCAAAAAAATAATGACATAGTGCCATAGAATGAAAAGAAACATGAGTGTTCACAATGAAAGAATCAAAGCTCCATAACCAAGAAGTAATTGGAATCAAGCAACAAATAGAATGAACACAATAAAGATGGTAACCCTGAAAGATACTATCTACACACTAAATAAAGAAATCAAAGAATAAAGAGGAAACAGTGATGTCAAAATATAATGGAGATAAATGTAAAGAAAAGCAGCAATAAAAAATCAAATCAAAAATGAAAAATAAAAATGAAAATGAAAATAATTTTTTTGAGGACCACAACTGAAGAGATGACAGAATGGGTCAAAATTATCGCACAGTATACATTTCAAATCTGGCAAACCAGTATCCATCAACCAATAATCTGATTGTAGTAATTGAGGGTCAACACCAGATAAGACAAAATTACAAAGATGAGGCATCCACTCGGCCAACTGAGAGGTGAAAACCTTAATCAAATAGAGATAACATCATGGAAATCAATGAGAATCAAGAACATAGTAATGCATCAAACAGTTCATAAGAAATTGCTAAGATCTTCTGTTAAGCTCAGCCGATTAGAGGCCTTAGTATCTAAGGACAGTATGAGATGTGATTCTTTCTTCCTTAGAAGCTTCATACGGCCCCCCCCCCGGCCGGGTAGAGGTACCGAACATATATATATATATATATATATATATATATATATATATATATATATATATATATATATATATATATATATATATTGACAAAGGCTGCTGCGTCAGCCGAAACGTGTCTCTCTTGGCTTTCCGGGCTGAGGAATGCTGGATGAATTAAAGAAGCTATATACCTTGCAGCTTCATGTGCCTGCTCTCTATCCGTCTAGAGTGGAAGGTGTTCCGTTATATATATGTATATATATATATATATATATATATATATATATATATATATATATATATATATTACCTACTGGCGATAGCCAGTAGGTATATATAGTTAGGATTTTTTCTCTATGGAACTTTTGAAAATTCTATGCCTAATAACTTTGGCGTTTGTGGACGGAATTGGCTGAAATTTTCAGGAAAATGGCACATTTTGTTTCTGAGCAGCTCCTGTAAATTTGGGGGGGTTCGTCAAGGGGGGGCCGAGAAAAAAGGGGGGTCCCAAAACGCGTTTTTCCCATGTTAATTTCCATAGGGCGGTTGGACTCACTTTTAGCCCGAACGGCTGAATGGATTTCCACGAAACTTGGCAAAATTGTAGGGACTGTTAGCCCGATGTGCCTTTGCTAGGTCTCAATATATGTGCTTCAGTGAATTTTGAGAAAATTAACGTTTAAAACAAGATATATATCTGTAACAGCGCTCCGGGCAGCGCTCCGGTTCGCGTACTTTTCGCGTATCGGAACTTTGCGAAGCAAAGCTGATTGGCTCTCCGGTGTCTGTCAACATTCTAAACAGTCCGGAGCGGCCGCCATCTTGTCTCTCGGTAGGATCGAGAGACAAGAGGAGGCCAAAACAAAGGGGGAAATGAAGGAAAGGGGGCAAGGTAGACCCCTTCTGACCCCCTAGGATTGATGAGGGGGATATAATATAGCCACGCCGGGCCCAAAAAAAACCCAAAAAAAATTCCGATTTTTTCGCCGTAGAGACGCGTCTTGGTACGCGAACCGGGCAGCTAACCGGGCAGCTAACCGGGAAGCTAACCGGCAGTGTAACGGGAGTCTGAGGAGTAGCTGATTGGCTGTCAACATTGTAAACAGTCCGGAGCGGCCGCCATCTTGTCTCTCGGTAGGATCGAGAGACAAGAGGAGGCCAAAACAAAGGGGGAAATGAAGGAAAGAGGGCAAGGTACACCCCTTCTGACCCCCTAGGATTGATGAGGGGGATATTATAACGCCACGCGGGGCCAAAAAAAAAAAAAAAAAAAAAAATCCGATTTTTTCGCCGTAGAGACGCGTCTTGGTACGCGAACCGGGCAGCTAACCGGGAAGCTAACCGGCAGTGTAACGGGAGTCTGAGGAGAAGCTGATTGGCTGTTATCATTGTAAACAGTCTGGAGCGGCTGCCATCTTGTCTCTCTGTGGGATCGAGAGACAAGAGGTGGAAAAAAAAAAGGTGTAAATGAATGAAAGGGGTAAGGCAAACCCCTCCTGAACCCCTAGGATTGATGAGGGGGCTATTAAAGTTCCCTGGGGGGTGAAAAAAAAAATTTGCGATTTTTCGCGGTAAAGGTGCTTCCTGGTACGTTAACCGGGCAGCTAACCGGCAGCGTAACGGGAGTCCGACATATTGTGTTTTTTGAATGTTTGTGATATGTGCACGTGTGGATTTTGTCTAATTAAGGTTAAAAAAATATGTATGTATCTTTAAGCGTGTTCTGGCGCGCTTACGTTTTGGGTTTGGTTTGCGCTGCAGAGACGATACGTCACGGTTATGCGATGCATCATTAGGCGTCTCACGGGCTACGTGATACGTCACTTAATAAAGAATATATTTTACAGCTATAGATATTAGCTTTTAAAAAACCAATGAAATTCACAGAAAAAACCATAGGTTATAGACCATATATAGTTAGGAATTTGCATTTACAAAACCTTGAAAATTCACTGAAAAAACCATAGGTTATAGACCATATATAGTTAGGGATTAGCATTTAAAAAACCTTATTTTACTCGCATAAAACCATTGAAATTCCATATATAGTTAGTTGCACTAACTATATATCGCGGACCCGCAATCCACTGCTAATGATGTCACATATTACATCATTCATGACATGGTCAGTGACATCACTGATGACATCACTGATGACATCTCAAATGACATCACTGATGACATCACTGATGACAACACCCAGTGACTGTATGTTTCTGTAAAGTTAAAATATGTCTTACATATTGAAGAATGAGTGGATGTATAAGTGTCTGGATGAAGGATTTAGTAGGTGCATGACTGACTGTATGAGAGAATAATTAAATGTGTCTCACTGAGTGCATGGGTTAGTGATTAAAGTGTCTTAATTTGGCAATCATTATTTATGTTCTTCTGTAAACTGCTGCATGTTTAAATCAGTAGCTATATCAGTAACTATATGGGTTATTGAATGGTTGCCCAAGTATTTGTATGGGAGACTGAGTATGTGTGTGGGTGGCTGGGAGGTGTATAACTCTGTGCATAGATGTGTGAGCAGTTGATTCCCTAGGTGTATGGGTTCAAAAGTGCATGTAGAAACAGCTGTATGGACAGTTGACTGTGTGCATGAGTATATTGGTGAGTGAATGGATATCTCAGTTCTACATGTCAAAGTAAGTACATATGTAAAACACACTCCATGTGAGAGTTGACATATATAAATAACTGAACATAAGAGCCAGTGAATGTGAGAGTGGCTGTATGAATCATTGTGAACTTGTATCAAGGATTGTATAAGAGAGTAAATATGTGTTAGTATATGTTTGAATAAGTAAGGTGTGTATAACTGTATAGTTGAGGAAATGGAGGTGTGATTGATTCTTTGCATGACTGACTAGGTGTGTGAGTAACTCCATGGATGTGTGACAGTCTGTGAGTGCCTGTTTACACTGAGTGTATCTAAGGTTATATTAGAGTCTGAAGATGTATTATCACATAAATGATATCATCAGTGATGTAATCAGTAATGTCAAATGAGATGTCAGTGATGTCATCAGTGATGTCATTTGAGATGTCATCAGTGATGTCATCAGTGATGTCATTTGAGATGTCATCAGTGATGTCATCAGTGATGTCACTGACCATGTCATGAATGATGTAATATGCGACATCATTAGCAGTGGATTGCGGGTCCGCGATATATAGTTAGTGCAACTAACTATATATGGAATTTCAATGGTTTTATGCGAGTAAAATAAGGTTTTTTAAATGCTAATCCCTAACTATATATGGTCTATAACCTATGGTTTTTTCAGTGAATATATATATATATATATATATATATATATATATATATATATATATATATATATTCACTGAAAAAACCATAGGTTATAGACCATATATAGTTAGGAATTAGCATTTACAAAACCTTATTTTACTCACACAAAACCATTGAAATTCGCATATATAGTTAGTTGCACTAACTATATATCGCACACCCGCAATCCACTGCTGATGATGTCACATATTACATCATTCATGACATGGCCAGTGACATCACTGATGACATCTCAAATGACATCACTGATGACATCACTGATGACATCTCAAATGACATCACTGATGACATCTCAAATGACATCACTGATGACATCACTGATGACATCTCATTTGGCATTACTGATCACATCACTGATGATATCATTCATGTGATAATACGATGAACCTCTTCAGACTCTATGTTAACCTTAGATACAATCAGTGTAAACAGACACTCACAGACTGTCCCTCATCCATGGAGTTACTCACACACCTAGTCAGTCATGCAAAGAATCAATCACACCTCCATTTCCTCAACTATACAGTTATACACACCTTACTTATTCAAACATATACTAACACATATTTACTCTCTTATACAATCCCTGATACAAGTTCACAATGATCTATACAGCCACTCACACATTCACTGGCTCTTATGCACAGTTATTTATATATGTCAACTCTCACATGTACTGTGCTTTACATATGTACTTACTTTGACATGTAGCACTGAGATATCCATTCACTCACCAATACACTCATGCACACAGTCAACCGCCCATACAGCTGTTTCCACATGCACTTTTGAACCCATACATCTAGTGAATCAACTGCTCACACATCTATGCACAGAGTCATACACCTCCCAGCAACCCACACACACACTCAGTCTCCCATACAAATACTTGGGCAACCAATCAATAACCCATATAGTTACTCATATAGCTACTGATCAACACATGCAGCAGTTTACAGAACAACAGACATAATGATGCACAAATTAAGACAGTTTAGTCACTAACCCATGCACTCAGTGAGACACATTTAATCACTCACTCATACAGTCAGTCATGCACCTACTAAATCCTTCATCCAGACACTTATACATCCACTCATTCTTCAATATGTAAGACATATTTTAACTTTACAGAAACATACAGTCACTGGATGTTGTCATCAGTGATGTCATTTGAGATGTCATCAGTGATGTCATCAGTGATGACATTTGAGATGTCATCAGTGATGTCATCAGTGATGCCACTGACCATGTCATGAATGATGTAATATGTGACATCATCAGCAGTGGATTGCGGGTGCGCGATATATAGTTAGTGCAACTAACTATATATGCGAATTTCAATGGTTTTGTGTGAGTAAAATAAGGTTTTGTAAATGCTAATTCCTAACTATATATGGTCTATAACCTATGGTTTTTTCAGTGAATTTTCAAGGTTTTGTAAATGCTAATTCCTAACTATATATGGTCTATAACCTATTGCTTTTTCAGTGAATATATATATATATATATATATATATATATATATATATATATATATATATATATATATATATATATATATATATATATATATATATATATATATATATATATATATATATATCATTTCTATGGCAAAATGAAACCCCTCATTTTGATCCTTTTCAAATTAAATGTATTAAGTGTTACCACTTTATTCCAATCAAGATGACTTCAGGTGTGCCATACTTTTGTCATAAGTAAGACTGTTAGCGTTCTAGTTGTTCTTTAGAACACTCTGGGACATTCTGTCATTGGGCTATAGTTGGGCTACATCTGGCTGATATTTGTGCTACATTTGGGCTCTTTTGTCTCTGGTGGCCATCTTGGGAGACTGCATATCAGAATTTTTTTAATGAAATATAAGAGGATTTGAGAAGTCACTCAAAATGTGCCCTAATTTTTCTTTCTTCAGCAATAATCATAATTTCTATGGCAAAATGAACCCCCTCATTTTGTTCCTTTGCAAATTAAATGTTTTAAGTGGTAACACTTTATTCCAATCAAGATGACTTCAGGTGTGCCATACTTTTGTCATAAGTAAGACTGTTAGCGCTCTAGTTGTTCTTTAGGACACTCTGGGACATTCTGTCATTGGGCTATAGTTGGGCTACATCTGGCTGATATTTGGGCTACATTTGTTTTTTTTGTCTCTGGTGGCAATCTTTGGGCTACATTGGGCTACATTGGGCTACATTTGGGCTCTAACATATATATAGCCCAAAGTAGCCCAATATATATTTTTCAAAGTACATTTTTGGAAAAACCACTGGAGTACCATCTTGAGACGTAGCAAAGGCACATCGGGGTACCAGTCCCTACAATTTTGCCAAGTTTGGTGGAAATCCATTCAGCCGTTCGGGCTAAAAGTGAGTCCAACCGCCCTCTGGAAAACTCAATGTTAAAAACACGTTTTAGGACCCCCCTTTTTTCTCGGCCCCTGCTTGACGAAACCCCCCCAAACTTTCAGGGGAGGCTCAGAAACAAAATGTGCCATTAAAAAAAATCCTAACTATATATACCTACTGGCGACCGCCAGTAGTTTATATATATATATATATATATATATATATATATATATATATATATATATATATATATATATATATATATATATATATATATATATATATATATATATATATATATATATATATATATATATATATATATATTGCCGGGATCAGCTGCTTCTGGCTTGTGGACCCTCCCGCTGACCTGAGGCACAGCGTCGGCACGGCTGCCTGCGTTTAGCTCAAACGCATCGCTACTTGGATTTCGAGAATCTGCTTTGCTGTGCCCCCCCGCTGGATCGCATCACTGTGGCAGCTCTGTTGTCGGCTTCATGGGAGGTGAGTGCGTCTGTTAAGGCGTGGTGATCGTGTGTTTGGCCGATTGTTTTTTCGATAGAACTACGGGGCACCGATTCCTGTGGGAGACTCCCCCCTCTGTGGCTGTATATCTGTCCAGCTTCTGTTCCACGCTTAGCGGGGTGCGGGATTCGCCTGTTACTGCCAAACAGCTCGCTCTACTCATACTGCAGGATTGGGAATTATACTTATCCCTTATACAAACGTGACTGTGTATTTAACTATCACTATTATGCTATCAAGTGACGCACTCAGAACCAGGGAAGCAACTGCTGAGGCGCGATTTGAAAGCCTCTCTGCAAATATCCCGATTGCTAATGAGGCGACACCAATTACCGCAAACAGTGACGCAAAGACCTTGATCAAGAATCCGGAAAAACTACTGCGAAGCGAGCTTGCTAAGTGGTGGGAGAAAAAATCACTTGAGAAGTACCGAGATGCCAATAGGGTTCCCAGGGGCTTAAGAATTCTTATCGTCCCGACCTATGAGAACCCTGACCCTCTGATGTTACAAGAATGGGCGGACAACAGTTTAAAAAGTTCTATGAATATGGTCAATATTCTGATTAAATACGCCGAGTCTGATCGTGACAAACTGCTGGTAGAAATCGATAAAGTACAAGCATTATTGGAGACAACTGGAGAAACAGACTTTATAGCCAAAAGCAAATCAGAGATTGATATCCGCATTAAAAAACTGGAGGACACCATAATTGATCGGAAAATTACTAAGTTCGCCAGGGACAAAAATGATTATGCTACTGGAAGAATTTTTACTTTCTCACGGAAGTACGACAATTTAAAGCGCAAAGCACTGTCTAATAGCGGAAAACCAGCAGGCGGTCAAACTACCGCCATCAATCAAGCCTCAGGTACACCTATTGACAACAGCGATATTTTGTCAATCAACTCATTAACCTCCAACAGTGAAGACGAAGGAGCCTCAACATCCGCCATCCCCAGCACAGGCAAGAATTACACGGTGGTGGAGGAACTGGGTTTTGTGAACGAGGACCGGCGCTATTCCCTGCGCTCCCGGAATCCTCAAAATCAGGCCGGCAATCAGTCAGCCAGCGCAGGCGCTCAAGGCGGAGAATCCACAAAAAGAAATACTTCGCAAACAAGAACAAACAGTAACTGGCGCAAATAACTAGCACTGTTGACAACACCGTCATTAATCTGTCTGACACTGTTCTCTCTAAGGCGGAAGAACAGCTACTATCTCTTGGCCTCTCATATTGTCCACCGAACAATTTTCCTATAACCAAACTCGGATTGATTTGTACAAATTCATAAGGAAAATCAAACTAATAAAGTACTTCAAACTTGAGGCAAGACGCAAACAAGGTGTGGCAACCGACATTCTTATCAATATGGCACTTCAACTCCAAGTACAAGATAATACTGGCTTGCAAAATCTATATGACTTAGCCTTTGATGACTCTTCTCAAACTGCTCCAACTGTCAGCCAGGTGATCAATGTGAATCGAACAGTGCCGACACCCTTTAAACCCAAATCGACATTCTTTCCTCTCATGCCTCGCGATGCTGTTGATATATTCAGTGATCGTGTCATCATTGAACCTAAAGCTCTTAACAGATCGATCCTGAGCCAGCATAGACAAATCAAATACAACGATCAGCAATATAACCTGCTCATCAACAAACTTAAATCCAACCACAATGTGATTGTCAAGAGTGCTGATAAGGGTGGCAACACTGTTCTTTGGAAGACATCAGACTACATTGAGGAAGCTCAGAGACACTTATCGGATTTATCTTGTTCTTGTTACATTTTGTCATCACAATTCACTATGGTTCAAAGTCAAAATCAGATACGCAAGCAATTGAATACTTGGAAAAGACTTAACCTTATAACCAAAGAAGAATGTAACTATTTAACCAAAGACCATCCTGTGACACCTTATCTATACTTCTTGCCTAAAGTTCACAAACTCATTACCCCTACCCCAGGTCGTCCCATCATATCGGCCATTGGAAGTATGACAGAGATATTTCCAAGTATGTGGACTTTTTTCTTCAGCCCCATGTTGCAAGTCTCCCTTCTTACTTGAAAGACACAACAGACTTTCTAACCAAGATTCGAACTGTTGACTGGTGCAGTGATTATTTGTTTCTAATTTTGGACATTGAATCACTTTATACCTCCATCAATCACCACCATGGTATCAATGCATGTCAATACTATTTGAACACACGTGCCATTTGTTTCAGAGAACATAATTCTATGCTGATTTCAATGATCAAATTGTGCCTAACCTCCAATTTCTTCAGTTTCCAAAACAATACCTACCATCAATTGCGTGGTGTGGCGATGGGCTCGTGTTTTTCCCCCAGCTACTCATGTCTTCATGTGGGTTGGTGGGAGGAACGCGAGCTCAGAACCACACACGCACATTGGTCATCTCACATTGCGCATTACTGGCGCTACATTGATGACATCTGCATCATTTGGAAAGGTACACAGGAAGAAGCCCTTTCATTTGTATCTGACTGTAACGCTAACTCTCTGAATCTGAAATTCACTGCTAATGTAAGTGTTAATGAAGCAGAATTCCTTGATGTGCATCTATTTATCAAAAATAACAAACTTGAGACCAAATTGCATCGCAAGAGCACTGCAGGCAATGCTATCTTACATGCGCGCAGCTCTCACCCAGCACACACCATTCGCAGCATTCCTTATGGTGAATTCATTAGAATTCATAGAATCTGCAGCGATCATGACTCTTTAGTTACGTGCCTTGAGGAATCCAAACAGTGCTTCATAAAAAGAGGCTATTCTAGAACTATTCTTGATCAGGCCTTAGCCAAAGCCTCATCAGTGGATCGAGCTTCACTTCTCACACCCAGTGACACCACCACTGCTAGCACCAACAACACACAGGATGCTACTCATTGTACAGTCAGATTGATTACTACTTTCAGCTCACAGGAGCGTAAGATTAGGCGCATCATTGGCACTGAATGGCCCATTATTCTGACTGACTCTATTCTTGGCCCAATGTTATCTGAAACACCCACAATCACATTCAGACGTGTGCCATCCATGCGTGATGCTCTGGATAGAGCAGCACCTGAAAATCCACCTAAAATCAACAAAATCAACAAAATGGGCTTCTTCAAATGCACATCTTGTCGTGCCTGCAATTTCGCCACAAATACCACTCATTATGTCACTGCGTTTAGCGATGTACCTATCCCGATCAAAGAATATCTGACATGCAGATCCGAGTTTGTTGTTTACAAGCTCAAATGTACATGCAATCTGGAGTACATAGGCAGCACCAAGCTGCCTGTTCATCAAAGAATACTCCAACATATTAGAGCTATTATAAACAGTGACAGTAATTACCCCGTGGCCAGGCATTTTGAGGCAATTCATGACAAAAAGCTGAAAGACTTACAATATACTGTTCTATGCTCAGTACCTCAACCGAGTCGCGGTGGGGACCGCGAAAAACTACTGAGACAACGTGAATCCCAGCTTATCATGTCCCTCGACACTAAGGCCCCACATGGTTTAAATCTGACGGAAGATTTGAAAAGCTTTCTCTAATTTGATCGACATTTGGTTTTGGTCTTGGTTTCTGTCTGCCTCTTTCTTAGACTGTGACTACTTTGATTTTTCCATTTTTTCTTGTTCAAGAAACTGCGTCACCTATTGGTCTTGGTCTACTTTCGCTTATCTGCTCTGATGCTTTCAGCATCTGGTCTATGGAACTTTCCGTCAAAGCATCGGTGTTATTTTAACCCTTGCTTTGTTTTAGTATCTATCCTTTTGCCTCATATGCTATTCTCTTTTGCTTTTCTCTGGACTTCTTTTTACTATTTCACACATTTTTCGGTTGGGCCTTTTTTTCTTTATTTTTACCTCCACATTTACTTTATGGTTATTTTCCATACACATGTATTTTATGTTCTGCACTTCTTTTGCATAACATGACTGATATTATTGCTGGTTCTTTTAGCTGATGTGGTAGCCCTTTAATTAGCTACAGTGATGTGGTTATGTGTATTCAGGCACTATGTCTTGATTTATATGACACGTGTGGTTCATCTTATGTTGCTGGCTCACATTTGCTCCTTCTGGTTAAATTTGGCACATAACACAGATTTTGGCACTATGCCATTATTCCTGCAGTTTGCTTGTTTCTGTGCCTTCACTACAGTATTTGACTAGTACTAAGCCAGTTTTTTGAGCTATTTTTGCCAAACGTCATTGCTTGTATGTTAGCATTCTATAACGTGTCAGCTCTTTGTATTTTTACTCACCCACCACATATTGTTAATATTTGTCCACTTTGCCACTATCAGCTTATTGTCACGCAGCAAAGATTATTGCTTTACAATTATTTATTTTTGAATTTCACTGCTCATGTCATTGCATTTTTCAAAAGCAAAATTTATGTGCACTGTTCTTTTATTTTTCTTGTCTGGGCGTGTTCCCTCAATTAAGCCCCTCCCTGTGTTGTGTATATATACTTTTATTTTTTCTGAGTGCTTGTATGTGAACAAGCTCCCTTGTGGAGTGAAACGCTTCATTTCTGTAATAAACGTTTTTCCTGCATACTCACTCGAGTTGGATCGTTTGTGAGCTCCTCTGTCTGTTTGATGTGGCGTTCTGAGGTCTGCACCCTGCCGTAGCCTGTCATCCATTGACGGGTTGGGATTTCTTCTTCATATATATATATATATATATATATATTACCTACTGGCGGTCGCCAGTAGGTAGTTATAGTTAGGATAATTTTCAATGTTAAATCTCAACATTCTATTTTGAATAACTTTGGCGCCGGTTGACGAATCTGCCTGAAATTTTCAGGAAAATGGTCTCATGGCGGTCCGGTCCTTCCCTGAAAGTTTGGGGGGGATTCGTCAAGCGGGGGCCGAGATAAAAGGGGGGGTCCCAAAACGCGTTTTCCCCATGTTAATTTCCATAGGGCGGTCGATTTCACTTTTAGCTCGAACGGCTGAATGGATTTCCACCAAACTTGGCAAAATTGTAGGGACTGGTAGCCCGATGTGCCTTTGCTATGTCTCAAGATATGTGCTTCAGTGGATTTTGAGAAATTAACCTTCAAAAAAATATATATATCTATAGGCGCTCTCCGGTGCGCGCACCGGAGAGCGCTCCCGGCGCGACACGCGACTTGCGTGCAGAAAGCTGATTGGCTCTCAGTTGTCTGTAAACATTCTAAACAGTCCGGAGCGGCCGCCATCTTGTCTATCGGTAAAATCTAGTCATAAGAGGTGGCAAAAACAAAGGGTGGAATTGACCATAAGGGGGCAGGGTAGACCCCCCCTGACCCCCTAGGTTTGATATGGGGGCCATTAAAGGGTCCCGCGGGGCCTCCCCCCAAATTTTTTTTTTTTCGATTTTCGCGGGGGGAGCGCCTGGTGCGCGCACCGGGGAGCGTATCGAGGAGGGTACTATGGAAAAATAATCACTTCAAAAAATTGTATGTTTATTAATTGTTTTTTTTAAATTTTTTTATTTTATGTAAGTACCTACATGTAGGTACTAATGAAGAGACTTAAATTTAATGTTCACCATCTTCTTTGTAGACATCTTGCATGTTGTTATTGTATTTTTTGTGGTATATGGAATTCATAATATAGTCTGTCTGGAAAGGAGAAACAGATCTTTTAAGCACTCCCTGAGAATTTCTAGGGGATCATGAGTAGTCTATCCTGTTCACTTATGAAAATGAGGTGAAAAATATTCATATGAGATAATATAGTGGGAGAAAGGTAGTAACTATGAGTAAACTTACTATGTAACAGAAAAATAGTTGAACAGTATACTATAAGTCTCACTTTATATTTTAAACATTTTTGGTAATACTTCATGAATTACATATAAAAAAGAATATTGTCTGAAACAATTGAAATTATTAAAGATAAATTTATTCCTCTGATTCTTTTTCGTAATTTAATAAAATTTCTAACATAATATTGTCCGGAATTTCCTCATAATTATATGTACATGATTCAATTTCTTCCAAACATTCTATAAACTGTTCATCCAAAGAGTCATCCATGAAATCAACTTCTTTTTTTTCATCTTCTGGTTTTTCCACCTTTACTTTGATAGAAGTATCATTTGCCTTATTTTCTCCTTCCATTTTCTTTCTGAAAATTGCATATAAATTAACTATATTAGTAGAGCTAGTATACCAGAGAAGCCTAACTCAATCCATAACTATTACAGAGAAGTCTATCTCTATCTCTAACTATTAAAGAGGGATAGCATATCACTAACAGAATATTTTTTAAGAAATAAACTTAACGTGTACAATATACTTCCATAATTAGAAGTTACCTTAGAGAAATTAGTTGAAGTTGTCAGTGAAATTTGTTTTCAAGTGTACTTCAGGAAGCAGTAGTCAAAATGGCTGTGTTTCCCTCTCTTCTTTTATATATATTGTTGTACTTAACCAATCAAACGTCAGGAAATAATCGTAGAAAATGAGAGATACTTTTTAATTGGTTGTAAATTCTAACATTACAAGTGTGTTTTTGTCATGTAATTTACCTCAGGATATTTAGACAGGCCTGTAGCCTAAATGTCTCAATGGAATTTCACCAAATTTGGGCAAATGGTAGGGACTGCTATGTAGTAGGGCCTATTCTATATTTGATGAAAGTGTCTCCAGTGGTTTTTTTGTAAATTGCTTTCCCACCTTTTTTTAACGAGCGCTTAGGGGTGCGCGCTCCTTTACGCGCACTGGCAGCGTTACGGGAGTCCTCCATTTTGTGTTTCGGAACAATCGAGACACAAGATGGAGGGTAAACAATGTTCGGAATGGATAGAAGGGGGAACTGTAGAGACTTCTTGACCCTCTAGGTTTTCTGAGGGGGGCTTAGGAGGCTCATAAACGTAAAAAAAAAAAAAAAAATTCTTTAATTTTTCGCGGGGGTAGCGCCTGGTGCGCGCACCTTTAAGCGTACCCGAAAGCGTACTTTGGTGAAAAATAGTGAAAAAAGTTAGAAAAAAATAAAGGCTTTGAATGATCAGAGTTAGGGTAGCTCTGAAAAGAGCTTTTGGGATCTGTGGTTGATTTAGGTACCTACAAGTAGGTTCCAATACACATTCTTAAATTCAGGAGGAATATTCTATTCCCCTCATCTGAGAAGTGCACTCCATCTCCTCTGTAGATGTCTTGCATGTTGTAACGCAAGTTATTATTGTATAATGAACCCATTCCATAGTCTCTCATGTAAGCAGAAACAGATTTATTTACATGTTTCCGTGCTTTCTCAAATTGTGGACCAAATTGGTTGGACCAGTTCCATTTCTGTCTTTGGCATATATTGGAATATACCAAGGCAGTGTGGGGAAAAAGTATCATCAATTGATGAAAGGTGTCCTTTAATAGCATTTCCAGACCTACCCCAGTTAATGTGCCTAGATCGTTTCCACCACAGTGCACAATTATAAGGTCAGGTTCTGGCAGATGCAAAAAGGTTTTCACCAATGGTATCAATTGGTGACATTTTAATCCTCTGTGGCCAATCCACTTGATTTCCACATTTGATAAATCAAGGTTATGAAAATTTCTGCTAGCTGCATACCTTTGAGCCCAGTGGATGTAGCTATGTCCAATAACCCAAACAGAGTACATGATGTGAGAAGGATCTGGTCCAGTCAGATGAAGTGTGGGAATGAAATGGCAGTTGGAACAGTAGGAGTTCACAAAAAAATAATTGTGGAGTTTCTGTGCTCTTGAATCACAAGCAATGATTGGTGGATTCAGATAGTTGAAAACTGAAAGTTAGGGTGTATGGTTATGTTGTGTGAAAGAAGCAATTTGAATGGTTTAAAAAAAGTCACCAAAAGCAAAAATACCCTGTATAGGCTGCTGTATTGACAGGTCAAACATCCTTGCTGAGTTAATTTGCAACATTGTAAGATAAACTTTTGAACCTTACAGTTCAGTTAGGAGGGAGTTGCTATGGTAACAGATAGAAAGGTTTGAGAGGGGGATGGGTGTTGGTTTGAAAATAGTGAGGGAAGAGTTTTCATTGGTTGAATTAAGGCATATGTGTACAAAGATAGAGATTTTCTATGCCAGTCTTGGTTTCAGTGTATTGAGAGCACACCTTTTCCTCTGTTAAAGAAAAATTGGTGTGTGTGTCTGACACTGTTTTCAATCTCCAAAAGCATTTGTAAAGGTAAGTAATGATTCATTTAATTTAGATAGAGATTTATTTGCTCTATGGAGAATATTTGGAAGCAGATAGTTTTGTTTTAGAAGTGAAATTGTATGTTAGTATATAAGTCCTGCGCAGTGTTTTTTACATGTTATTTAAAAATCGATTTTGGGTGCAAATGAATGGTATTTTTATTTGGCCCTTATTTATGATTGCCATGTGCAACTGATGCATGACTTTAAACATGGGTAATAAGTGACGCACTGGTGGCGCAAGGCTTTCATAAATAAGGCCCTGACTTTGTTTGATGATATTGAGTGGTTGTACTTAGGTTCTGCGCAGTGTTCTTTACATGTTATTGAAAAATCGATTTTTGGGTGCAATTGATTGGTATATGTATTTGGCCCTTATTTATGAATGCCATGTGCAGCTGATGCATGACTTTAAACATGGGTAATAAGTGATGCACTGGTGGCGCAAGGCTTTCATAAATAAGGCCCTGACTTTGTTTGATGATATTGAGTGGTTGTACTTAGGTTCTGTGCAGTGTTCCTTACATGTTATTCAAAAATCGATTTTTGGGTGCAATTGATTGGTATATGTATTTTGCCCTTATTTATGATTGCCATGTGCAGCTGATGCATGACTTTAAACATGGGTAATAAGTGACGCACTGGTGGCGCAAGGTTTTCATAAATAAGGCCCTGACTTTGTTTGATGATATTGAGTGGTTGTACTTAGGTTCTGTGCAGTGTTCTTTACATGTTATTCAAAAATCGATTTTTGGGTGCAATTGATTGGTATATGTATTTGGCCCTTATTTATGAATGCCATGTGCAGCTGATGCATGACTTTAAACATGGGTAATAAGTGACGCACTGGTGGCGCAAGGCTTTCATAAATAAGGCCCTGACTTTGTTTGATGATATTGAGTGGTTGTACTTAGGTTCTGTGCAGTGTTCCTTACATGTTATTCAAAAATCGATTTTTGGGTGCAATTGATTGGTATATGTATTTGGCCATTATTTATGATTGCCATGTGCAGCTGATGCATGACTTTAAACATGGGTAATAAGTGACGCACTGGTGGCGCAAGGCTTTCATAAATAAGGCCCTGACTTTGTTTGATGATATTGAGTGGTTGTACTTAGGTTCTGCGCAGTGTTCTTTACATGTTATTCAAAAATCGATTTTTGGGTGCAATTGATTGGTATATGTATTTGGCCCTTATTTATGAATGCCATGTGCAGCTGATGCATGACTTTAAACATGGGTAATAAGTGACGCACTGGTGGCGCAAGGCTTTCATAAATAAGGCCCTGAGTTTGTTTGATGATATTGAGTGGTTGTACTTAGGTTCTGTGCAGTGTTCCTTACATGTTATTCAAAAATCGATTTTTGGGTGCAATTGATTGGTATATGTATTTGGCCCTTATTTATGAATGCCATGTGCAGCTGATGCATGGCTTTAAACATGGGTAATAAGTGACGCACTGGTGGCGCAAGGCTTTCATAAATAAGGCCCTGACTTTGTTTGATGATATTGATTGGTTGTACATAGGTTCTGTGCAGTGTTCCTTACATGTTATTCAAAAATCGATTTTTGGGTGCAATTGATTGGTATATGTATTTTGCCCTTATTTATGATTGCCATGTGCAGCTGATGCATGACTTTAAACATGGTTAAACATGGGTAATAAGTGACCCACAAAAAGAAAAGCAATTTAAATGGAAAGGAGAGACCCATCAAAAATGTTACTGGTAGAGGAAGAGATAACTCTGTGCATGATAGTAGAAGGAAACAACAGTTTAGGGACATTCGAAATCGAATGTTCCGTAACAGAATAATAGTTAATTTATTGAAAAATATTTAAAAAAAAGGCCAACAGAAAGCGGCATTTTATAAGAAGAAGAAAAATGTAGAGAAAATTATTGATCATGCTTTTGAAATTAAGCGAAAGTTATTTATTTTGGTAATCAATAGAATTAGGAAACTAAGCAAGGTAATTTCTGATTTCAAAACAAAAAGTAGATGGAAGAGAGTAGTAAATCGTACTAACTTTTGTGAAGTTTTTTCCGGAGAATGGATGCATAGTTCAAGTTGTGAGGCATTTTTTAATGAGGAGAGTTATTTTCAGGATAATGATTTGGTGTTTGCAGTTGACACCAGTGGTCGAGCTTATGAAGTGAAGGATGGTTGTCCAGTTGAAAAAGAACAACTTGTGACAACAGAGACAGAAGAGGCGCTAAGTGATGAGGTTTTAGGAAGACGTCCTAAGGGTCCTGTGTACATTTGGAAGTGTAGTTCTATTTGCAGTGTGCGACAGGTTTCCATCAATTTGCTTTGTGATTTTATACGGACATTTAATAAGAAAAGTTTGAAGCAGAAAATAAAGTTGTTGCAAGATTTAGATCCTTGCAGAGTGAGACAAATGACAGGTTTGCGTGGTCATTCACTGTCTTGTCTTTCCAGGAGAGTATGTCAGAGTGTTTTTCATCATTTCAGGATGCTAGCAGTGCATCATAATAAAGTGAGAAAATTAGTGAGAATGTTGTATTATGCTAAGAGTCCAGCAATTATGCTTAAACAATTATGTGCTGCTCTTTTGCATGGTTCTGAAATAGATGTGAAGAATATTTGTGAAGAAATTGAGTTTTGTTACTTTGGTAGTAGAGATGAGAATGTTCAAATTGACCCAGAAGTAGAGGGTTATGTTGAAGATAATATACAGGTTTCTAGTTCAAATAATTTTCAGAAGGAAATTGCCACGTTTCAGATGAAATCAAGTGAGAGGCCTAATTTCACGTGTGTATGTTGTCGACGCACTTATTATAAGAATCAGACTAAGTTAGTGGATTTATATGCAAAAACTGAAAGGGAAAATAATAGTGAATGGAAGGATTTTGCCACATACTTGATGGTAGAAAATTGTTTTGATTTGGGAGTGGACCAACGTGTGTGTACTTATTGTTGTAATAAATTAAATCAAAACCAGATGCCTGCTAGGGCAGTTCATAATAATCTGGAATTGGTTGAGATTCCTTCAGAATTGAAGGATTTAAATACTTATGAATCTATTTTGATTCAAAGTATCCATCCCTTTCAGGCTATTGTAAGAATGGAGCCAAAGACAGGTAAGTTGCCTCCAACAGATTTACAGAGAGGATTAAAGGGAAGAGTTGTTTATTTGCCTCTAGATTTAAACAAAAACATTAACACAATTGGAGTTGAGAAAGTGGAAGAGGAACCTCTGGTTATCTTGGTTAATGGGGTTCCGACAAAGAATAAGAAAATATGGCAAGATTTAGTGGATGTTAGGAAAGTGAAAAATGCAACTTTGTATTTGAAGAAAAATAATAAGTACTATAAGAATGTATATGTAGCAGAAGAGGAAGTAAGTGATGAAGAGGATAGTGTTTTGTGTGCTGGCCAAATTGAGAAAGTAGAGGTGTCTAATAGTGAAGAAATATATGAACATTATAGTGTTCATCCTTTGCATTCCAAGGAAGTCATGGGGAATGCTATTGAGTTGTTTCAAATGAAACAAGCCAAAGGGAGTCCCATTAGTGTTTGGGAGGAAAGTTTGGAAGCTCGGTGTTTCCCACAGCTATTTCCCACAGGTCAAGGAGGAAGATATGATGAGCGACCTCATCAAATTCCAGCGTCTGAATACCGGACTTTACGATTGTATGCAGAAGATCCTAGGTTTCGTCAATGCATTCCCTATTTGTTTCATCTCCTGTTTGAAAGCGATCTGTCAGGACTGTCATATGCAGTGAACCACATTTTAAAAAGTGGTATACAGATGCGAAACATCTCGGCAAGTGACTTTATGCATAAAGTCAATGTCCAAGACAGTATTTTGGATTCTCACTTAATTAATCTCATGGCGTGTCAGCGTGGTACTAATGAGTACTGGTACCGTCGTCATGGTGATTTAAAATGTATGCTGAGGAACTTAGGAACTCCAACATGGTTCCTCACTCTGAGCTGTGCCGAGTATGGCTGGGAAGACTTACTTGAATTTCTACGAGAGGCAAATGGAAATATTGAAAACATTGAATTCAAGACACCTGGAGAACTGTGTTCTTTGGATCCTGTGAATGTATGCAGGTACTTCAATCATAGATTTGAAGCTATGATGTCTTTCATCACAAATAAAAAGAATCCACCTCTTGGAGAGGTGTTGGATTTCTTCTGGAGAAAGGAGTACCAAGCAAGAGGTGCCCCTCATATACATATGTTATTGTGGATCAAGGATGCACCTAAATTTGGAACAGATCCGGATGACTTAGTGATGAATTTCATAGAACAGTATTCTACGTGTGCTGTTCCAAACGCAACGGAGAAGAAAAGCCTAAGAGAACAAGTTCTACGTTTCCAAAGCCATCGTTGTGGAAAGTACTGTCGTCGTAAATTCAGAAACAAGGACAAGTTCTACACCAAATGTCGTTTCAACTTTCCACGACCGGTGATTTCTAAAGGAAGAGTGAACAGTTTGATGTCTTCGCTGCGACATAATGTGACGAGGAAATCACCCAAGAATACATACAATTTGAAAAGGAACGAAGAGTCCAAGTACATCAATGACTACAACCCAGTGATTTTGTCCATGTGGAATGCTAACATGGATATACAGTTTGTGGCTGACAACTGTATGGCTGTGGCTCGGTATGTCACATCTTACATCACCAAAAAAGAAAAGACAGAACTGAAGGATATGTGGGAGGACATTTCCCATGAAAAGAGCCTCAGCAAGAAGTTGTACAGTTTCAGTCTGAAGATGTTGTCGCATCGAGAAATCGGAGCTTACGAATGTTCTGATCGATTGTCTTCAGCAAGTCTCTATGCCAAATCCAGGAGTATCGTTTGGGCGAGTCTTGGTCTTGCTGCAACGCGAAATCGAGTTCTAAAACCTGTCCGGGAAATTGAGTATTTGGCAGAAAAGGAACCAAACAGTACCGACATTTTGAAGACCAACATGTTGGATACATATTATCCAAATCGAAGCAGTCTCCTTGAGAATGCTTGTCTATATGAGGTTCTCCAAAATTATATATTCAAGAGGAACATCAAAGAAGATATTGAGAAAGGAGTGTATGCTGTAATTGGAAGTGAGGGATGCCTGGTCAAGCAAAGAAAATGCCAATTAGTAAACCATCGAAAATTGAGTGGTGAATCTCCAGAAAAAAAGGAGTTTTTCTATTTAGCACTTTTGCAACTTTTCAAGCCTTGGCGTGCAGAAGAGGAACTGCTTGGAGATTTCCTTTGTTACGAAGACTCTTTCAATGCAGCCAAGGAGTCCATAGAATGTACTGCTTTTCCTAAATATCAAGAAATGCTAACTTTGGAAATTGAGCAGGAAGCAACGATTGCAGCCGAGATTGCCAGAGACAGTTCTCAGGACAGTCAGAGTTCTGTTTCATTGAGTCAAGATCCACTTGGAGAACCTATTATCGAAAATGAAGCTGCCACTGCTATGAATGAAGTGGAAAGAGCCATGGCACATGCTCAGGAGGATTCAGTTAACTTAGAAGACTTGGAAAAACAACTCAACGTTGAGCAGAGGAAAATATATGATGAAGTTACCAAGGAAATTGAGCACGGATTAAGTCATGAGAAGAAAGAGTGCTCATGTACATCGTTGAAGCCTGTCCGACTGTACGTGAGTGGAGAAGCGGGAACTGGAAAAAGTTTCCTCATTAAAGCAATTTCTTGTTATTTGCAGGAAAGGACTGAGTCATCGCTGTCTTGTGTTGTCACCGCTCCTACTGGACTGGCAGCACATAACATTAAAGGTATTACTTTGCATCGTCTACTGATGCTGCCGGTGGAGCATGACAACAAATTACAATACCACAAGTTATCTGGGGATGCTTGCTGTGAAGTTTCAAGAGTCTTGAGGAAAATGAAACTACTTATCATTGACGAAGTAAGCATGGTTTCCAATGTCATGCTTGCCTTTGTGCATTTGAGAATGCAAGAAGTACTTAAAACTGAATATGATGTGTTATTTGGTGGCAAACACATCATTGTTTTTGGAGATCTTCTGCAGCTGACACCAGTAAAAGGTCAACCTGTGTTCAAAATACTCACGCATGAAGATACCAGGAAGTGTCTAGGGAGCATTGGCAACGTCAATATATGGTTAAACTTCAATTATGCTGAACTGCATGAAAATATGCGTCAGGCAAAGGATGAAGATTACAAGAATATTCTACAAGATATCAGAATTGGAAAAGTGACCGAGCATGGGAAAGAAGCTTTAAATGCACGATTACTGTCAAATTTATATCCCAAACAAGAGATTGTGCCTGAGAATATTTTTCAGAAAATTACTGAGAAGAAATCCGGGATATGTTTGATGCCAACTCTTGCAGAATGTGCCATCTTCAACAACAAAATGTTGAATTTAGAAAAGCAAGAGATTGTGAAACTTGAAGCCATCGACAAAATAGAGCACATGGGATCAACAATTATTTTGTCAGACAATTTGAAATCAAAATTGGATTCATTAGAGAAGACTATATCTAAAACAGCGGGTTTTGAAAAGACTTTGAATGTGTGTTTAAATTGCCGAATCATTTTGAGAAGGAATTTACATGTAGAAAGAGGTCTGGTGAATGGATCAATGGGTAATGTTGTTGATTTTGAGAAATATAGAAATAGAGATGGAATAGAATTTTTAAGAATTAAATTTGATGGCATTGAGGAAGTACAGCTAATTGGTCGTTGTTCTGCTCGGTTTTTGCTTGTTAAAGACTTATATGTTCGCCGTAAACAGTTTCCTGTTTGCTTGGCATATGCGGTAACAATCCATAAATCGCAAGGTTTAAGTGTAGACAGTGCATTGGTGAATATTGGCAGTTCTGTGTTCAAGGAGGGTATGGCATATGTGGCATTGTCACGAGTTAGAACTTTATCGGGATTGTACTTGATTGACTGTGATGTCACAAACATTTGTGCGGATCTAGATTGTGTTAAGGAATACAATAGGTTAAGAAGAGAGTATGCGCCACATTTGCCTCAATATCCTTTGTTTGAGAAACGTGTGGTAGGCCGGAAACGTAGAAATATCAATAATAGTAGGGAGGTTGTTGCAAAAAGACTAAAAGTCAATGAACCGAAAATTGTTAGCAGAAAGAAAGTGGATTCTGTTGAAGATGTTGTCGGTTTTCAATTTGAAAACAGTTCTGGTGTCAACTGCTATGCAAATGTAGTGGTTAATGTTCTCTTTTCACTAGAGAGTTTAAAAGAACAGATTCTGTTGAATTCAGAACAAATTTTATGCTCTTTGTTGAATTCTGTTTTCGAGAAATGTAGCACTGATCGAACAAAAGTAGAAAGTGTGTCTGAAGTTCGTTATCTGTTAGATGAATGTTCAGGGCAAACAGACTTCTCTGAAAATAATCAGCAAGATTGTCAGGAGTTTTTAATGTATATGCTTGATGTATTGCAAGATGAGGGTGTAGATGTAGATCACCTGTTTGGGCTTTGTTATCAATGGCAGCATGACTGCGAGAACTGTATGGTATCAAGTACTACTAGTGTAGACTCAGAAAGATTTATATATTTAACTTTGCCAGACAGTAAATCAGTGTCCTTTAATAAGCTAATAAATGCAGCGGATCACAACATGGAGTGTACCCAATGTAAATGTGATATGATGTCAACATTATTTATACGTAGATATGGCCAGTATGTCATTTTAATGATCCAACGATGTAGGCCTGATGGTTCAAAATTGTCAACTTTAATAAAAAATGTTGTGGCTTCTCAGCTGTCAATATCAGGGAGGACTTTTGTAACTGTAGCAATTATCTATCACGATGGTCTATCAACAACATCAGGACATTATACAGCTTACTTAAAGTCTAAAAACGGCTGGTCATTCTGCAATGATTCCATTGTAACTTTCAAAAAAAAATTGCCGTTTGACCTTAAAAATTCTTATCTGGTGTTTTTAAAACCAAAATTTTAAGTAGAGGGAATGTAAGTCTGCAATGCTGTCTAGATTAAAAATCCAACTATATAAACCTGATGCAAGTAAGTCTGCATCATAGTAAACAGTAACAGTGTCATAGGAAAAGGAGAACATGAGTGACAAAGAAGAGTAAGATATTAGTAGTCCAGGATTGTGAAAATAATCTCAAATGTTTTCTTTTTGAAAGTTGCGAAAATAGAAAATGTCGGGATTTGATTGGAAGAATTACAAGACTTGCAAATCGCGGCAACATGATTTGGCCTAGTGGAAACATGTGATAGAATGAGAGAAGTCTTTTTTCTATGTTACATATTTTTCGTATCGATGGAGGTTTTCTTTCAGAAACTGGCGGGCTGAAAATATTTATAGCACAACAGAGTGGATGCTGTTTATAGGACATCCTTCGACGTCATTGAAAGTAAGTTAATTTTAAGGAGTTTTGAAATCAGTTTTCTTAGTTTGTATGGGTTTTTTAAACACAGTCATTTTGATTGTGTTTTTTTTCCCCCGCTGTTACATGATGAATACCTTCAAGTCACTGATTTAAGTGAAATTTGATACATTCTGAGAACAGCAAAAATAAACCATTTAACATGTATAATTAATGTTATGCTTTTTGAAATTATGATATATATTTAGAAATGTGAGGTAGATATGGAGAAGCAGAGTCTTCTGTAAGTGTCAATTTTAATGCTTACAGTGCTGTACTTCTAGGTATTGTTTTTTTAAAAAAAAAAGAAATAGGCCTCACCTCAAAGAAAGCTCTTGAAAGCACACATCTTATTTGCATCCTAAAACAATCATTTAAAATGTTTGACACAATTTTATGATGGCTTTACATCTTTTTTGCGCTGTTATTGCATCACTATTGTGAGACATAAGCAATGCAAAAGAAGCATCATGTTTCAAAACAGGCCTCATTTCATCAGCATGAAGATACTGTTTTTTTAAAATAAATATCTTTAGGATTGTGTAGGGGTCGTAGAGAAGTAGAGGTTTCTGTAAATGTCAAAGTTGTTTAAAAACTGTTTCTTCTTGAACCTTTTCCCTTCTTTTTTCTAATTTTTAAATACATGTTTTAATATTTTTGGAAATGTTTGTTCTCTCTTTTACAGATTGAATGTATGACAAATTTGCTTGAAAAGTTAACATGAATTATAAGGTAAATGTTTTCTACTTTTTTAACCTACATTCCACTGCTGATGATGTCACTGACTATGTTATGATTGATGTAATAAATGGGCATGTTTTACTGCAATGGTAGGTCTTCACATCTATTATCTCGTCTGTATTCTTCAACAAGCATAAATTTGATATGCAACCCAGAGTACGGTTCACCTTAAACAAACTTTTAGAGAGGACACACCTTATCGTCACCCTCAATCATTCATTTAATCTATCATATTTAACATCTATTAGTTCTACTGCTTCATTTCTTTAATCTTTACTTTCCTGTGTTTGCTACTTCTCTCCTTCCTTTCTCTATTACTTAATTTTTCTACTCCTTCCAGTATTTTTCTCAGTCCCTCTCTTCTCATCCTTCTTCATTATTATTCACTAATTCTGTCTCTATTAATGTTACTGTTTCTGAATGATCTCCAAAAATTTTTAAAACAAGAACAGTAAGTATAAGGATAGGAAAAGACATTTATGTTACAAGAAAGACAACTATAGGAAGTAAACAGAAAAAACTGTTACTCGCAATCCACTGCTGATGATCTCACTGACCATGTCAAAAATTATGTAATATATGACATGATCAGAAGTGAATTGCGGGTAACAGTATCTTTTCTTTACTCCCTATAGCTGTCTTTTTTGTAACATAACTGTCTGTTTCCTTTCCTTATACTTACTATTCCTTTTTTTAAAAAAAATGTTTTTGGTACGCTCAAAGTACGCGTACCGGAGTGCGAACTGGGAGCGAACTAATAGAAATAGAGCTTGGCAGAGTTCAAAGAATTCTACCAATTTTTTTAATAATGGGGAGGTAGTTCTGAAAAGAACTGTTTTTTTTTGTTTTTGTTGTTTTAAATTTTTTTTATTCGTTTTCTGAACATTTTTTATATTTTTTTGTTTTTTTCTGAACATTTTGTATTTTTTTTTATTTTTTGGGGGGAGGGGGGAAACAAAAATGATTCATCGAAGACGGCTCAACAGGAGCAACAAAAAAAAAAAGAATTTACTTTTTGGGGCGTTTTGGGCACACATGATTGGTGATGGCTCTCATTATAAGGGTAATGCTACTTTCGCGGTAGCAAAGTGTCTGGTTGCACCACACACAGACTTGCTTCACTTCTCCCATGTTGATCTGGATGTTCGGGATCACCTCCCTCGCCTCCGGTCCCGATACCTCCTGAACAACAGATCTTCTTGCCATTTGTGGGGGATTTTGTTGTTGGTCTCGAAGCTGGGCATTACTGTAGTTGTTAGGGTGCCACCGACTCATGTGCCTGTGCATTGTATGATTCCCATAGCTGTACTTTTTGTCTGTGCCCCTTGAAAGACGATAGCCACAAATACGACAAAATACGTATCTAGCATTAACTTTCTTTTGGTCAGCAGGAAATTTAAAAAATTGCCAGATATAATTTTCTTTCCTATTATATCTTCTGGGCTCCTCTGGCAAAAACTCTTGATTTTCTTCCTCTTCTTCCTCTTCTTGATTTTCCTCCTCTTCTATAATTAGTGAAGCAGGTGGTCCTTTCTTCCCATGAGGAGGTGGAGGAGGTGGTGGGGGCACACTGGCTGAAGCAACCATTGAAGCCATTGCTGATGAATCAAAAAGGGTCTTTCTCTCACCAAGATGAAAGTCAGAGTGAGGAAAGAAGGAGGGGTTTTCATCATTTGGGAGAAGGAAAAATTCTAAACCAATGAAAAGTGTTAATTTTATATCACATGACCAAGTATTACATCATTAGGAAACCAAAAGTGAAATGAACCAATGAAAAGTGTTATTTTCGAGTCACATGACCTGCTGTGTTTACGTTTCGCGCTTTGCTCCGCTTTCCGGTCCACTTCCGGGTACGCTAACTTGGCGCGTCCAATGACGTATTACGCGATAACGCAAAACGTCATGCAAACGTAACAGTTACGCTAAAGGAACGTTGACCGGTTCGCGTACTAAGCCGCGGCTTTAAATTGAGCTAACGGGAAGCAGACCAGTTCGCGGACTGGGAGCGGAACAAAAAATTTTTTTTAAAAAAATTGTCTAAAGAACATGAAATATATATTTCAAGATTTAAAGAACAATACATTGTACAGCTACAGATATTAGCTTTTAAAAAACCATTGAAATTCAATGAAAAAACCATAGGTTATAGTCCATATATAGTTAGGAATTTGCATTTACAAAACCTTGAAAATTCACTGAAAAAACCATTGGTTATAGACCATATATAGTTAGGGATTAGCATTTACAAAACCTTAATTTACTCGCACAAAACCATAGAAATTCCATATATAGTTAGAAGCGCTAACTATATATCGCGCACACGCAATCCACTGCTGATGATGTCACATATTACATCATTCATGACATGGTCAGTGACATCACTGATGACATCACTGATGACATCTCAAATGACATCACTGATGACATCACTGATGCCATCTCAAATGACATCACTGTTGACATCTCATTTGACATTACTGATCACATCACTGATGAAATCATTCATGTGATAATACGATGAACCTCTTCAGACTCTAATATAACCTTAGATACAATCAGTGTAAACAGACAGTCACAGACTGTCACTCATCCATGGAGTTACTCACACACCTAGTCAGTCATGCAAAGAATCAATCACACCTCCATTTCCTCAACTATACAGTTGTACAAACTTTACTTATTCAAACATATACTAACACATATTTACTCTCTTATACAATCCCTGATACAAGTTCACAATGATCCATACAGCCACTCACACATTCACTGGCTCTTATGCACAGTTATTTATATATGTCAACTCTCACATGTACTGTGTTTTACATATGTACTTACTTTGACATGTAGCACTGAGATATCCATTCACTCACCAATACACTCATGCACACAGTCAACCGCCCATACAGCTGTTTCCACATGCACTTTTGAAACCATACATCTAGTGAATCAACTGCTCACACATCTATGCACAGAGTCATACACCTCCCAGCCACCCACACACACACTCAGTCTCCCATACAAATACTTGGGCAACCAATCAATAACCCATATAGTTACTCATATAGCTACTTATCAACACATGCAACAGTTTACAGAACAACAGACATAATGATGCACAAATTAAGACAGTTTAGTCACTAACCCATGCACTCAGTGAGACACATTTAATCACTCACTCATACAGTCAGTCATGCACCTACTAAATCCTTCATCCAGACACTTACACATCCACTCATTCTTCAATATATAAGACATATTTTAACTTTACAGAAACATACAGTCACTGGATGTTGTCATCAGTGATGTCATCAGTGATATCATTTGAGATGTCATCAGTGATGTCATCAGTGATGTCACTGACCATGTCATGAATGATGTAATATGTGACATCATCAGCAGTGGATTGCGTGTGCGCGATATATAGTTAGCGCTTCTAACTATATATGGAATTTCTATGGTTTTGTGCGAGTAAATTAAGGTTTTGTAAATGCTAATCCCTAACTATATATGGTCTATAACCAATGGTTTTTTCAGTGAATATATATATATATCATGTCTATGGCAAAATGAAACCCCTCATTTTGTTCCTTTTCAAATTAAATGTATTAAGTGTTACCACTTTATTCCAATGAAGATGACTTCAGGTGTGCCATACTTTTGTCATAAGTAAGACTGTTAGCGTTCTAGTTGTTCTTTAGAACACTCTGGGACATTCTGTCATTGGGCTATAGTTGGGCTACATCTGGCTGATATTTGGGCAACATTTGGGCTCTTTTGTCTCTGGTGGCCATCTTGGGAGACTGCATATCAGAATTTTTTTAATGAAATATAAGAGGATTTGAGAAGTCACTCAAAATGTGCCCTAATTTTTCTTTCTTCAGCAATAATCATAATTTCTATGGCAAAATTAACCCCCTCATTTTGTTCCTTTGCAAATTAAATGTTTTAAGTGTTAACACTTTATTCCAATCAAGATGACTTCAGGCGTGCCATACTTTTGTCATAAGTAAGACTGTTAGCGCTCTAGTTGTTCTTTAGGACACTCTGGGACATTCTGTCACTGGGCTATAGTTGGGCTACATCTGGCTGATATTTGGGCTACATTTGTTTTTTTTGTCTCTGGTGGCCATCTTTGGGCTACATTGGGCTACATTTGGGCTCTAACATATATATAGCCCAAAGTAGCCCAATATATATTTTTCAAAGTTAATTTTTGGAAAAACCACTGGAGCATATATCTTGAGACATAGCAAAGGCACATTGGGGTACCAGTCCCTACAATTTTGCCAAGTTTGGTGGAAATCCATTCAGCCGTTCGGGCTAAAAGTGAGTCCAACCGCCCTCTGGAAAACTCAATGTTAAAAACACGTTTTGGGACCCCCCTTTTTTCTCGGCCCCTGCTTGACGAAACCCCCCCAAACTTTAAGGGGACGCTCAGAAACAAAATGTGCCATTTTCCTGAAAATTTCAGCCAATTCCGTCCATCAACGCCAAAGTTATTCAACATAGAATTTTCAGAAATCCCTATTAAAAAAAATCCTAACTATATATACCTACTGGCGACCGCCAGTAGCTAATATATATATATATATATATAAATATATATATATATATATATATATACATATATATATATATATATATATATATATATATATATATATATATATATATATATATATATATATATATATATATATATATATATATATTCACAGAAAAAACCATAGGTTATAGTCCATATATAGTTAGGAATTTGCATTTACAAAACCTTGAAAATTCAATGAAAAAACCATTGGTTATAGAACATATATAGTTAGGAATTTGCATTTACAAAACCTTATTTTACTCGCATAAAACCATTGAAATTCCATATATAGTTAGATGCGCTAACTATATATCGCGCGCCCGCAATCCACTGCTGATGATGTCACATATTACATCATTCATGACATGGTCAGTGACATCACTGATGACATCACTGATGACATCTCAAATGACATCACTGATGACATCTCAAATGACATCACTGATGACTGTATGTTTCTGTAAAGTTAAAACATGTCTTACATTTTGAAGAATGAGTGGATGTATAAGTGTCTGGATGAAGGATTTAGTAGGTGCATGACTGACTGTATGAGTGAGTGATTAAATGTGTCTCACTAAGTGCCTGGGTTAGTGACTGGGTTTTAATTTGTGCATCATTATATCTGTTGTTCTACAAACTGCTGCATATGTTGATCAGTAGCTATATGAGTAACTGTATGGGTTATTCATTGGTTGTCCAAGTATTTGTATGGGAAACTGACTGTGTGTGTATGGGTGGCTGGGAGGTGTGTGACTCTGTACATAGATGTGTGAGTAGTTGATTCACTATATGTATGGGTTGAAAAGTGCATGTGGAAACAGTTGTATGGGCGGTTGACTGTGCATGAGAGTATTAGTGAGTGAATGGATATCTCAGTGCTACATGTCAAAGTAAGTACATATGTAAAGCACAGTACATGTGAGAGTTGACATATATAAATAACTGTACATAAGAGCCAGTGAATGTGTGAGTGGCTGTATGGATCATTGTGAATAAGTATCAGGGATTGTATAAGAGAGTAAATATGTGTTATTATATGTTTGAATTAGTAAGGTGTGTATAACTGTGTAGTTGAGAAAATGGAGGTGTGATTGATTTTTTGCATAACTGACTAGGTGTGTGAGTAACTCCATGGATGAGTGACAGTCTGTGACTGTCTGTTTACACTGATTGTATCTAAGGTTATATTAGAGTCTGAAGAGGTTCGTGGTATTATCACATGAATGATATCATCAGAGATATGATCAGTCATGTCAAACGAGATGAGTGATGTCATCAGTGATGTCACTGACCATGTCATGAATGATGTAATATGTGACATCATCAGCAGTGGATTGCGGGCGCGCGATATATAGTTAGCGCATCTAACTATATATGGAATTTCAATGGTTTTATGCGAGTAAAATAAGGTTTTGTAAATGCAAATTCCTAACTATATATGTTCTATAACCAATGGTTTTTTCATTGAATTTTCAAGGTTTTGTAAATGCAAATTCCTAACTATATATGGACTATAACCTATGGTTTTTTCTGTGAATTTCATTGGTTTTTTAAAAGCTAACATCTGTAGCTGTAAAATGTATTCTACTTTAAAACCCAAAATATATTTTAGATGTTTATTGATAATTTTTATTGAAATATTTTTTTTCTTCGCTTTCGGTAAGCGAACCGGGAAGCTTTCCGTTAGCTCATCTTGATGCCGCGATCTAGTACGCGAACCGGTAAACGTTACGTTAGCGGAACTGTGACGCGTCGCGGAAGCGCGACGTATCATTGTCGCGAATGCGTCTTATGACGCGCCGCTTTAGCGCTCCCGAAAGTGCTCGGGACCGCGAACCGGAAACGATGCGGGACGCGGCGCGCACCGCGTAACGTGAGCGGAACAAGTCATGTGACTTGTTTATCAAAGTTTTCATTGGTTCATTTCACTTTTGGTTTCCAAATGATGTATGACTAGGTCATGTGACCTAAAAATAACACTTTTCATTGGTTCCGAACTTTTGCTTTTCCAAAATCACGTAAACCCCTTCTTCTTTCCTCACTCTGACTTTCATCTTGGTGAGAGAAAGACCATTTTCCATTTTGATTACAATGGCTTCTATCTTTGCTTCAGCTGGTGGACCCCCACCACCACCTCAACCTCCTCATGACAAGAGAGGACCACCATCTCAATTCATCTCAAACAGAGAGGAGGAAGAAGACGACTTAGAAGAAGAGGACACTGATGAACCTGAATTTATTCAGGAGTTGCCCCGTGTTTCCGGAAGGAAAACAAGTTTCATTTGGCAATTTTTCTCAATTCCTCGAGGGGAGAAGAAGGTTAATGCCAAATATGCCACCTGCCTAATTTGCAAAAAAAGATTATCTCGAGGCACAGAGAAAAAGTATAGTATGGGCAACTATACTATGCATCGCCATATGGTCAGGTGGCATCCATTAAATTACAGCCGGGCAGAGTTAAGGGATCTACAAGATAATCCCCCGACAACTCCTGTGGCCAAATCAACTTCTAATATAAATTTGACTGTAAGAGAGGCACAGGAAACTGTGCCAAACATACAGCCAAACTTCAAGCACATGAAGTTAACGTGCATACATTGTGGTGCTATGCTCTCATGTGGCAACATGAGCGTAAACTTAATAAACTTGGTGTATGAAAACCATAACTGCCCTAACCCACCCAAGCAGTAATTTTTTCTTTGCTCCTGTTGAGCCCTTTTCGATGCCTGTTTTTTTGTTGTTTCCCCTCCATGAAAAACACAAAAAAAACATAAAACTGTTCTAAAAATACAAAAAAAACAAAAAATGTTCAGAAAATAAAAAAAAATAAATAAAACAAAAACATAAAAAAAAAGTTCTTTTCAGAACTACCTCCCCTTTCAAATAAAATTGCTAGAATGTTTAACACTCTAGCAAGCTCTATTTCTTTTGGTTCGCTTCAAGTCCGCTGCCCGGTTCGCGAACTTGAAGCGAACCAAAAAAATATTTTTAAAAAAAAAAGAAGAGTTAGTATAAGGGAAGTAAACAGAGAGTAATGTAAAAAGAAAGACAGCTATAGAGAGTAAATCAGAGATAGTGTTTAATAGATCTATTTATTAATTCAGGATGACGATAAGGTGTGATGTCTCGTGAGGTTTGTTTAAGGTGAGACCTACTCAGGGTTACAGATCAATTTTACACTTGTTGAAGAATACAGAGCAGATAAAGCATGTGAAGGCCTACCAATGAAGTAAATCATGTCCTCTTATTACATCATTCATGACATGGTCAGTGACATCATCAGCAGTGCATTGCGGGTAAAGAGAGTAGAAAACATTTACCTTATAATTCTTGTTACCTTTTTTAAATATTTTTTCATACTTTCAATCTGTAAAAGAGAAAACAAACATTTCCAAAAATATTACTACATGTATTTAAAAATTACAAAAGAAAAGGGAAAAGGTTCAAGAAGAAACACTTTTTCAACAATTTTGACATTTACAGAAGCCTCTGCTTCTCTACGTCCCCTACACAATCCTAAAGATATATATTTTAAATAAACAGTATCTTCATGCTGATGAACTGAGACCTATTTTGGAACATGGTACTTCTTTTGCACTGCTGATGTCTCACAATAGTGATAAAATAGCAGCGCAAAAAAGATGTAAAGCCATCATAAAATTGTCTCTAATATTTTAAATGATAGTTTCAGAATGCAAATAAGATGTGTGCTTTGAAGAGCTTTCTTTGAGGTGAGACCTATTCCTTTTTTTAAAAAAAACAGTACCCGGAAATACAGCACTATAAGCATTAAAATTGACACTTACAGAAGACTCAGTTTTTCCATATCTACCTCACATTTCTAAATGTATATCATAAGTACAAACAGAAGAACATTAATTATACATGTTATATGGTTTATTTTTGCTGTTCTCAGAATGTATCAAATTTCACTTAAATCAGTGACTTGAACGTATTCATCATGTAACAGCGGGGAAAAAAAAACACAATCAAAATGACTGTGTTTAAAAAACCCATACAACCTAAGAAATCTGATTTCAAAACTCCTTAAAATTAACTTACTTTCAATGACGTCGAAGGATCTCATATGAACAGCATTCACTCTGTTGTGCTATAAATATTTTCAGCCCGCCACTTTCTGAAAGAAAACCTCCATCGATACGAAAAATATGTTACATAGAAGAAAAGACTTCTCTCATTCTATCACATGTTTCCACTAGGCCAAATCATGTTGCCGCGATTCGCTACTCTTGTAATTCTTCCAATCAAATCCCGACATTTTCTATTTTCGCAACTTTCAAAAAGAATACATTTAAGATTATTTTCACAATCCTGGACTACTAATATCTTACCCTTCTTTGTCACTCATGTTCTCCTTTTCCTATGACACTGATACTGCTTACTATGAAGCAGACTTACTTGCATCAGGTTTATATAGTTGGATTTTTAAATTGACATTATAATTAAAAGTTTTGGACCAATAATCTAGACAGCATTGCAGACTTACATTCCCTCTACTTCATGAACCTTTTGCAATTCTTCACAGGAAATCCCGAGATTCTTTCATTAAAATTTTGGTTTTAAAAACACCAGGTAAGAATTTTTAAGGTCAAACGGCAATTTTTTTTTGAAAGTTACAACGGAATCATTGCAGAATGACCAGCCGTTTCGAGACTTTAAATAAGCTGTATAATGTCCTGATGTTGTTGAAGGACCATCGTGAAAGATAATTGCTACAGTTACAAAAGTCCTTCCTGATATTGAAAGCTGAGAAGCCACACAATTTTGTATTAAAGTTGACAATTTTGATCCATCAGGCCTACATCGTTGAATCATTAAAATGACATACTGTCCATATCTACGTATAAATAATGTTGACATCATTTCAGATTTACATTGGCTACACTCCATGTTGTGATCCGCTGCATTTACTAGCTTATTAAAGGAGACTGATTTACTGTCTGGCAAAGTTAAATATATAAATCTTTCTGAGTCTACACTAGTAGTACTTGATACCCTACAATTCTCGCAGTCATGCTGCCATTGATAAGAAAGCCCAAACAGGTGATCTACATCTACACCGTCATCTTGCAATACATCAAGCATATACATTAAAAACTCCTGACAATCTTGCTGATTATTTTCAGAGAAGTCTGTTTGCCCTGAACATTCATCTAACAGATAACGAACTTCAGACACACTTTCTACTTTTGTTCGATCACTGCTACATTTCTCGAAAACAGAATTCAATAAACAGCATAAAATTTGTTCTGAATTCAACAGAATCTGTTCTTTTAAACTCTCTAGTGAAAAGAGAACATTAACCACTACATTTGCATAGCAGTTGACACCAGAACTGTTTTCAAATTGAAAACCGACAACATCTTCAACAGAATCCACTTTCTTTCTGCTAACAATTTTCGGTTCATTGACTTTTAGTCTTTTTGCAACAACCTCCCTACTATTACTGATATTTCTACGTTTGCGGCCTACCACACGTTTCTCAAACAAAGGATATTGAGGCAAATGTGGCGCATACTCTCTTCTTAACCTATTGTATTCCTTAACACAATCTAGATCCGCACAAATGTTTGTGACATCACAGTCAATCAAGTACAATCCTGATAAAGTTCTTACTCGTGACAATGCCACATATGCCATACCCTCCTTGAACACAGAACTGCCAATATTCACCAATGCACTGTCTACACTTAAACCTTGCGATTTATGAATTGTTACCGCATATGCCAAGCAAACAGGAAACTGTTTACGGCGAACATATAAGTCTTTAACAAGCAAAAACCTAGCAGAACAACGACCAATTAGCTGTACTTCCTCAATGCCATCAAATTTAATTTTTAAAAATTCTATTCCATCTCTATTTCTGTACTTCTCAAAATCAACAACATTACCCATTGATCCATTTACCAGACCTCTTTCAACAAGTAAATTTCTTCTCAAAATGATTCGGCAATTTAAACACACATTCAAAGTCTTTTCAAAACCCGCTGTTTTAGATATAGTCTTCTCTAATGAATCCAATTTTGATTTCAAATTTTCTGACAAAATAATTGTTGATCCCATGTGCTCTATTTTGTCAATAGCTTTAAGTTTCACAATCTCTTGCTTTTCTAAATTCAACATTTTGTTATTGAAGATGGCACATTCTGCAAGAGTTGGCATCAAACATATTCCGGATTTCTTCTCAGTAATTTTCTGAAAAATATTCTCAGCCACAATCTCTTGTTCGGGATATAAATTTGAAAGTAATCATGCATTCAAAGCTTCTTTTCCATGCTCGGTCACTTTTCCAATTCTAATATCTTGTAGAATATTCTTGTAATCTTCATCTTTTGCCTGACGCATATTTTCATGCAGTTCAGCATAATTGAAGTTTAACCATATATTGACGTTGCCAATGCTCCCTAGGCACTTCCTGGTATCTTCATGCGTGAGTATTTTGAACACAGGTTCTCCTTTTACTGGTGTCAGCTGCAGAAGATCTCCGAAAACAATGATGTGTTTGCCACCAAATAACACATCATATTCAGTTTTAAGTACTTCTTGCATTCTCAAATGCACAAAGGCAAGCATGACATTGGAAACCATGCTTACTTCGTCAATGATAAGTAGTTTCATTTTCCTCAAGACTCTTGAAACTTCACAGCAAGCATCCCCAGATAACTTGTGATATTGTAATTTGTTGTCATGCTCCACCGGCAGCATCAGTAGACGATGCAAAGTAATACCTTTAATGTTATGTGCTGCAAGTCCAGTAGGAGCGGTGACAACACAAGACAGCGATGACTCAGTCCTTTCCTGCAGATAGCATGAAATTGCTTTAATGAGGAAACTTTTTCCAGTTCCCGCTTCTCCACTCACATACAGTAGGACAGGCTTCAACGATGTACATGAGCACTCTTTCTTCTCATGACTTAATCCATGCTCAATTTGCTTGGTAACTTCATCATATATTTTCCTCTGCTCAACGTTGAGTTGTTTTTCCAAGTCTTCTAAGTTAACTGAATCCTCCTGAGCATGTGCCATGGCTCTTTCCACTTCATTCATAGCAGTGGCAGCTTCATTTTCGATAATAGGTCCTCCAAGTGGATCTTGACTCAATGAAACAGAACTCTGACTGTCCTGAGAACTGTCTCTGGCAATCTCGGCTGCAATCGTTGCTTCCTGCTCAATTTCCAAAGTTAGCATTTCTTGATATTTGGGAAAAGCAGGACATTCTATGCTATCCTTAGCAGCAGTGAAAGAGTCTTCGTAACAGAGGAAATCTCCAAGCAGTTCCTCTTCTGCACGCCAAGGCTTGAAAAGTTGCAAAAGTGCTAAATAGAAAAACTCCTTTTTTTCTGAAGATTCGCCACTCAATTTTCGATGGTTTACTAATTGGCATTTTCTTTGCTTGACCAGGCATCCCTCACTTCCAATTACAGCATACACTCCTTTCTCAATATCTTCTTTGATGTTCCTCTTGAATATATAATTTTGGAGAACCTCATATAGACAAACATTCTCAAGGTGACTGCTTCGATTTGGATAATATGTATCCAACATGTTGGTCTTCAAAATGTCGGTACTGTTTGGTTCCTTTTCTGCCAAATATTCAATTTCCCGGACAGGTTTTAGAACCCGATTTCGAGTTGCAGCAAGACCAAGACTCGCCCAAACAATACTCCTGGATTTGGCATAGAGACTTGCTGAAGACAATCGATCTGAACATTCGAAAGCTCCGATTTCTCGATGCTACAACATCTTCAGACTGAAACTGTACAACTTCTTGCTGAGGCTCTTTTCATGGGAAATGTCCTCCCACATATCCTTCAGTTCTGTCTTTTCTTTTTTGGTGATGTAAGATGTCACATACCGAGCCACAGCCATACAGTTGTCACCCACAAACTGTATATCCATGTTAGCATTCCACATGGACAAAATCACTGGGTTGTAGTCGTTGATGTACTTGGACTCTTCGTTCCTTTTCAAATTGTATGTATTTTTGGGTGATTTCCTCGTCACATTATGTCGCAGTGAAGACATCAAACTGTTCACTTTTCCTTTAGAAATCACCGGTCGTGGAAAGTTGAAACGACATTTGGTGTAGAACTTGTCCTTGTTTCTGAATTTACGACGACAGTACTTTCCACAACGATGGCTTTGGAAACGTAGAACTTGTTCTCTTAGGCTTTTCTTCTCCGTTGCGTTTGGAACAGCACACGTAGAATACTGTTCTATGAAATTCATCACTAAGTCATCCGGATCTGTTCCAAATTTAGGTGCCTCCTTGATCCACAACAACATATGTATATGAGGAGCACCTCTTGCTTGGTACTCCTTTCTCCAGAAGAAATCCAACACCTCTCCAAGAGGTGGATTCTTCTTATTTGTGATGAAAGACATCATAGCTTCAAATCTATGATTGAAGTACCTGCATACATTCACAGGATCCAAAGAACACAGTTCTCCAGGTGTCTTGAATTCAATGTTTTCAATATTTCCATTTGCCTCTCGTAGAAATTCAAGTAAGTCTTCCCAGCCATACTCGGCACAGCTCAGAGTGAGGAACCATGTCGGAGTTCCTAAGTTCCTCAGCATACATTTTAAATCACCATGACGACGGTACCAGTACTCATTAGTACCACGCTGACACGCCATGAGATTAATTAAGTGAGAATCCAAAATACTGTCTTGGACATTGACTTTATGCATAAAGTCCCTTGCCGAGATATTTCGCATCTGTATACCACTTTTTAAGATGTGGTTCACTGCATATGACAGTCCAGACAGATCGCTTTCAAACAGGAGATGAAACAAATAGGGAATGCATTGACGAAACCTAGGATCGTCTGCATACAATCGTAAAGTCCGGTATTCAGACGCAGGAATTTGATGAGGTCGCTCATCATATCTTCCTCCTCGACCTGTGGGAAATAGCTGTGGGAAACACCGAGCTTCCAAACTTTCCTCCCAAACACTAATGGGACTCCCTTTAGCTTGTTTCATTTGAAACAACTCAATAGCATTCCCCATGACTTCCTTGGAATGCAAAGGATGAACACTATAATGTTCATATATTTCTTCACTTTTAGAGGCTTCTACTTTCTCAATTTGGCCAGCACACAAATCGCTATCCTCTTCATCACTTACTTCCTCTTCTGCAACATATACATTCTTATAGTACTTATTATTTGTCTTCAAATACACTGTTGCCTTTTTGACTTTCCTAACATCCACTAAATCTTGCCATATTTTCTTATTCTTTGTCGGAACCCCATTAACTAAGATAACCAGAGGTTCCTCTTCCACTTTTTCTATTCCAATTGTGTTAATGTTTTTGTTCAAATCTAGAGGCAAATAAACAACTCTTCCCTTTAATCCTCTCTGTAAATCTGCTGGAGGCAACTTCCCTGTCTTTGGCTCCATTCTTACAATAGCCTGAAAGGGATGGATACTTTGAATCAAAATACATTCATAAGTATTTAAATCCTTCAATTCAGAAGGAATCTCAACCAATTCCAGATTATTATGAACTGCCCTAGCAGGCATCTGGTTTTGGTTTAATTTATTACAACAATAAGTACACACACGTTGATCCGATCCTAAATCAAAATAATTTTCTACCATCAAGTATGTGGCAAAATCCTTCCATTCACTATTATTTTCCCTTTCACTTTTTGTATATAAATCCACTACCTTAGTCTGATTCTTATAATAAGTGCGTCGACAACATACACAAGTGAAATTAGGCTTCTCACTTGATTTCATCTGAAAAGTGGCAATTTCCTTCTGAAAATTATCTGTACTGGAAACCTGTACATTATCTTCAACATTACCCTCTACTTCAGGGTCAATTTGAACATTCTCATCTTTACTACTAAAGTAACAAAACTCAATTTCTTCACAAATATTCTTCACATCTATTTCAGAACCATGCAAAAGAGCAGCACATAATTGTTTAAGCATAATTGCTGGACTCTTAGCATAATACAACATTCTCACTAATTTTCTCACTTTATTATGATGCACTGCTAGCATCCTGAAATGATGAAAAACACTCTGGCATACTCTCCTGGAAAGACAAGTCAGTGAATGACCACGCAAACCTGTCATTTGTCTCACTCTGCAAGGATCTAAATCTTGCAACAACTTCATTTTCTGCTTCAAACTTTTCTTATTAAATGTCCGTATAAATTCACAAAGCAAATTGATGGAAACCTGTCGCACACTGCAAATAGAACTACACTTCCAAATGTACACAGGACCCTTAGGACGTCTTCCTAAAACCTCATCACTTAGCACCTCTTCTGTCTCTGTTGTCACAAGTTTTTCTTTTTCAACTGGACAACCATCCTTCACTTCATAAGCTCGACCACTGGTGTCAACTGCAAACATCAAATCATTATCCTGAAAATAACTCTCCTCATTAAAAAATGCCTCAGAACTTGAACTATGCATCCATTCTCCGGAAAAAACTTCACAAAAGTTACTACGATTTACTACTCTCTTCCATCTACTGTTTGTTTTGAAATCAGAAATGACCTTGCTTAGTTTCCTAATTCTATTGATTACCAAAATAAACAACTTTCGCTTAATTTCAAAAGCATGATCAATAATTTTCTCTACATTTTTCTTCTTCTTATAAAATGCCGCTTTCTGTTGGCCTTTTTTAATATTTCTTAATAAATTAACTATTATCCTGTTACGGAACATTCGTTTTCGAATGTCCCTAAACTGTTGTTTCCTTCTACTATCATGCACAGAGTTATCTCTTCCTCTACCAATAACATTTTCGATGGGTCTTTCCTTTCCATTTAAATTACTCTTCTTTTTCTGAACTGAAACATTTTGGCGAAAAATACTTTTTTTACTAAAAATATTTTTTAAGAATGATTTTGTGCTCTTACCCGGAGCTTTCTTGGTGTTTTGATAAGTATTTGGGGAAGAGGACTGCTGCAATAAAACATCATCCTGCTGTCTTTGACGTTTTCTAGCCTTTCTAATTCTATTTTTCGTAGGCATTTTTCAAATTTAAAAAAGATCTGCAGTTGAATCTGTGGAAAAATATAATAAAAAATGTTATTAACCACTATTACCAAACAGTACATGAATAACAGTCATCAAAAACTTAACGCCCTACTTATTATTTAACATAGAAAATCTTTTGCACCAGCACTGCATCACAAGGACATTTTCAGTCATTTCCTCTTGAATGCAGGTATACAATTGATTTATGTGCTGTGTTTAAAAACGATTTTTTGAAATCAATTACATTTCTGGATATGTACTGCTAGAGCTTTATAGGTTGCTTTGGGTCATATTTATAAGGCATATGAGTGTCTATAATGTTATTTTTCCTTTTTAAATGGAAAGCATTCTTCATGGTGCAAGTTTCTTATAAATACGCTCCCACCTGCGAAACGGAACTTTGCGATGCGAAGCTGATTGCCTCCCCGGTGTCTGTCAACATTCTAAACAGACCGGAGCGGCCGCCATCTTATCTCTCGGTAGGATCGAGAGAGAAGAAGAGGTGAAAAACGAAGGGGGAATTTAATGAAAGGGGGCAAGGTATACCCCTCTTGACCCCCTAGGAATGTTGTTGGGGTTTTTAAAGGGTCCCGTGGGGAAAATAAAAAAAATATATTTTTCACGGTAGAAGCGCTTTCCGAACACCGAACTGGGCCGCAAACTGCTGGCGAAACGGGAATAGGTATAAGGGGGTGCGGGAGACCATTTTGTGCTTCGTTTTAATTAAATTACTAAGTATAAGGGGGTGCGGGAGACGTATCCTAATCCCTTATATTTTCTGAGGGTGGCTGAGAAGGCTCATATATGTTGATACATGTGTTCCAGCGGCTGTGCGTGAGCTTTTTTTTTTCTTTGCTGCGTCACGTCTGTTAACGTTCGATTCGAAGGAAATCAGGAAGTGTTGACAACCAATTTGTCAGTGCGATAAAATATTTCGTTATAAATGAATCCTTATTGATAAACATTGTCTGCGCCATCTTGTCTTTTTTACAATGCCACAATTTTGTCGTGCACTGTAGCCATTTTAGATGCCAGGCCGGTCCCAGGCTATCACCTAGCCCCAGCTGTAGAGAATCCACACATACCAACCCTCCCGATTCAGGCGTCAGACTACTGATTTCAGTGCTACTCTCCCGCCTCCCGATTCCTGCAACCAAAAACGCGGGGGTATATTACCAACCACTAGCGATAACTTCTTTAGAGACAAAAATTATCGCCGCACATCGGCGATTTTTATCGCAGATAAACCTTGCTATTAGCAAGGTTTATCGCAAATGCGATAAAAAACGGCCGCAATGCATGAATATCGCTGAAAAGTCAGCAATATTCATGCATTATCCAGCAAATGCTCTTAGCCATGTTATCCACCTCTCATTGGATAACATGGCTAAGAACTGCTCGCAAATGCGATAAGAAGCGGCCGCAATGCATTAATATTGCTGAAAAGTCAGCGATATTCATGCATTATCCAGCATATGCTTTTAGCCATGTTATCCACCTCCCATTGGATAACATGGCGAAGAACTGCTCACAAATGCGAAAAAAAACGGTCGCAATGCATGAATATCGCTGAAAAGTCAGCGATATTCATGCATTATCCAGCAAATGCTCTTAGCCATGTTATCCACTTCCCATTAAATAACATGGCTAAGAACTGCTCAGGGCTCCATGAGGAACGCTTTCCATTTAAAAAGGAAAAAATAACATCATAGAAAAGAATCGTTTTTAAACACAGCATATAAATCAATTGTATACCTGCATTCAAGAGGAAATGACTGAAAATGTCCTTGAGACACATGAAAGCGTTTTCTGGAATGCCCTAGCACCATTTTTTCGACATTATTAACATGGCTATGTAACTCCCATAATCAAAATCTAAATTTGCCAAGCGCACGTGGGAGCGTATTTACAAGACACTTGCCCCATGAGGAATGCTTTCCATTTAAAAAGGAAAAATAACATCAAAGACACTCAAATGCCTTATAAATATGACCCAAAACAACCTATGAAGCTCTAGCAGTACATATGCAGAAATGTAATTGATTTCAAAAATTATTTTTATAAACAACATATCTGTTTCAGCTTACATAAGAGACCATGGACTGGGCTTCATATACAACAATAACTTGTATAACTGCATTCCAGAATGCTACACCGAATATGCAATTACAATTTCTCTAAGTAACAAAATCTATTTCTATATCACTACAGACAAAGCCACAGTTTAAAAACACAGCTTTCTTCATCATTTTCTCCTTAATTCATACTATTCTCTATCTAAAATAAATAAATCTTTTCTCACCTTAGCAAATACTTTTTGAGTTTTGAAAACAGTCTCAGAAATACACCAAATTGTCTTCAGCAGAAGAAAAAGGATGCACTCCAGAGTCTGCAGCTATTGAAAGCACAGAAATACAGATATTCATTTCACATATCTCTCATATTAGCCAATCATAACTCTTCCCTCACTTTTTTCAAATCAAAACCCTTCCCCCCTCTGCCCTCTCTGCCTTTTTTCCATAGCAACCACCTCCTGGAAGACCTCTCATGTTTGCAAATTCACACAACAATGTTTCAATTGAACTCTGAACTCTCAGTGCACCTGCGTATCCAGTGCAATCTTTCATTAAAAGTTTCTTCCTTGACCATTCAAATTACATCTTTCAAAGAACACATCCATGCACCCTAACTTTCTGTTTTCAGAAATGGAAATACACCAATCACTGCTAATGAATCATTAGCATTGGAAATCCACAGTTTTTTTTCTTTACAAACTCCTACTGTTTCAACTGCCCTTTCATTACCACACTTCATCTGACTGCAGCACAACCTTCTCCCACCATGTTTAACGTCTGGATTGTTGGACATAGTTACATCCACTGGGCTCAAAGGTATGCTGAGAGCAGAAATTTACACAACCTCAATTTACAAGATGTGGAAATTAAGTGGTTGGGCCAAAGAGGATTAAAATGTCACCAATTGATACCATTGGTGAAAACCTTTATGCATTTGCCAAAACCTGACCTGTTAATTGTGCACTGTGGAGGTAATGATTTGGGCACTTTGACAGGGGTAGGTCTGGAAATGCTTTTAAAGGACACCTTTGAGCAATTAATGGCACTTTTTCCTCAAACTGCCTTGGTATATTCCAATATATGCCAAAGACAGAAATGGAGGTGGTCCAACCAATTTTGTCCACAAATTGAGAAGTCGAGGAAGCATGTAAACAAATCTGTTTCAGCTTTCATGAGAGACCATGGAATGGGCTCCCTGTACAACAATAACTTGCGTTACTACATGCAAGATATCTACAGAGGAGATGGAGTTCACTTCTCAGATGAGGGCAACAGAATTTTCATTCTGAATTTAAGAATGTGCATTGGTACCTACTTATAAGTACCTAAATGTACCATAAACCCAAAAGCTCTTCTCAGAGCTACCCTTCATCTAATCACTCACAATTATTATTTTTTTCTAACTTTTTTCACTAATTTTCCACAAAATACGCTCCCCGGTTCGCTAACCGAAAGCTAACCTCGCGGAATTTTTAAAAAAAATGTTTTTTTTCCGCACATTTAAGCCTCCTCAGCCACCCTCAGAAAACCTAGGGGGTCAAGATAAGTCTACCGTGCCCCCTTCTACACATTCTGAACATTATTTGCCCTCCATCTTGTATCTTAATGCGACCGAAACACAAAATGGTGGACTCCCGTGACGCTTAAGGTTCGCTAACCGGGCCGCTTTCCAGAAAGCGGTCCTAAAAAAAGGTGGGAAAGTAATTAGCAAAAAAACGACTAGAGACACTCTCACCAAATATAGATTAGCTCAAACTACATAACAATCCCTTTCATTCTCACAAATTTGATTGAAATTTCATTTAGCCATTTAGCCTGTAGACCTATCTAAATACCGTGAGGTAAATTACTTCACAAAACACATCTAAAATATTGGAATTGACAACCAATGAAAACTTTACTTTCATTTACAATTTTTATTACCTGACATTTGATTGGTTATATACCTGAATATATATAAAGGAAGAGAAGGAAACACAGCCATTTTCACTGCTACTTCCTGAACTACATTTCAAGAGCCTTTTCACCTCCCTGTAAAGTTATTTGATAATTTGTAAGTGGCACTTTAAATTAATTTGTAAAAACGCTTATTGATAATTATTTACTGTCCCCCTGCTATAGTTATAGATACAGATAACCTCCTCTGTTACATTTATTGATTGACTTACACTTCTCTGCTATAATTACGAATTTACTTACTTTAACTTCACTGTTAAAAAAACAGAACTACATGTCTGAACTTAAACCCAACAGTGCCCTAACTCTTCTAATATAATTATTTTTTTTATGCAATTTACAGCAAAAAAATGGAAGGGGAGCAAGAAAAAACTAATGTTTCCTTCGAGATTACATCCGAAGACATAACTGAAGAAAATGTGGATGAAGATTTTATGGATCAATCTTTTGACGAACAATTTATTCAAACCTTACAAGAGACAGAAACATCCATGTTTGACGAGATACCAGATGATATAATGCTGGAAGTTTTAATGAACTATGAAAATAATAAATAAATTTTTTTTAAATCAAAATAAATAAATAAATAAAAAAACGAACAAAAACAACAAATAATTAACATACAGTATTAGAAAAGTCTATCATTCTTTTATCCTTAAAGTACGCTACCCAGAACGCTTTCCGGTTCGCGAACTTGGCGCTTACCACGCAAAAAAATATATATATATTTTTTTTTTTTTGGACCCTCCTAGGCCCTTTTAAAACCTCCACATAAAACCTAGGGGGTCAACGAGGATCTACTATGCCCCCTTATGGTAATTTCCCCCTTTGTTTTGGCCTCCTCTTGTCTCTCGATCCTACCGAGAGACAAGATGGCGGCCGCTCCGGACTGTTTAGAATGTTGACAGACACCGGAGGGCCAATCAGCTTCGCATCGCAAAGCTCCGATACGCGAAAAGTTCGCTAACCGGATCGCTGCCCGGAGCGCTGTTACAGATATATATCTTGATTTAAACGTTAATTTCTCAAAATCCACTGAAGCACATATATTGAGACCTAGCAAAGGCACATCGGGCTAACAGTCCCTACAATTTTGCCAAGTTTCGTGAAAATCCATTTAACCGTTCGGGCTAAAAGTGAGTCCAACCGCCCTATGGAAATTAACATGGGAAAAACGCGTTTTGGGACCCCCCTTTTTTCTCGGCCCCCCCTTGACGACCCCCCCCAAATTTTCAGGGGCTGCTCAGACACAAAATGTGCCATTTTCCTGAAAATTTCAGCCAATTCCGTCCACAAACGCAAAAGTTATTAGACATAGAATTTTCAGAAATGCCATAGAGAAAAAATCCTAACTATATATACCTACTGGCGACCGCCAGTAGGTAATATATATATATATATATATATATATATATATATATATATATATATATATATATATCATGTCTATGGCAAAATGAAACCCCTCATTTTGTTCCTTTTCAAATTAAATGTATTAAGTGTTACCACTTTATTCCAATCAAGATGACTTCAGGTGTGCCATACTTTTGTCATAAGTAAGACTGTTAGCGTTCTAGTTGTTCTTTAGAACACTCTGGGACATTCTGTCATTGGGCTATAGTTGGGCTACATCTGGCTGATATTTGGGCTACATTTGGGCTCTTTTGTCTCTGGTGGCCATCTTGGGAGACTGCATATCAGAATGTTTTTAATGAAATATAAGAGGATTTGAGAAGTCACTCAAAATGTGCCCTAATTTTTCTTTCTTCAGCAATAATCATAATTTCTATGGCAAAATTAACCCCCTCATTTTGTTCCTTTGCAAATTAAATGTTTTAAGTGTTAACACTTTATTCCAATCAAGATGACTTCAGGTGTGCCATACTTTTGTCATAAGTAAGACTGTTAGCGCTCTAGTTGTTCTTTAGGACACTCTGGGACATTCTGTCACTGGGCTATATTTGGGCTACATTTGTTTTTTTTGTCTCTGGTGGCCATCTTTGGGCTACATTGGGCTACATTTGGGCTCTAACATATATATAGCCCAAAGTAGCCCAATATATATTTTTCAAAGTAAATTTTTGGAAAAACCACTGGAGCATATATCTTGAGACATAGCAAAGGCACATCGGGGTACCAGTCCCTACAATTTTGCCAAGTTTGGTGGAAATCCATTCAGCCGTTCGGGCTAAAAGTGAGTCCAATCGCCCTATGGAAAACTCAATGTTAAAAACATGTTTTGGGACCCCCCTTTTTTCTCGGCCCCCGCTTGACGAAATCCCCCCAAACTTTCTGGGGACGCTCAGAAACAAAATGTGCCATTTTCCTGAAAATTTCAGCCAATTCCGTCCATCAACGCCAAAGTTATTCAACATAGAATTTTCAGAAATCCCTATTAAAAAAAATCCTAACTATATATACCTACTGGCGACCGCCAGTAGGTAATATATATATATATATATATATATATATATATATATATATATATATATATATATTACCTACTGGCGGTCGCCAGTAGGTATATATAGTTAGGATTTTTTCTCTATGGGATTTTTGAAAATTCTATGTCTAATAACTTTGGCGTTTGTGGACGGAATTGGCTGAAATTTTCAGGAAAATGGAACATTTTGTTTCTGAGCAGCCCCTGACAATTTGAGGGGGTTTCATCAAGGGGGGGCCGAGAAAAAAGGGGGGTCCCAAAACGCATTTTTCCCATGTTAATTTCCATAGGGCGGTTGGCCTCACTTTTAGCTCGAACGGCTGAATGGATTTGCACGAAACTTGGCAAAATTGTAGGGACTGTTAGCCTGATGTGCCTTTGCTAGGTCTCAATATATGTGCTCCAGTGGATTTTGAGTAATTTAGGTTCAAAAAAATATATATATCTGGGCGGAGCCTAACCACACATCTGATCTGATTGGCTGTCAGCACTTCATCCAAGAAGTGTTGGCAGCCATCTTGGGACCAATATACATGATAGCACCTCATTAAAAAGCATTGTAGTTAATAGAGGGTTTTAGGACTTTAGTTACATTATAAATCATTTGTTGATGGTACCATACTCGTTTTAGGAATTGTGGTGGGTTCTAAGGTGATTTTACCATGTGAAAAAACCTTCTGCTGTGATATCATGAATATTGTTTGAAAGAAAACTAATATCTCATGATTTTCCCACAGTGGTTTGGAAGGGGATCTATAAGCTAAACTGAAAGCATATTTTCTGTAAATTCACATTATCTTTCTCAGTCATGTGAAAATGAAGTCTGACATTCTCAGTAAAACATGTACATCCAACAAGGACAGAGACTGTCAGTTGATTCCTTTGTGTTCTACTGCAGCCTCCTAGAGTGTTCTAAAGAACAACTAGAGCGCTAACAGTCCTACTTATTACAAAGGTATGGCACACCTGAAGCCATCTTGATTGGAATAAAGTGGTAACTCTTAAAACATTTAATTTAAAAAGAAACAACATGAGGGGGTATATTTTGCCATAGAAAGTATGATTAGTGCTGCAGAATGAAAAATTAGGGCACATTTTGAGTGACTTCTCAAATCCTTTTCTATTTCATTAAAACATTCTGACATGCAGTCTCCCAAAATGGCCACCAGAGACAAAAGAGCCCAAATGTAGCCCAAATATCACCCAGATGTAGCCCAAGTATAGCCCAATGACAGAATGTCCCAGAGTGTTCTAAAGAACAACTAGAGCGCTAACAGTCCTACTTATTACAAAGGTATGGCACACCTGAAGCCATCTTGATTGGAATAAAGTGGTAACTCTTAAAACATTTAATTTAAAAAGAAACAACATGAGGGGGTATATTTTGCCATAGAAAGTATGATTAGTGCTGCAGAATGAAAAATTAGGGCACATTTTGAGTGACTTCTCAAATCCTTTTCTATTTCATTAAAACATTCTGACATGCAGTCTCCCAAAATGGCCACCAGAGACAAAAGAGCCCAAATGTAGCCCAAATATCACCCAGATGTAGCCCAAGTATAGCCCAATGACAGAATGTCCCAGAGTGTTCTAAAGAACAACTAGAGCGCTAACAGTCCTACTTATTACAAAGGTATAGCACACCTGGAGCCATCGTGATGGGAATAAAGTGGTAACTCTTAAGACATTTAATTTAAAAAGGAACAAAATGAGGGGGTATATTATGCAATAGAAGGTATTATTAGTGCTGCAGAAAGAAAAATTAGGGCACATTTTGAGTGACTTTTCAAATCCTCTTCTATTTCATTAAAAAATTCTGACATGCAGTCTCCCAAAATGGCCACCAGAGACAAAAGAGCCCAAATGTAGCCCAAATATCACCCAGATGTAGCCCAAGTATAGCCCAATGACAGAATGTCCCAGAGTGTTCTAAAGAACAACTAGAGCGCTAACAGTCCTACTTATTACAAAGGTATGGCACACCTGAAGCCATCTTGATTGGAATAAAGTGGTAACTCTTAAAACATTTAATTTAAAAAGGAACAAAATGAGGGGGTATATTTTGCCATATGAATTATGATTAGTGCTGCAGAAAGAAAAATTAGGGCACATTTTGAGTGACTTCTCAAACCCTCTTCAATTTCATTAAAAAATTCTGACATAGTCTCGCAAGATGGCCACCAGAGACAAAAGAGCCTAAATGTAGCCCAAATATCACCCAGATGTACCCCAAGTATAGCCCAATGACAGAATGTCCCAGAGTGTTCTAAAGAACAACTAGAGCGCTAACAGTCTTACTTATGACAAAAGTATGGCACACCAGAAGCCATCTTGATTGGAATGAAGTGGTAAGTCTGAAGACACTCAATTTAAAAAGGAACAACATGAGGGGGTTAATTTTGCCATAGAAAGTATGATTAGTGCTTCAGAAAGAAAAATTAGGGATCATTTTGAGTGACTTCTCAAATCCTCTTCTATTTCATTAAAAAAATTCTGACATGCAGACTGAAACATGCACTTTGAATACCAGCAGCAGACGTCCCTGGTGAGCAGTAGCTTTACTACAGTGATCTAATGTGCAACTAGAGTGCTAACATTCAGAATTTATGGCAAATGTGTGACACATCTGAATGCCTTCTTGATGGAACCAAAGTAAACAAGCATTGAAAATGCAATAGATCTCGCCCTCGTTTAAGTTAAAGCCATTCTGTTTGTAATGAGGTGGCTTTTTAGCTTTGCTTTTATTAGTGTTTTTTCAACTTTCATGTAAATAACGCACTGTTTTCACCAAATCGACTTTGCCCAATCACACCCTTCCCTTCGGCCAACAAATCCCAAAAATTCGGCACACCTGCCGATCCACTCTCCCTACAGCTCACCCAAGCCCCGTCCCTCTAGCGCAACTGGAACACCCCAAATTCACCTTCTCCATGCGCACCAAAAACTCCCATTGAATAACATGACAATTCGCTACTCCGCACAAAAATTGCTCTTTAAAGCACTTCCACTGCTCCGATCCGCTTCAAACTTGGCTGGAAACTAGTTCCAGCCATTCCCTAACATCTCACCAAAAATCAGCCCAATCCATCCACTGGAACGGGGACGAATTTCAACCCGAATACGCGCCCCCCGCAAACACAAAAAAAGCCATAAAACGGCCAAATCTCGACCAAAAACCGCCAAAATCCCTCAAAACCTTGCCAACACCAATACGCACGAAACTGAACCGGCCCCTCAGCCCTAGGCTCCGGGAACCCTACTTAATTGACCCAAAAGCCCTAAAAAAGCAACATAATACACACGAAAACGCCCTAACAACCCTAAAATGCATATAAGTATATGTATGCATGCATTTATGTTTGTATTTATATAGATATACAGATGATATATGTTTATATATGTATGTATATATATATATTCACTGAAAAAACCATAGGCTATAGACCATATATAGTTAGGAATTAGCATTTACAAAACCTTGAAAATTCACTGAAAAAACCATAGGTTATAGACCATATATAGTTAGGAATTAGCATTTACAAAACCTTGAAAATTCACTGAAAAAACCATAGGTTATAGACCATATATAGTTAGGAATTCGCATTTACAAAACCTTATTTTACTCACACAAAACCATTGAAATTCCATATATAGTTAGTTGCACTAACTATATATCGCGCACCCGCAATCCACTGCTGATGATGTCACATATTACATCATTCATGACATGGTCAGTGACATCACTGATGACATCACTGATGACATCTCAAATGACATCACTGATGACAACATCCAGTGACTGTATGTTTCTGTAAAGTTAAAATATGTCTTACATATTGAAGAATGAGTGGATGTATAAGTGTCTGGATGAAGGATTTAGTAGGTGCATGACTGACTGTATGAGTGAGTGATTAAATGTGTCTCACTGAGTGCATGGGTTAGTGACTAAACTGTCTTAATTTGTGCATCATTATGTCTGTTGTTCTGTAAACTGTTGCATGTGTTGATAAGTAGCTATATGAGTAACTATATGGGTTATTGATTGGTTGCCCAAGTATTTGTATGGGAGACTGAGTGTGTGTGTGGGTGGCTGGGAGGTGTATGACTCTGTGCATAGATGTGTGAGCAGTTGATTCACTAGATGTATGGTTTCAAAAGTGCATGTGGAAACAGCTGTATGGGCGGTTGACTGTGTGCATGAGTGTATTGGTGAGTGAATGGATATCTCAGTGCTACATGTCAAAGTAAGTACATATGTAAAACACAGTACATGTGAGAGTTGACATATATAAATAACTGTGCATAAGAGCCAGTGAATGTGTGAGTGGCTGTATGGATCATTGTGAACTTGTATCAGGGATTGTATAAGAGAGTTAATATGTGTTAGTATATGTTTGAATAAGTAAAGTTTGTATAACTGTATAGTAGAGGAAATGGAGGTGTGATTGATTCTTTGATTGACTGACTAGGTGTGTGAGTAACTCCATGGATGAGTGACAGTCTGTGAGTGTCTGTTTACACTGATTGTATCTAAGGTTATATTAGAGTCTGAAGAGGTTCATCGTATTATCACATGAATGATATCATCAGTGATGTGATCAGTAATGTCAAATGAGATGTCATCAGTGATGTCATCAGTGATGTCATTTGAGATGTCATCAGTGATGTCATTTGAGATGTCATCAGTGATGTCATCAGTGATGTCACTGACCATGTCATGAATGATGTAATATGTGACATCATCAGCAGTGGATTGCGGGTGCGCGATATATAGTTAGTGCAACTAACTATATATGGAATTTCAATGGTTTTGTGTGAGTAAAATAAGGTTTTGTAAATGCGAATTCCTAACTATATATGGTCTATAACCTATGGTTTTTTCAGTGAATTTTCAAGGTTTTGTAAATGCTAATTCCTAACTATATATGGTCTATAACCTATGGTTTTTTCAGTGAATATATATATATATATATATATATATATATATATATATCTCTATCTATCTATCTATCTATCTATCTATCTATCTATCTATCTATCTATCTATCTATCTATATATATAGACACGGCTACAGCTCGAACGGCTGAATGGATTTATAAGAAATTTGGCAAGGTAGAGTCCGGCTCGCAGATTACGCTTTTGTTTGAAGGGTGTAAATCCGTTCAGTAGTTGCTGAGAAAATTAAAGTTGAACTCAATTATATATCTATAAGCGCGCTCGGGTGCGCGCACTAATGTGGCTGTGCGCGAGCGGAATTTTTGTTTTGCTGTGTGACGTCTGTGAACGTTCAATTCGGAGGAAATCAGGAAGTGTTGACCGCCATTTTGTTAGTGCAAGTGAATATATTGTACATTTCAAAGCGTTGGAACATGGAAAGGGGACAAGGTAGAGATTGTCTGGCCGCGTAGGTTTTCTCAGGGGGTGCAGTAAGGCCCTTGAACGCAAAAAGATTTTTTTTTTAAATAAAAGTTGCGGGGTGCGCGCACTCGGTCGCGCACACCTATTTACAAGACTGTGAAAAACTATAGTGTAGAGCAAGGAAAAGGAGCAGGGTGGAGAGTGTTTGATCTGGTAGGTTTCCTCAGGGGTTTATTAAGGTCGCAGAAAGTCTAAAAGTAGCTTTTTTTTTGCAAAAATGTAGCGGGGTGCGCGCACCCGGTCGCACACGAACAACAAAAATAAAAGGAAAGATGGAGATAAATCAGAAGTTTGAGTGTTTAGATATAAGGTGCTCTTAAAAGATCCATTGTGTTAATTGAGTTTTTTCTGCACTTATAAGTAAGTACCGATGCAGAGTCTCATGTTACAGAGGAAGATTCTGTTTCCCTCATCCGTGAAATGAACACCATCTTTCCTATAGGTGCCTTGCATGTTGTAACACAAGTTGTTGTGGTATATAGAACCCATGCTATAATCTCTGAGGAAAGCAGAAACAGATTTATTTACATGTTTCCTTGCTTTCTCAATCTGTGGACAATGTTGATTGGACCAATTCCATTTCTGTCTTTGGCATATATTGGAATATACCAAGGCAGTTCGAGGAAAAAGTGTCATCAATTGCCGAAAGGTGTCCTTTAGAAGCATTTCCAGACCTACCCCAGTCAATGTGCCTAGATCGTTCCCACCACAGTGCACAATTATAAGGTCAGGTTCTGGGAGATGCATAAAAGTTTTCACCAATGGTATCAATTGGTGACATCTCAATCCTCTCTGGCCAATCCACGTTATCTGCACATTTGGTAAATCAAGGTTGGAAATTTGTCTGTTTGCTGCATATTTTCCACTCCAGTGAATATAGCTGTGTCCTAAAAGCCAAACCTTCATTTTCAAGGCAGATGCAGTAGTACTCCGATGTGTTCTGGAAGTGGAATGGCAGTTAGAAGCTGAAAGTCAGGATAAAAAAATGGATGAGGCTTGGTGTGGTTGAAAAACTAAAAATGATTGGTTGATTCTAATACCTCAAGATTGAAGACTACGTTGCATGTTAATGTTTATGTAAAACGAAGAGTACTATTGGGTGTCAAAAAAATGACATGTAACAAAGGAGTGGATAGGCAGGTGTTTTTGGAGGGAAATCTGCATTCTTGGTTTGATGTAGAACGTTGAGATATGACCTTTTGACCTGTGCCTTCAGCCAGGTGCAGAATGAGGTGTTACCATGGAAACAGCCAGAGAAGGCAGAGGGCGATGGGTGACCTTTATGTGACTTTGAAAATATTGAAAGGGACAACCAACTGAAATGTTAATTTGATTTTAAAATTGTGCGGGAACAAATATGATTGGTTGAAGAGACATATATGAGTCTGTATTGACAGGATATCTGTGCCATTGAATTTTGGTTGCAGTGATAGAAGCATTATTGAGAGTTCCGTCAAACGAATATCTGTTTTGTGACTGTCACTGTTCTACATCGTACAAAGCATTGGTAAAGGTAAGTCTGTAACTGTTTCTTTTGTCATGTACCGTAAAATGTGGTTTAGTCACTATAATTGGTTCATTTCCCTCACAGTCTCTGAGTAACCTCATTTTTGACTGTGACAATGTCTTGTATTTTTAAAACTATTTTTCCATTTCGTTTCATCACTCTTTAACGACATTATTTGTTTGCAATTATTAGTTTAACATTTTGAATACTAAATTTCAATAAGCTGAATGGTCTTCAGTCATGTTCTTATGTAATCTTTTACTGTTAGTTTTTTTAATTCACTGTCAGTCAGAGACGAAACTGGAACCAAATTTTGGGGGGGGCCAAATTAAAAATAATTTGTTAGACGTACATGATTGTTTAATTAGTAGGCAGAGTAAAGCTGCAGGGGCTTTTAGAAGGGGTAAAACAACTGCAAGGCCTAATTAACATTTAAATGGATGTTTACAGAGATGTGAAACATTCAGGTGCGGCTGTGTGTGTATCTGGAATATATATGTTACCTTGGGCTGCCACACCAGACGGGAGGGGGGTGGGGGCCTGAAGTCCTGTGAATTTAATGGGAGTTGCGCGCCTTTTCTTCACATTCTTTCAAGTGTAAATTATAGTTTTGTATATAATTTTGGTGTACAGCAAAAAATGGAATATAAAATATGTTTAAAATAGACAGTAATTATTTGTGTGATTTTGAAGCGTTTCCATATAATCAGAGAAGTTGGTTTTGAGATGAAAAAATGGTATTAGCAGAGACACAGATAATGCAGATAGAGAGAGAAATGGTGCATTACATGTGATACCGTCGTCAAAAAGTGCTAATGCTTAAGGTATTCATAAACTTTCTGTCAGACGACAGAATTACAGTGTGGTTTGTGGCCGCGGGCTGCACTGGTGGGGGTGGGGTGAGAGGGGGAGGGGGCGAGTAAAAAAAAATGAAAAGTTGTGACCATGAGGTTGTACACAGGTTTGTGCAGTACGTCTTTATACATTGAGGTAGCAGACCGAGTATACATAGATCTCTCACCCTCCTGCTGTCTGACTCCATCTTTATCTCCCTCCTGCTTTCCGTCTCCGTTGCCCTGTGTTATCTTAGTGTGTGTGTGTCTGTCTGTGTCTGCCTTCAGTCCGGGCTGAGGAAGTTTGCTCTGCAGGCACACACAGATAGTCGCATCAAAGTACTTGGCAGGTTTTCAAAAAACTATTATATAATTGAGATGCTTTTTTGAAGCACTAGTGAATGTCTACTTTCACAATTACCGCTCGGTTGGCTCCACAGAGCAGAGGGTATGTCGTATTTGACTTGTTAGTGCCTCGCTTTTCCACTCTGTTCTCTGGTGGATGGCGGAGAAGTGTTTGTTATAGTGGAGATGAAAGCGTGATAAGTAGTGAAATACGACATAGCGTCTGGTCTGTAAAAGCTGTGAGTGAAGCGGAACTGCGGCGGTGCTTGGTAACAGTAATAAATTATTTTCTTAACAGAGGTACGATTGTTTGCATGGTCCGCGACCCGCTAAGAAAGGCTTGACGGGCCGTCATAGGCCCGCGGGTTGCAGTATGAGTAACTCAGGTCGACAAAAGAAAACATGAACTTAGTACAGCTGAGGTTACGTGGAACACATGAATACTCTTTCAGTATACAATCATTTCAGTTGAGAATATGGATTAAAAGAGAGAACGTGTATATTTGAAATGTTTAATCAGTAATGCACTGATTTCAAGGCAAGTTTCTTATCTAATATGAGTACAGATATTGTAAGAAACAAAGTAATCGGCATAGTCACTAGTCCATAGAATACAAACGGTGCAAGAATAGTATGATGTAAAATGAATACGGTTTAGCAAAATGTATTCTACACCGTTCTGAGGAAGTATATTACATTTTATTAAATCTAAGAAGGTGTCTTGACTTTAAGTTTAGCAACGATATATGAAAATGCTAGTGGTTAGACATCGGCTCATTAACAATCAGCTCTCTGCATGCGAAGCACTATCAACTTTGTGTTATGCTATTGTGTAAGGAAAAAAAACGCGCCAAAAGCGACAAGTTGGCTGGAGCTGCATGTATGTTATCTGTTGGAACGTTCGAAAATCAGTGTTGAGAAGAACTACTGTATTGACATATCTTTTGAAGGTTTCAGTACTCCATCTGAGATACAGCTCGAAAAGTAATGCAAATATTAGTGTAAGAACATATTTTTCTCGTATGAATTGAAAATATTTCAGTACATGGAAAACTAAAGCAGCAGAGGTGTGTGAGGCGCAAATAAGCAGCTGAAAGGGAAAATGGCGTTTAAACTTATAAAAAACTCATGCTAACTTTACACATTAATCAGGGCACATGTAGCATATATTACCCTGCTTTGCTCCGAGTGCGTTTCAAAGAAGATAAGATAAGATATGCAACTGAATTGTTGAAATTAGAGTTCAATAAAAAGTTTAGTTTGAAATCGAGTAGGTGAGGAAAAAAAATGTTGTCCACATAAAACACGAAAATCTGACCAGCACGAAATTCTAATGTCCACTGTTAGTAAAGCCAATAGGTCTGTTCATATAAAAAAGAAGTCCAAGAAAACGTGAAAAAGATAGGGAGGGAAAAAAGATGTAGACGTCAATGGCTTGCATAAGAATCATCCAACAACTGAGTAGGCAAAATAAGCAGCAACCGCTTCTAAAAGGAAGTCACTGTTATCATCCGAAAACATGTCAGCCATCCAATTGAAAAGAGGAAAAGAACATACATGCTCTTGAATTATCGGAGCCTCTAGTACCATCAGAGGACAACTCGGTGTCTTTTCTATGTTGCTGTGTGCCAAGAAATCTTGCGCCGCTGCGAATATATTCCAATGACCCAGAACTCCATGTATCGCTACAAAGGCCATAATCCCTCCGTCGGAACAAAGTTGTTCATGATCAATTAACGGATTCATGAGATGATTGTAATTCACTTCAGGAGATACCAAGTTGCAGAGACATAAGTCCAGGGCCCACATGAAATCACAGTTCAGGTAATGAAATACAGGCTGCACACAAGTGAAATAGGAAAATCGAAATGATAATGCATATGATGCACTCAAAGTCGCAAGTGGCAGGATGCCATAGTATTCAAGCATCCTCTGGCGAAATAGTTCTAAGTGCTCCGGCTCGTTTGCGAAGGCAGGACGGACATCCATTTTGTAATAAACAAAATAGGAACACAGCCACTGGTAGTAGAACAGGAAGTCCAGAAAAATAGGTCGGCGACTATGGGGTGAAAAGTAGCAGAATGACTTCAAATAATTTCTGGCAAAGAAGTCACTAAACCATTGCTTAGTAGTTATAAAAAAAATAGGCCTGCCCTGAAGTGGAGGATGCGTTAAAGATTATGGGAGTCACCTCAGCAAATTGTAAAGGAAGGTTACTATTTTATAAGGAATGCACTTCTCTGTGAATATTAGCTAAGTGAAAGAGATATGTTTGTGAACAGATGGTAGGGTAACTTGTTTTTGTGACAATAAGGCTCTTGTTCATGTCTTGTGATTCAACTTTGAATTCAAGGCCGGAATTCGCGGCCAGATGGAAACATCAAGGTTCATCATGCGGGGGTGGAAAACTACATTCTTACAGGGAAGCATATGCAGAGTGACTATTACAGCGTAAGCTTTGTCGTTTAAAAACTCATAATAATTCTCATTACATGAAAAAAAAATAACCAATGTTGAAGAATAAGGAAAAAGTCGCCATTATAGCGCGGACTGGTGTATCTTTGAAAAGACATGCAACATTACAGTGCTTCTAGTTAAATAAGTCATGTAATTGAAAGTGCCTGGATGTGAACGACTAATTACATGTTTCAGTACACTCATCTGTATACAGATATAGGGGCAGATTAACATGCTCCGTGCGGCACTTTTGCTTCACTTGTCCCATGTTAAAAGTGACGCTAAAGTGGCGTAAGGGGCTTGTAAATCTGCCCGACATTTTTTTGCCGTCTCCAAGGGATTTGGAAGTGAAAGGGAGCGAGTTGGTTTTATGACTGTAGGAGTTACTGAGCCGCTCGTATCTATTTATGTGAAGAAATTTATAGAATTTGAACACTGAAAAAACGCGAAAGATAGTCTAATTAATTCGTGCATTAGCCATGTTGCAGTTGCGGCTTCGGATACTAAAAAGGGAAAAGTGTCTAGGCGTTGAATGTGGAACACTGAAAAAAAAGCGTGTGTCATGGAAAGCAAACGTGGTTTGAAAGTGAAATGTAAAGGTTTAAAGAGAGAGGAGACATTAAGATAGTTTCAGGGCTTTAAGTTGGCCGGGTCTCTTCGGGTCTCAGCACAGGCAGTTTCTTAAAGGTAGGCTTGCTGTCTATCGGGCTCCACTTTTGAGCCCTGCCGTAGGCAGACTTTTTACTTAACTTGTGCAGCAATGAATCTGTGTCAAAGGTATTAGTACTCAGTTGCTGTAGGTATGATGTTACGTGTTGTACCATACCTACATGTAAAAATATGGAGGGCAAAATTTACAGTGTGGTTTGTGGCCGAGAGCTGCACTGGTGGGTGAGAGGTCAGAGGGGAAAGGGTTGGGGCTAAAGGGAAACAAAGAGTTGTGAGTATGAGGTTATGCAGAAGTTCCTGTAACAGATACTTTCTTGCACTAAGTTAGTGGAGTCAGTATACATATATCTGTGTTGCTGTTTTCGTTTTCTGAACATACTGTTTTTGTGCTGCTTACTTCATATATTTTAGTGTGTCTGGATCGCCCTCTGTATCTCTGTCTACTGTGCACTTTTTCTCCATGTTGCCTATCCTCTGATTTCTACCGTTCCTGTCTCTCATACATTTTTTCTCTATGCAGTTCTTGTTCTCCCTCACTTTGTGTCCTATTCTTTCTGTTTCTCTTGCTCTCTCTGTCTTTGTTGTGCTTTTTACTATATTCATTCATTTCTGTCATTCTTTTCTTTTCTGGCCTGAAACCACTCTTACCTTCACTCTCCCTTGTGATATCTCTCTCCTTCTCGTGCTCATTTTGTATCTTTCTCTGTGTCCTGTTCTCAGTCTTCCTCCTACATTGTCTGTATGGTGGTGTATATCTCTCTCCCTCCTATTCACTCTTCTTCTCTCCATCTTTCTGTCTCTTCTGCTCTGTTTGTCCATCTCTGTGTTCCTTCTGCTCTGTCTCACCCTATTGTAGTGTTTGCCTGCTGTCCTCTCTGTTCCTTTGCCTCCTGCCTTTTGTTTCCTTTGTGCTCTGTCTGTTATTTATACTCTGTGACTCCCTTTCTACGTTCATCTTTTATTTTAATGTACCATCCTTCTCTTTTTTGACTTTTCTCTGCTCCTGTTATTTTTCTATCTCTCCATTTGTGCTTAGAATGCTGGTCTGTCTCTGCATGTTCCTCTCCCTCCTACTGTCTCTCTGTCTCTTGTAGTCTATATCTCTCTCTTTTCTTCTCTATATTAATATTTTATTTAATATTTAGGTATTTGATGTGGTGAAAAAACTATTATTGAACTTAGTTAGGCATTAGGATATCTAATGGTAGAGAATCTTAGGGAATTTATCTGTTAGGCTTGTTGTTTGCTACAATGGGTGTATGTTGTGTAATAAATATGTCTGTAATATGTTAATTAAATTTAAGTATTTCTCTTTTTCATAGTGTTTGGTGCTGAACAGCAACAACCTGTATTCCACGTTATCGAATTTTCAGCAATCACATTCTTTTTTTCAGGTGAGTTGGTATTTTTGAAAGGCAATTTTTTTGGGTGCAGATTAAAATAATAAGCAAGATTTTTTAGAATATTTGCAAAGTTTCGGTTTGGTGCATGATTTTATCTTCTATTTTTTCCATGTCTGTATCTGCTTGTACTAGATATGTATTTTGAGATACTTTTCCACTGACAGTTGACACTATTTTTTTTTTTGGGCCTGGTCCATGTGTTCTTTTCGATTAAGCATGGGCGAATTTTGCGAATTCACGATCCGCGAATTTGCGTATTTGCGAATTCGCGATCCGCAAAATTCGGGAATTTGTGCAAATTTGCGGATTTTAGTTTTTTGCGTGTTCGCTGGGTTTTTTGCGTGTTCGCGGGGTTTTTTGCGTGTTCGCAGGGCTTTTTGCGTCTTCGCGAGCCGCTTGCATAGCGAAGTTACCCATGCAGTCGTTTATGGGAGAGGGAGAGAGAGATAGATAGATAGATAGAGAGATAGATAGATAGATAGATAGAAAGAGAGAGAAAGAGAGGGAAAGAGAGAGGGAGAGAGAGAATGAGAGAAAGAAAGAGAGGCCGGATCTCTGAAGGGCCAGATTCCTGAGTTGCCCCTACAGAACATACAGCTTTTTATTTTTAGCAAAATGCATATGAAAATTGTGCTGTAAAGGTCTCTTTTAGTTTAACCCCTCCTGACAACTCAAAATGGGTGTATTTGCCATCCTCTCCCTTCTTCCTGTTTTTTATATCTGCAAGTGCTTCCTGATGAGGTTTAATTCCTTGGACAGGTGCCTCGTTGCCTACTTGTAACTATTCTCTGACCCTGCTTCAAGGGTCAGAGCAGGGTCAGAGAATAGTTGCAAGTATATTACGAGGCACCAGGAAGCAATTAGCAGCAGGTGTCCAAGTTGAAGTTAATTTGTTTGTAACCCTTTTGTAAAAGGTTACAAAGAAATTAGGTTCAACTTTTGCACCTGCTGCTGTAACCCTTGCTTGGCTGAAAATTCATCCCCACTGATTTGCGGCTTTTACCGCGATTTCGCGAGATTCGCGGATCGCGAAATCGCAGAAAATCCGCAAATTCGCCCGCGAAACGGATTTTACGCCCACCCTTATTTTTGATGCAGTTCTGGTTCATCTATCCTTTGACTATAATTCTTTGCTGTTTCCATGGAATAATTCTTGCTAAGTCTTCATTATTTCTCTAACTCATGCTGTATTATCTTTGGCAGTCTTTTTTCTTTATCTACAGAGGTGTATTATGATATGGCTCTTGGTGTGATGGGCATCTTTTCTGCATATCTGTGACTGTACTATCTGTGTGCACTGTTTTACATACATTTGCAGAGCTTTATTATGATATGGTTCCTCATGGTTAGCATGAAGTTTTGCACATGCTATGAAATTCACATGCTGAGTATGCTGTTGAAACATAAAAGCAACTGTCTCTGTGGGAAGTAGTAATCTGTTAAGTGAATGTTATGGTTTGTACAATGTGAGCCTCCCCTTCAGACTGTATATAGTTTGACTAGCAGTTTGTAGTGGTGAACTCAGAAAATGGATCCCTAAAAATCAATTATAAAGTTTATCAATAGTTGTGATATCCAGAAAATCTAAAAACAAATTTTACAGTAAGATGTCTTTTTACAGCAGTAATTATTTAATGAAAAAAAAGGAACAGTGTTAATGTCTAGGCTCATAGGGCCTTATTTATGAAGGCCTTGCGCCACCGGTGCGTCACTTTTAAAATGGGAAAAAGTGACGCACCGGTGGCGCAAGGCCTTCATAAATGAGGCCCATAGTGTCAATTTGTTTTCAAACAAGAGGAAGGTGCTATCTTAATATATGTAGTTAATGAGTTAGAAACTATAAAAATGTATGTAGTTTAAAAATTAGTAAAGGTACTTTTAAGTTATCTATTTATGAAAAAGATATAATTTAGTCTTTATATTTTTTTAAAAGGATACAGAAGACAGAAAAAAGATTAGAAAAATGGAGAATTATTCTGAAAAAAAGTGAATTAAATTTTGAAATCGCAAATGATCTATTGGAGGAATTACTAGATGGAGTTTTTGAGGAGGAAAATAATACTGAAAATGAGGACTTTATGGATAATACATTGGACAGTGCCTATTTAGAGATGGTGGAAGGGGAAGAGCAGAGTTTGGAGGATGAGAATGATCAATCTGAAGAAGTACCCAATGAAATAATGCTTCAAGTTCTTTTAGAATATGAACTTTTAAATAAATAAAATTATTTTGGATACTAAAGCATTCTTGAAGACAGTTTTCTTGTACTATTCATCGTTGATCTGCTTTATGAGAGTGACAATACAAGTTCTCATGAAGTGTGTAAGAGATTATAGTAAAAAAAAATAAAAGCACTAGGATCACCGACAGTTCTTGAAAAACAGTGTACTGGTTGTATGCTTTAAAAATTAGAATCAGAAAATACGTCTATAATGTTGACACAGCTATGGACTGTCATAAATTTAGAACCAACATTCACTACAGGATTTCCTACTCTGTTCAGAGACTGTTTCTTTGTCTTTATTCTACTTATAAAATGATCCTGTGGTTATAATTTGTATGTTATATGCTAGTAGCGAACTATAATATTTGTTATGTTTGTTCTTTACAGATTGTCATTTTTATCAGAAACATAAACTAGTATGCCGACCAGAAATGAAAAAAGAAAGCTGTATAAACGGACATACCATTTGAAGAGGAAAGAATTAGAAGAACTATCAAAACAACAAAGGACGGATAAAAAGAAGAGTGCTCTTGGTAAGAAAAGCAAGGATTTCTTAAAAAGATTATGTCAAAGGAAAAATGCAAAGGATAATCTTCAAAAGGAAAAACAGTTATCAGTATCTACAAGGAGAAATGCTAGAAAAAAAGCAAAATGTTTCTCAAATCAGCAGAGAGGAAAATATGTACAGTAAAAGACGTACAAATCAGTTTATGGAAATCAGGAAGCGTATGTTTTATAACAGAGTAGTTTCAAATTTATTAAAAAAGGAAAAAGTTTCTAAAAGAAAATCTGCTTTTTATAAGAAGAAAAAATATATAGAGGATGTTGTTGAGCGCGCGTTTGAGACAAAAAGAAAATTATTTATTTTAGTAATTAATAGAATAAATACACTAAATAAGGCAATCAGAGTTTTAAAGGCTAAGAGTAAATGGAAGAGACACATAAATAGAAGTAATTTTTGTAAAGTGTTTTCTGGAAAATGGATGCATACTTCAACTTCTGAGCCATTTTTTAATGAAGAGAGTTACTTTCAAAGTAACGATTTGTTGCATGCAGTTGACACCAGTGGTCGAGCATATGAGGTGAAGGATGGTTCTGCTATTGAGAAAGAGAAAATTGTGGTTAGAAATGCAGAAGAGGTGATAGCTGGAGAAGTTTTAGAGGGACGTTCTAATGTTCCTGTTTACAGTTGGAATTGTAGTAGCATTTGCAGTGTACGACAGGATTCAATTGATTTCTTTCGCAATTTCTTACGTAAGTATACTAAGGAAAGTCTTTAAAAAAAAATTGTAATGTTGCAAGAATTAGACCATGGCAGAGTGCGAGGAAAAATAGGTCTGCAAGGCCATTCTCTGGCTTGTCTTTCTAAAAAAATATGCCAGAGTGTGTTTCATCACTTCAGGATGTTAGCAGTGCATCATACGAAAATGAGAAAATTAGTGAGAAAGTTGTATTATGCAAAAAGTCCAGCACTTAAACTTAAACAGTTAAATAGTGCTCTTTTGCATGGATGTGAATTAGAGGTTAAGAAGATTTGTGCAGACATTGAGGTAAGTTATTTTGGTCCAGATGAAGACAATGCAGAAACTGATATAGTTATAGAAGGAAATGTGTTAGAAAATGTTGGAAATTTTAATACTGAAAATTTTGAACAGGAAATAACAAAGTTTAAGGTCATTGCAAGTGAAAAACCAAATTTTCCTTGTGTGTGTTGTCAACGCATTCATTACAAAAGTCAAACTAGGTTAGTTGATTTATATTTAAAAAGTGAAGATGAAAATAATAGTCAGTGGAAAGATTTTGCAACGTATTTGTTGGTAGAAAACTATTTTGATTTGGGTTTTGAGCAACGTATTTGTAAGTATTGTTATAATAAATTAAATGAAAATAGAATGCCTGCTAGAGCTGTACATAATATTCTTGAGTTGATAAATATTCCATCGGAACTGATGGATTTAAATACTTATAAGACTATTCTGATTCAATGTGTACATCCTTTTCAGGCTATTGTTCGTATGGAGCCTAAGACTGGCAAATTAAATCCTTCAGATTTACAAAGAGGATTAAAGGGTAGAGTTGTATATTTGCCACTTGATTAAAAAAAAAATGGAAACAATTGGTGTTGAAAATGTAGAAGAGGAACCTCTAGTTATTCTAGTTAATGGTGTACCTACAAAGAGTAAGAAAATCTGGCAAGATTTAGTGGATGTTAGAAAAGTCAAAAAGGCAACGTTGTATTTAGTCAAAAACAATAAATACTATAAAAATGTATTCGTAGAAGAAGAAGAAGTAAGTGAAGAAGAGGACAATGATTTGTCTATTGGACAAATTGAAAAAGTTGACTTATCCAGAAGTGAAGAAATTTATGAGCATTACCGTGTTCATCCACTGCATTCCAAAGAAGCAATAGGGAATGCTATTGAATTATTTCAGATGAAAAAAGCAAAAGGAAATCCTATTAGTGTATGGGAAGAAAGTTTGGAAGGTCGTTGTTTCCCACAGTTATTCCCTACAGGTGAAGGTACACGATATGATGATCGACCTATGCAGATTCCTGCATCTGAGTACCGGACAACAAGATTATATGCAGAAGATCCGAGGTTTCGCCAATGCATTCCATATTTGTTTCATCTTCTGTTTGAGAGTGACTTATCCGGTCTTTCTTATGCAGTAAACCAATCTTAAAAAGTGGAGTGCATCTGCAAAATGTTTCAGCAAAGGAATTTATGGATAAAGTGCAACAGAAAGATAGTGTTTTGGATTCACACCTAATTAATTTAATGGCTTGTCAGCGTGGTACTAATGAGTATTGGTACCGTCGTCATGGAGATTTGAAATGCATGCTTAGAAACGTAGGAGCACCTACATGGTTTTTAACTCTAAGCTGTGCAGAGTATGCTTGGGAAGATTTACTTGAATTTCTTCGGGAGGCGAATGCAAACATGGAAAATATAAACTACAAGACACCTGGAGAACTGTGTTCGTTGGATCCGGTTAATGTTTGCAGATATTTTAATCATAGATTTGAAGCTATGATGTCTTTTATTACAAACAAGAAAAATCCACCTCTTGGTGAAGTACTGGATTTCTTTTGGAGAAAAGAATATCAAGCAAGAGGTGCTCCTCATATTCATATGCTGTTATGAATCAAGGATGCTCCTAAATTTGGAACAGACTCGGATGAGACTGTACTGTCTTTCATTGAATAATATGCCACTTGTGACATACCTAATAGTACAACTGATAAGGACTTAAGAGGAAAAGTGTTACGCTTTCAAAGTCATCGTTGTGGAAAATATTGTCGGCGAAAATTCAAATCAAAGACTAAATTCTACACCAAATGTCGTTTTGTATTTGCACGACCGGTACTTTCAAAAGGAAGAGTCAACAATTTTATGTCATCTTTGCGACATAACATCACAAGAAGGTCACCTAAAAATACGTACAATTTAAGAAGAGGTGAAGAGTCCAAATATATAAATGACTATAACCCAGTAATTTTGTCCATGTGGAATGCTAACATGGACATACAATATGTTGCAGACAACTCTATTGCTGTGGCTCTATATGTAAAGCCTTACATCACGAAATCTGAAAAGACGGAACTGAAGGAGATGTGGGAAGACATTTCTCATGAAAAGAGCCTAAGCAAGAAATTGTATACGTACAGTTTGAAGATGTTGTCTCATCGAGAAATTAGAGCATATGAATGTTGTGATCGTTTATCATCAGCAAGTCTTTATGCAAAATCAAGAACTATCCTGTGGGTGAGTTTGGGTCTTGCAGAAACACGAAACCGTGTTCTGAAACCTGTGCAAGAAATTGAATATTTAGCACAGAAAGAACCAAACAGTACAGACATTCTGAAAACAAATATGTTGGATACATACTATCCAAATAGAAGTACTCTGCTTGAAAACATTTGTCTGTATGAAATACTTCAAAACTACAGTTTTAAAAGGAATATTACAGAGAATATTGATAAAGGTGTACACGCTGTAATTGGACATTAAGGATGTCTGGTGAAACAAAGAAAAGGACACTTGATTAATCACCGAAAACTGAGTTGCGAAACACCTGACAAAAGAGAATTTTATTATTTAGCTCTTTTGCAACTCTTTAAACCATGGCGTACAGAAGAGGAACTACTTGGTGACTTTGATAGTTATGAAGATTCATTTAACGCATCTAAAAGTAGTATCGAATGCCCTGTTTTCAGTAATTATCTCCAAATGTTGAATGACGAAATAGAGCAAGAAGCAACAATTGCAGCGGAGATTGCTAGAGACAGTTCACAAGGTAGTCAAAGTTCAGCTTCGTTAAGTCAAGATCCACTGGGACAACCAATTGTCCAAAATGAAGCAGCCACTGCCATGGATGAGGCGGAAAGAGCAATGCAGCAAGGTCAAGAGGAAGTAATTAACTTAGAAGAATTGGAGAAGCAACTTAATCTTGAGCAAAGCCAGATATATGATGAAGTGACAGAGCACATTGAGCATGGCTTTCGTCATGAGAAAAAAGAATGCTCATGCATGTCATTTGAACCCATTCGACTATATGTAAGTTGAGAAGCTGGAACTGGTAAAAGTTTCCTTGTTAAAGGAATTACTACATATCTACAACAAAGAACTCAGTCAACACTGTCTTGTGTTGTTACTGCTCCAACTGGATTGGCAGCACATAATATTAAAGGTATTACTTCACATCGTTTACTGATGCTGCCAGTTGAACATGAAAATAAATTACAATATCACAAGCTATCTGGAGAAGCTTGTTTTGAAGTTTCTAGAGTCCTTAAAAAAATGAAACTTCTCATTATTGATGAGGTAAGCATGGTATCCAATGTAATGCTTGCTTTTGTGCATTTAAGAATGCAACAGATACTTAAGACAGAGTATGATGTGTTATTTGGAGGTAAACATGTCATAGTTTTTGGAGACCTACTGCAGCTAACTCCTGTGAAAGGACAACCTGTATTTGAAACTGTTACGCATGAAGAGACCAGAAAGTGCCTGGGCAGTATTGGAAATGTTAATATATGGTCACATTTCAAATATACTGAACTGATTCAAAATATGCGACAGGCAAAGGATACTAAATATGGAAATATTCTTCAAGATATAAGGATTGGAAAACTAACTGAAGATGCGAAAGAAACTCTACGAACACGATTACTTTCCAAGCTGTTTCCTAATGAAGGTTATGTACCTGAGAAAATATATAGTAAAGAGGTAGCAGATAAGTCAGTCATATGCTTGATGCCAACTCTCAAAGAATGTTCGGTTTTCAATGAAAAAATGTTGAAGTTAGAAAATCAAGAAATTAAGAAACTGGAAGCTAAAGATAGAAAAGAGCATGAAGGTAGTACTATTGCTTTGTCTGAAAAGTTGAAGTTAAAATTGGATTCTCTTCAGAACTCTATATCTAAAACTGCTGGCTTAGAAAAAAATCTGTAAGTATGTTTAAATTGTCGGATTATTTTACAGAGAAATTTACATGTAGAAAGAGGTTTGGTAAATGGAGCAATGGGTAATGTTGTTGGTTTTGTCAATTACTCAAATAGAGATGAGATTGAATTTTTAAGAATCAAATTTGATGGAATTGAGGAAGTTCAACAATTCAGCCGCTGTTCAACTCGTTTTTTGCTTGTGAAAGACTTATATGTCCGTCGGAAGCAATTTCCAATTTGTTTGGCATATGCAGTGACTATTCACAAATCTCAAGGTTTAAGTGTAGATTGTGCTTTGGTAAATATTGGAAGCACTGTATTCAAAGAGGGTATGGCGTATGTTGCTTTATCTCGAGTTAGAACATTATGTGGACTTTATCTAATTGATTTTGACGAGACAAAGATTAGTGCAGATTTAAATTGTGTGAAGGAGTATAATAGGTTAAGAAGAGAATATGCTCCAAGTTTACCTCAATATCCTTTAATTGAAAAGTGTATGGTTGGTCAGAAAAGGAGAAATAAGGAAAAATGTACTGAAGTAGTAGAGAAACGAAGAAAAAAAGATGTAGCTGTCATTGGTAGCAGTAAGAAAAAGGTTAGTATTGAACAGATTGTTGGATTTAAGTTTGAAAACAGGTCTGGTGTCAACTGCTATGCAAATGTAGTAGATAATGTTGTTTTTTTTCTAAAAAAATTTCAGCAACAGATTGTACAAAATCGGGAGCAAACATTTTGTTGTTCGTTAAATTCTGTATTTGAAAAATGTAGCAGTGGTAATAGTGAAGTAGCAAGTGTTTCAGAACTAAGGAATGTTTTAGACATATGTGCAGGACTAAATCAATTTTCTCAGAATATTCAGCAAGATTGTCAGGAATTTATTATGTATATGCTTACAGTTTTAGAAGATGAAGGTGTAGATATTGATAGTCTTTTTGGCCTTTCTTATAAATGGGAACATAATTGTGATAATTGTTCATTTTCAAGTACTACTGATATACACTCTGAAAGATTTATATATTTAACATTACCAGACTGTAAAGGAGTGTCCTTTAATAAACTAGTTAAAGATGCGCATCAGAACATGGTCTGCTCTCAATGTAACTCTGAAATGTTATCAACATTATTTATCCACAGAAATGGACAATATGTAATTTTAATGTTTCAACGATGCAGAGCTGATGGGAGTAAATTGTCAACTTTAATTAAAAAAATTGTGGCTTCTCAAGTATCTATTTCTAGAAGAACATTTGTAACTGTAGCCATTATTTTTCATGAAGGGCCTTCAACATCATCAGGACATTACACAGCTTATTTGAAGTCTCCCACAGGCTGGACGCTCTGCAATGATAGTCATTTGACTTTTAAGAAACGTTTGCCTTTTGACTTAACTAATTCTTATCTGCTATTTTTGCAACCCAAATTTCAGTAAAATTACTTGGTGTAGGAAGATTAATACTGTAAAGATATGAAACTCTGTTGTTTAGAAATATCATGTGACTGAGGGTGTGCAAATCTAGAAATGAAATTTGTATTTGGCATAGTGATAGCATCAGGTACAAGTTTACTTAATGTTTGATGGTACAGAACACGTTAGAATTTTTACTCGAAAGGTTGAGAAAAGAATGGATAAGACTAAGATTAAGTAATTTGAGAAAATAACTAGTTAACTCATACTATTTGGCCACGCAGAAAAATATGAGACAACAAAATGTGTACTTGAGATAAATGTTTTTAGAACATATTTGGACGGAAGTTTGTTGAGAGGTATTTAAAAAATAACGAGTTAACTCATACTATTTGGCCACGCGGAAAGGTATGAGAGAAGAACATGTGTACTTAAGATAAACGTTTTAAGAACATACTTGCACGGAGCTTTGTTGAGACGTATTTAAAAATAAGTGCTATGGTTTAATTAGTTTGTAACTGTGGAAGATGTACTGTGCTTACTCAAGAAATTGTGAATTAGAGAAAAACATTTAAGACATGTTTTTTTCAGGTATTTATATTATGTATAGAGATCTTGTACGGGTTTTTTAAACACAATCATTTAGATAGTTTTTTTTCCCCTACTGTTACATGATGATTACTATTGAAATCACTGTTTATAGTGAAAATCAATATATTCTGAGGACAGCAAAAATAAACCCTGTAATATGTTGTTTAAGTTATTTTGTTACATTGGATTTAGAAATATGTATTATAACAGATTTTTTTATTGTCTTCCACAGATATTACATTTATAAGGTAAGTACAACTAATAACATCCTAGAGTTTCCTCTGCCTCTCTCTTATCCTTATTCCTTTCATCCCCTTCCTTTGTCAGTACTGTTCAGTCACGCTTATTCCGTTTAACTCATCCACATTTTGTGTTGTTTAATTTTCTCTCCTGTTTCTCTAACATCTTTTCTGTCACTATTTTATTCAGTCTATCTATCTCTTCAGTTTGTTTCTTCCGTTGTCTCATGGTGACTCACCTTTATTGACCCTGTATCACCTTTGTTTCTAGAATCTTAATTCGTTTGTCTTACCGTACCTTAATATTTGTTCCCTTACTCTGCTTTCATTAATTATGCTCAATTCCTAAACTTAAATCTAAAGGGCCTCATTTATGAAAGCCATGCGCCAACGAAGCACCACTTTTTCCCATGTTAAAAGTGACGCATGGGCGGCGCAAGGACTTCATAAATAAGGCCCATAGTTTACTTCCCTTACCCTACTTCATTTCTATTTATCTGTCTCTTACAGTCCTTGCCTATTTCTACTCCGTTCGTCTTCTATTACTCACCCTTTTTCACTCTGTTTCTCTTACTGTTTTTCCTTTATTTTATCTATCTCCTTAAGACATTCCTGTACTCTTAGTCTGTTTCTTTAAGAGACTGTTTATTTTGTGTACTATCACTGATCATACTCTCATTTTCTCTCTCACTTTACTTTCGTTTAGACAGTCATTCCTTCAGTGCTATTATCTCTTTCAATTAATTATCTTACTCATTGATTTATATACTACACATTCTGTCTCTGTCTCTTACTCTCCCTCAGTCTTTTTTTCTCTCACTTTCTGTTTCATTCACTCCTACTTTGTTTTGTTTTATGAAATGTACATTATAACCTTATTTTTACTTTTCTTCCACAGATACTATGTTTTTTAAAGAAATTTAGTTTTACTTTGTTACTATTTCTCAGGTAAGTATAAAAAATAAAGAAACTTTTCCATCACTGTGTTATTTCTTTGTCTATCCTGGTCATACCAGTGTCATGTTTTATGTGAGCACTTCCACGCAAGATTGGGTGCACTGTCATAAGGAGCGCCTTAAAAGTGATTTTATGAAATCAGCGACATTTCACTGAGTCAGTTCACCAACGCTGATATATGAAAACATTGGAGGTAAATGATGCGTGTTAAAGAACTTTGGGGCATATTATCAAGGGGGTTTATCTCCACTTTTTTGGTTTTAAAAAACAAAAAAGCAGAGATAAAATTATGCCGCTATTACCTTGCTGTTGCAAACATCAGTTAGCGACATCTAGTAGGAGATAGCGACCATCTTGGGCCCCACTTTGCTTGTCAGTGATATTTATCAGTAATGACATGCAAAGTGGGCATGCCAAGATGTTAGCGATTGGAAACAGTTGGTGACATTGCTATCTCGAATTACCCACTTTTGGAGATATTTGCGCTAAGCGTGAATATCTCCAAAAGGTAACACCTGCCCCTGAGCAGTTCTTACCTATGTTACTCAATGGAAGATGGATAACATGACTAAGAGCAGTAGCTCGATAAAGCATGAATATCGCTGACTTCACAGCAATATTCATGCATTTCGACCGATTTTTATCGGTTAACACAGTGGTTCCCAAACTTTTTTGACCTGTAGCTCCCTTGACTTAATCAGTAGTTGGCTGTGGCTCCCCACCATTTTTGTTACCGGTAGATGGGTGGTATGTACCTCTTGTTATCTTCCTTAAAGTAATTGGGACCCATTCTTTTACTTATCCAACCATCTGTTCACGCATTCTGTCTTCCACTGTCTCATCCATCCACCCTTTTACTTCAGTCATCTATTTCTTTTGTCCATGTACCCCCATTCACTAACTTATCAATACTTACATTCACCGTTTCACTTATCCATCCATTCACCATTTCATTTATCAATTAATCCATCCACCCATTCATTATCCCATCATGTACCCTTTCATTCATCCATTCATCTGTCGTTTCACACACCCATGCACCAATTCACTCACCCATCAGGTGCTCTTTCAGTCTTCTTTCCATCCTTTAACACACCCATTCATCCTTTTACCCATCCATCCACCGTTCGTCCCATACATCAATCTATTTACCTTTTCTCTCATCCATACTTCAACTCATTCGCTTATCTATCCATCCTTTGTTTCATTATCTATTTATTCACCTTTCATTCATCCATTCATCCTTTCAGTAATACATCCAACCATTCGGACATTCCTTCACTTATTTATTCACCCACCTTTCCACATTAAGAGCTGAGCCTTTGTCTGCAGAGTTGCAGGCAGAAGAGGCCTATCAAGAATGAACTACAGCAAGGGGTGGGGTGCGGTGGGGGAGACTTCACTATGCCCTTGCACATAGGCAGAGTGAAAACGTAGAAGTCATGAGTCATACATGATCTACAGTGCCAGGATGTGAGATTAATGTTAAATGGTGTTGTTTCCAGGGCTTTAACAGGTGTTAAAAAAATGGGGGGGTCTCTTCAAAGGGAGTGTTGGATGTAATTCAGAGGGCACTTTAAAACACTTAGGCTAAAAATCTGTGCTTAGCGTAGTGTTGCGCCCGACTGGTGTTATGTTGTTTCTGTCATTCTATGTAGATATATAATATAGCAAGTATTTTTTCACGAAAAACAAGCCATGACTATTGGCTTTGTCAATGGTTGCTAATTTCTTAAAATAAAAAAGCAGCAACCATGGCATTGTAGAATATAATATTGTAAATACTTATGTTCAAGAATGATGAGAGAGTAAAAGAACGTTAAGCTGATCTTTTAAACTTATTTCACAGGCTTCTTTAAAGGAAGTGTTCTATATCATTGTAGCGTGGGCGTTTTACTTTTTTATACCTAACACAATCCCTTCTGTACGCTGTAGCAGGAGGAGCGCTACATACTTGAACATCCTTGAGTGCCCCTTTTTCATTCAGTAAGTGGCAATGAGCCAGATACAGAACTTCAAGGGGCGGGAGGGGCTGCTCCTGTGCTCCTGGAGGAGTGCGAGGCCGCTCCAGCAGTGGGAGTGAGGCCTGTCAGAGGGGAGCAGCGCTGCTCCTTGTGATGGCCACAATTACAGATAGCAGGGTAGGGATGTCCGTAGGATTTACGGACGGTTAATCACTCCAGAGTGTGCGCGGCACCCCTGGCACCTCATTACGGTGCACAGGGGAGCCCCGGTGCACAGTTTGGGAATCACAGACTTAGGAGATAAACGTTCATAATAGCAAGGCTCGTAAGTGATCAAAATCGCTGCTGCTCGGCGTTTAAAATATCGACGCTATCGGCAGAATTTTCTGCGGTGTTAGTGCGTTAATATCAATGCAAACACATATGTGATAGTAAATCCTGTAACAGCCGGCGGTACGTAACAATACCGCGTGAAAAAAAACGTTTTCACGCAGTAATGTGTGCCTTGTAATTAGGGGACGGGGTGGATTCAGTTTTATTTTCCTCACCCCCATGTTAACGCTGCCGAATGCTTGATTAGAGCAGGCTTTAGCAGTCCTACGATAAACAAGTTTATTCCATCTCTTTTTCTTGCAACGCCTCTTTTCGTGATAGGGTGTTTTCCCCTCCAACCACATTTTGCATGTGCTTTGACGTACGCCCACTGGCGATGTAATGCCGTTTCCAAGAAGGTGCTGGGGAATATTTTCAAGGATAGGCAAAACATTAACGCCGCTTTTATCGGCAGAAAACTGCAGATATAGCGGCGATAACGGCCTTGATAATATGCTCTATGAATTGCAATCGAACCTAATGTTAGATATAAAGACAACTAACGTAGGTTTCGGTTGCAATTCCTAGAACATACTATGAAGGCTATTATCGTCGTTTTATCGTCAGTGTCATGTCGATGAAACCAATGATAATATATTACGTCTCCTTCATAATATGCCCCAAGTATCGTCGCTTTTTTGCATAATTGTCCTGAAAAAAAGCATCGATACTACAGCTTGTGAATAGAGCTCTTTTTGGTACAATTAGTTAGTTCTGAAAAGAACGTTTTTTTTTTTTAACAAGTGTTATATTGTTTTTGATTTTTAAAACTGGAACCGAAATTTTGAACTTTAAAACTGTGAAACAGGATCAAAATGAAATGAGAAAAATCATCTTCTGTCGAAGCATTGATGATTATTAATTCTTTTTTCAATAAGAGTGAGGCTCTGCTCTCCGTACACAATAATTTCTCCACACAAGTTGCATTTCATATGCACCTTTGAGAAATATGGTCTCAAGTCCATCTGTGCACTGGATGGAGATGCAGGTCGTCCACCAGAAGATGTGCTGGCCACAGCTGATGGTAGTTGTGTTGCCAGAGCTCTTGTCGATGCCTGTGCAAATTTCTCAGGATGCACTTGTCTCACATGCCTCATCATCGTATGTATTGAAAACAAATACTTTTTCGAAGGATTTCTTCTTGAAAGAACTGCGTTACAAATTGTGCAAGTAACTTTGGGCGCATTCACTTTTTTTTGTTCGTTAGGAAAAGTAAAAAAATTGCCAGATGAAAGATTCCTTCCTTTTTGTTAAAGGTAGCCGATAATTTTCTTCAGATTCTGACGATGAATTCTGTGCGGCAGCCATTTCACCAAAGTCTTCGGAAAGATGTAAAACGTTCTTCTCCCTTGAGAGTAAAAAAGATAGTGAGGGAAGTGGGTGGGATCCATGAAAATTTCAGAACAGAAACTACTAAGAACCAATTGGAAATGTTGTTTTCAAGTCACATGACTTGACATGCGCGTATTAGGACGTGTACGCGGTGAAATTTCCCTGGTTACGTACGTCATTTGGAAGGATCGGTCTAATTCACTGAAGTTTCAAAACGTGAAAAGTATGAAAGCTAAACACAGCCTGATCTTGTACATCTTCTCAGGGGGATCCAAGCATAAAATTGTTAAAGTATAAAACTTTCATGTTTCTGAAAAAACCCCGGGGTGTGCGCACCCGGTCGCCCACGAAAGTTTAAAAAGGCGTTCGGCTTCATTTAGTGAAAAGTTTCAAAACGTTAAAAAGAAGGCAAGGTACAGTCTCCTTGACCTACTATAACTTCTCTGGGGGGTCTATGAAGAAACTCGATGGGTCGAAACTGCAATGTTTTCCCGAAATATATAGCGCGGTGCGCGCACCCGGTCGCGCACGAAAGTTTACAAAGGCGATCTCCTTCATTTACTGACAAATTTCAAAACGTTCAAAATAAGGCAAGGTAGACACTCCCTAATCCACTAGAGCTTTACAAGGAGTCCCTAAACAACTCTGCCAGTCAACAAAACTGGTTTTGTCCGATAAAAACATTTACTGAAATTCATTGATAAAAGTATAGGTTGTAATCATGATATAATTAATAATTAGCATTTAAAAAACCTATGAAATTCACTGAAAAAACCATAGGTTTTAAACCCGTTATAGTTAGGAAGTAGCATTAAAAAAACCTATGAAATTCACTGAAAAAACCATAGGTTTTAAACACGTTATAGTTAGGAAGTTGCATTTAAAAAACCTATGAAATTCACTGAAAAAAACATAGGTTTTACACACGTTATAGTTAGGAAGTAGCATTTACAAAACCTATGAAATTCACTGAAAAAACCATAGGTTTGACACATGTTATAGTTAGCTGGATATTTCACTCATATAAAACCATTGAAATTCCCCCGTTATAGTTACTTCAGCTTACTATAACTCGCGCGCCCGCAATGCACTGCTGATGATGTTGCATTGAAAAGTGGGTGAAGTGAAGTGAAAACCAGTGCACAGAAACAAGGACTGATTGAATCTCATGACATATCCTAGAGCATACAGTACAATGTTGGTTGTATTCGTTAATAACGTCAATCACCATAGCCTGCACCTAGGAGGAAAAGACAAGTGCAGAATATGCATTTTCAAATTGTGCGATTTGTCCGTGTTTGAAACAATATATGTAAAGTAGGTATTTCGGCTTGTCAGCGCATCCACATGAAGGGGGGAGAAAAGGATAAAAAAGACTACACCATTGCTAATATTGGTAGGGGATCAACAGGTTGTCAATGGCGCTGTAACATCACTCGTTGATTATACGTTTATGAAAACATCATTGCAATTTTATGGCTATCAATGCGGTTTCAACCGTAGGTTAGTGACTAATATAATGCAGATCGTCCTACATTCGATCGTTCCTAATATAGTGAAAGCGTGTGTCAGAAAGACAGCCAGCGAAAGAAAGGACAAAGTGACGACAGATTGAATAAAAAATAAATAAGGAGGAGAAAGGGGTACCTGTCGGGGAGTAAACAATCGTAGTATCTGTAGCAAAAGATCACAAAATAAGGTGGAGTCAGAGCGCTAAAAACGCTACTAGTACATGGTGATCTGAATAGAATATTAGAGACACGCAGACAATGGCGAAGTAACTCACCGGGGGACCGGTGATACTTCCAACCCGGTCCTGGTCGGGTTTTGGTGGGAGGTTAGTATATCCGCACCAGAGGTAGAAGACTGAGTAATGATAGGCTTGTATTAGTCCAAAAGGCGGGTAATGCCTTTAGTAAGGATCACGAGCGGCTCTATAAGACAACATTTACACAAGGGAGGGGTGAGGAAATGTCAAAGTAATGCCGAGAGCAAGATGAAGACCGGTAAAAAAATTACTAAGGGTCTGGAGTGACGCTTACCGTTGTGCCGGGTGATCAGGAGACAAGGTATTGCCGGATACGGGAAACACCCCGTGCATTGCATGGAGCGAAGTTTATACCCCAGAATGCATTGCGTCACAGGTAAACAACACTAGAGCGCGAACCCGCGGCAGTAAACGCGAGTGGTGACTGTCATTAGTGGAAAGACTGGGAATGGGGGGAGGAAGTATTTTAGAGGAAAGACTAATGATAAAACGGCAATGCAAATACGGGTGGTCAAAATAAAGTAAAAAAAGTCACATAACTGGAGGCTGAAAATGAGTAGTAAAAATAAGAAAAATAAAGTTAAAAAAATAATTATTTACAGAAAGGTGGCAGCAAGTTAAGATGATTGTTCGTAGTCTCCTACATGGAAAATCGGGTTATTAATGGTACCATAAGGAGAGAGAGAGAGAGCCAACAAGAGAGTAGGAGCAGAAATAGGACAGGGTCAAAGAGGCAGAATGGAGCCACATAAGATGTGAGAAAAAGTGAGAGAGAAAATACGGAGTAGCAAAGCCAAGTCTTAGAGAAAACAAGAGAAACGGAAAAGGAAAGGTTACAGTGACATAGAATACTATGAATTGGGTAGTTTAGCAGTTGCTACGTACAGTATAACTAGCCAAAATTACACTTTAGGAGCTATACAGTTCCAAATTTGTTATCACTCAAGGTCCTAGAAAGTAATGTAGCTCATCATCAGTGTTTTGTCCGTACTTAACGGATTGAAGGTGCATGATCCAGGTGGCCTCTTGGCGTCTTAGTTTCAGTTCTCGATTGCCACCTCTCACGCTAGCGTCTGTGACATCAATCCCAAAAAAAGTAAAGTTTTTTGTGGTGCTTTGTGACGAACAGGAGGCCATGTGTATGGCCATGGGATAACGAGCATCTTGTTGAAAGATGGCCCGTGCATGTTCTCTGATCCGTTCTTTCAAAGGTCAAATGGTGCTGCCTACATATACACTGTTAATTATTTAGGGCAAATGCACAGCAGATTTGATTGTATGTGTTTATCGTCAAGTGCGTTCACTAGATTTTTTGGTGCTCCAAAGGTGACGTCGAGGGTCCGACGACGTTGAAAGAACATTGGTATTATGTGAGGCTAGTGGGTCACTAGTTTCATCCCTTTTAGGCACACAATGTTGTTGTCTTTCTGGTAGAAAAAGACTTCCACAATTGTATTTCAGTTAGTTCATAGTTTTGTTTTTATTCTTTAGAGTATTGCATTCCTTGTTGTTTTCAAATCATTACCATATAAGTTTATAAACATCTTATACTTCAGGCAATGTCATGTGTAGACATCCAATGCATTTCGGGCATTGTTGCATGCCCTTCGTCAGGGAACAGACACTGTAAAAAGGGGTATGAGTAAACCAATTAGGATACTGTTTAACTCTGTACATTATATACATGTCACAAAAAATACATGGGGGTATGTATACGTTTTCGAAATCGTGTGTGTGAAATTATAGGTAACACCGGGTTGACCCCTTGTCCCGTGAGTTTCCTGCCAACACTGTTATAGTAACAAAATAATATGAGGAAAAACGGCGTGTCACTTACAAGCCTTTTCTTGGAGATGAAAACAATTCTGTGAGAAAAAAAACGGCGAAATACAGAATGAGTCTTACTCGTGGGTGAGTGATCATCGGTTTGCGGGTTGCGTTGAAGAGGGTAAGGTGGTGAAACTAACCTTAGCGTGTGCTTGTAGCGTTCTCCGGTCTGCTGACTATTCTTTACGAACGTCGGCATAGAGGATGTCTAGCCGCGTTTTGGAAACTTGAGTGGTTTTTTAATAAAATTCAACCAAATAGACGAACGCATACAGTTAACGTGGGATATATCTGAAACCACTGTCAATTTTCTGGACGTCAAAGTCGCAGTAACATCGGAAGGATTCTCCACAGACCTATATGTCAAACCCACAGACAGAAATAACATGTTACACCACTCAAGTTTCCATGAACCTAACCTCAAAAGGAATCTACCATTCTCACAGAGTGAAAAGAATTACCTCTGACTTGAACAAGCTGAACCAAAGAATTGAGGAGACAGCAAAAAAATTCATCAACAGAGGGTACCCTCAAACCATGATAGAGGAATCCAAAGGAAGGATTGAAGAATTAACGAGAACCCAACTCCTAACACCAAGTGTCAAACCAGAACACACACGCACAGTGGTGGTGTCGAAATTCTCAACATCCAGTAGAAAATATAAAAACATCATCCTGGAACATTGGCCATTGTTAAACATGGAACCTGACTTCAAACAAATTTTTAACTTTCCACCCATATTTGCATTTACAAGAGCACACAACCTAGGAAAAATCCTCCAAAACAAACCTGCACAAACCACTGAATACTCTGGAACCAAACCATGTCATAACTGTGGCAATTGCAACAGCATAATCAAGGGAAACAAAATAAAGCACCTGATGAAGGGACATGCAATCAAACTAAAAGTCAATGCCACATGCGACACAAGTAACCTGATATATGCAATAAAATGTCCATGCGGAAAATTGTATGTGGGCAAAACGGAACGACGCATGAAAGTACGACTAACTGAACATAAATCCAATATTCGTCTTAAAAACACAAAATCATCTCTATCAGCCCATTTTGTGGAAGAACAACATAACATTTCCCAAATCAAATTCATTATCCTTGAAACTGTACAGAAAATTGAGGGAAGAGACAACACCAAACACCTGTTGAGAAAAGAAAACCTTTGGATACTAAAACTTTCCACGCAAAAGCCATCTGGCTTAAATGAGAGGATTGAACTGTCATGTTATCTCTAAAAATTGCTCCAAGGACTATATATTGTAATTACTGTGACCACCTGCACAGATGCATTACAACAGCAACAGGGTTGTTCATTATAACTAATATATGTCGATATGTACCCTATTCATATATACACCAAAGCACCTTCCAGAACCCTGAGTAATCCGTTAGCTCACCAGCTTAAAGCTAGGTAATTGACACACATATCACGAGTTCGCGCCTGCTATAGGGCAAGTCAAGCCTTTCCTGTATTTTTATCTTTTTACTTTTCGTGAGACAACCGCATCTACCTCCTTCATATCACCATTTTTATTATTTTTCATTTTTCATCCCATTCCCCATAAGTACTTCGCAATAATGTTCGAAGTCCCTCGAACCATTAACGCGACCTCATAGCCCTTGCTCACACCACACCACACCGCGTAGTCTGTTGTCTAGATCCATGAACACATGACCGGAAAACTTTTTTCGAATCTCCAAAACGCGGCTAGACATCCTCTATGCCGACGTTCGTAAAGAATAGTCAGCAGACCGGAGAACGCTACAAGCACACGCTAAGGTTAGTTTCACCAACTTACCCTCTTCAACGCAACCCGCAAACCGATGATCACTCACCCACGAGTAAGACTCATTCTGTATTTCGCCGTTTTTTTCTCTCACAGAATTGTTTTCATCTCCAAGAAAAGGCTTGTAAGTGACACGCTGTTTTTCCTCATATTATTTTGTTACTATAACAGTGTTGGCAGGAAACTCACGGGACAAGAGGTCAACCCGGTGTTACCTATAATTTCACACCCACGATTTCGAAAACGTATACATACCCCCATGTATTTTTTGTGACATGTATATAATGTACAGAGTTAAACAGTATCCTAATTGGTTTACTCATACCCCTTTTTACAGTGTCTGTTCCCTGACGAAGGGCATGCAACAATGCCCGAAATGCATTGGATGTCTACACATGACATTGCCTGAAGTATAAGATGTTTATAAACTTATATGGTAATGATTTGAAAACAACAAGGAATGCAATACTCTAAAGAATAAAAACAAAACTATGAACTAACTGAAAAACAATTGTGGAAGTATTTTTCTACCAGACAGACAACAACATTGTGTGCCTAAAAGGGATGAAACTAGTGACCCACTAGCCTCACATAATACCAATACATATACACTGTGACACATGCATTGGATGATATAAACCACATATCTGGAATTGCAATTTATGTTCCTGTTGATGGTAAATTCTTGGTCCCGGAAACCACTGAATGTTTTGACACCATGCTTTGCCCATCTGCACATTCCACAGTTGCCGCATTTGTAGAAACCGTTGGATCTTTCAGTTAGCCAACACATGTTTTTGGTGCCATACGGAACTGTAGGGCATAGTCTGTTTCTTAGGTTTCTACCGCGACGATAGGTGATCTGGGGTTTGATAGAGATAGCTTCCTTCAATGATTTATCTGCTAGTAAGACGCCCCAATGTTTGTGGAAACTTTTTTTCACTGTTGCGCTTATTTGGTTGTAGTCCATTATTAGTCTCACAGGTTGTTGTGACTCTGCTTCTGTTCTTTGATTGCTGAGAGTGGCTTCTCTGTTGAGTCGTTTGATTCTGTTTCTTGCTTTGTGTAGGACTTGCGGTTTATATCCTCTTTTGGAGAAGCGGTTGGTCATGTCTTGGATGCATAAGTCAAAATCCTTATCATTACTACAGTTTCTTCTGGCCCGGATGAACTCTCCATATGGTATTGCATTAATTTGATGGGCTGGATGAGAGCTACCTGCATGTAATAAGGCATTGCAAGACGTTTCCTTTCGAAATAGACGACTGTGAAGGGTGTTATTGCTGACGTAAAGTTCGACGTCAAGGAATGTGACATTGGTAGTACTAATATGGCTAGTAAACCTCATGTCCATATTGTTGCCGTTCAGATATTCGCAAAAGTCCTCAAGTTTTTCTTTAGTGCCCCACCAGATGAGTAGGCAGTCGTCAATGTACCTGCCCCAGTACACTATGTTATCTACCCAGGGCAGACCTTTGGTGCCCCAGATGAATTCTGCTTCTAACGCTCCCATGTATAGGTTGGCAAAAGAAGGGGAAAATCTAGAGCCCATAGCTACTCCCTTGGTCTGTTTGTACCATTGTTTATCATAGAGAAAGAAGTTGTTGGTAAGTATGATGTTCATCATGGACATGAGCATTTTAGTATGTTCCCATAGAGTAATTGGTCTGTTGGTGAGGAATTTGTTTATTTTGCTGAGACGGATGTTAGGATTGATAGAGGTGTAGAGAGAGACTACATCGAGGGTGGCCAAGATTAAATCCGGTTGCCACTCCATGTCAGTGAGAATGCCCAAGATGTGTTTGGTGTCTTGTATAAACGAGGGCAAATTGCTGACCATCGGGTTTAGGAAAACATCGACGTATTGTGATATTCTCTCTGTTGGACCTCCAATGCCTGATACACTGGGCCTACCAGGAGGGAAAGCACCTTGTTTGTGGATTTTTGGCAGGGTGTAAAGCCAGGGGTACTTGGGTCTAACTACTTTCATGTACAAGAGTTCATCTTCATTGAGGAGTCCTTGCATGTTCCATTCACAAAGGTGTTTATTGATGAGAATTGTAAGAGGACCCATGGGGTTATGGTCTAGTTTAGAGTAACAATTGGTGTCCGAAAGTTGTCTGAGAATCTCATTGTGGTAGTCAATTTTGTTCATGACAACCACATTGCCACCTTTGTCCGCTTCTCTGATGATGAGGTCTCGGTTGTTGCTAAGAGATCTCAGTGCAAGTCTTTCTTCCCTAGACAGGTTGTCACTATGTCTAGATTTGTTGGTGCTGAGTTTTTTCTCATATTTCTCAATGTCATTGAGGACTAGGTTATAGACTATGTCCACCGAGTTGCCACCTGGTAGTGTTGGGGTCCATTTTGATTTCTGCTTTAGGCCACTTTTCAATTGTTTGGTCGGTTTCTAACTCCAGATCATTCAGTAGATTTTCAAACGAGTTGGGCGGATCATCAAAGTCTGTCAAAGAGAGTAGTAAATGAGTAGCTTGTACATCATTAATGCTGAGGGCATGAGGGAGGTCATTTAGTGGTGTACTCAAGGGCCTCTCGAGTCTGTTCTGTAGTCCACAAAAATGTTTTTTGAGTTTGAGACCTCGTATGAATTTAAAGAGATCTAGTTTAACCCTACACTGGTCCCCTGGTTCCTGGGGGTTAAAGCTTAATCCTTTGCTCAAAAGTGAGATCATGTTGGTATCAAGGAGTTCAGAGGATAGGTTGACAACTTGTACTTCCTTGTTGTTTACTGTCACTACTTCTTGTTCACTGAGCGTAGCTTCTCCCTGTAGTTGTCTTTTGCCTGCTCTGTTACCTCTCCGGGTTTTCTGACCATGGTATTTGGCCTTGACCGGGTTTCTCGTCTGATTGTCTGTATTTCCCGAAAAAAATTGTTGTTAGAGTTACCGGATGGAGTACTTGTTCCTGCGGCATTAGTGGGTGTTGTTTGATTTTCATTTTCGCTATCACTGTTGGGGATGCTGTTAAGAGAAGTGGAACTTTAGGAGATGGAAGAGACTTCAGCTCTAGCGCCCTGGTTGGAGATTGGTGTTTTTTGATTAGTGGGTCATATTTTTTCGCAAATGTGAAGACTCGCCCTTCACGGTAATCCGCTTCATCTCGCTTTAGTTGTCTCGTTTTGCGGTCTTTTATTTCATTTTGGTGTTTTAGTAGAATGTCATTCATTATTTTGTAGTTCTTTTCTGTGGCGTCCTTAAGGTCCATATCTTGGATTTCCTTTTCCAATTCACTGATCTCCATCTGCAACTTAGCCATTTTGCGCTCTGCACTTTCAATTAAAATGAGTATTAGGGTGTTGGAGTTTGTGGTTAGTGTTTCTTCCCATTTGTTTAGTAGGTCGTCGTCCAGATCTTCAAAGGTGGGAAAGGTCTGTGAGCGTAGTCCCCTTGGTACTCTGTGGAGCCTGATATATTGCTTCTCCAAAAGAGGATATAAACCGCAAGTCCTACACAAAGCCAGAAACAGAATCAAACGACTCAACAGAGAAGCCACTCTCAGCAATCAAAGAACAGAAGCAGAGTCACAACAACCTGTGAGACTAATAATGGACTACAACCAAATAAGCGCAACAGTGAAAAAAAGTTTCCACAAACATTGGGGCGTCTTACTAGCAGACAGATCATTGAAGGAAGCTATCTCTATCAAACCCCAGATCACCTATCGTCGCGGTAGAAACCTAAGAAACAGACTATGCCCTACAGTTCCGTATGGCACCAAAGACACGTGTTGGCTAACTGAAAGATCCAACGGTTTCTACAAATGCGGCAACTGTGGAATGTGCAGATGGGCAAAGCATGGTGTCAAAACCTTCAGTGGTTTCCGGGACCAAGAATTTACCATCAACAGGAACATAAATTGCAATTCCAGATATGTGGTTTATATCATCCAATGCATGTGTCACAGTGTATATGTAGGCAGCACCATTCGACCTTTGAAAGAACGGATCAGAGAACATGCACGGGCCATCTTTCAACAAGATGCTCGTTATCCCATGGCCATACACATGGCCTCCTGTTCGTCACAAAGCACCACAAAAAACTTTACTTTTTTTGGGATGGATGTCACAGACGCTAGCGTGAGAGGTGGCAATTGAGAACTGAAACTTAAGACGCCAAGAGGCCACCTGGATCATGCGCCTTCAATCCGTTAAGTACGGACAAAACACTGATGATGAGCTACATTACTTTCTAGGACCTTGAATGATAACAAATTTGGAACTGTATAGCTCCTAAAGTGTAATTTTGGCTAGTTATACTGTATGTAGCAACTGCTAAACTACCCAATTCATAGTATTCTATGTCACTGTAACCTTTCCTTTTCCGTTTCTCTTGTTTTCTCTAAGACTTGGCTTTGCTACTCCGTATTTTCTCTCTCACTTTTTCTCACATCTTATGTGGCTCCATTCTGCCTCTTTGACCCTGTCCTATTTCTGCTCCTACTCTCTTGTTGGCTCTCTCTCTCTCTCCTTATGGTACCATTAATAACCCGATTTTCCATGTAGGAGACTACGAACAATCATCTTAACTTGCTGCCACCTTTCTGTAAATAATTATTTTTTTAACTTTATTTTTCTTATTTTTACTACTCATTTTCAGCCTCCAGTTATGTGACTTTTTTTACTTTATTTTGACCACTCGGATTCGCATTGCCGTTTTATCATTAGTCTTTCCTCTAAAATACTTCCTCTCCCCATTCCCAGTCTTTCCACTAATGACAGCCACCACTTGCGCTTACTGCCGCGGGTTCGCGCTCTAGTGTTGTTTACCCGTGACGCAATGCATTCTGGGGTATAAACTTCGCTCCATGCAATGCACGGGGTGTTTCCCGTATCCGGCAATACCTTGTCTCCTGATCACCCGGCACAACGGTAAGCGTCACTCCAGACCCCTGGTAATTTTTTACCGGTCTTCATCTTGCTCTCGGCATTACTTTGACATTTCCTCACCCCTCCCCTGTGTAAATTTTGTCTTATAGAGCCGCTCGTGATCCTTACTAAAGGCATTACCCGCCTTTTGGACTAATACAAGCCTATCATTACTCAGTCTTCTACCTCTAGTGCGGATATACTAACCTCCCACCAAAACCCGACCAGGACCGGGTTGGAAGTATCACCGGTCCCCCGGTGAGTTACTTCGCCATTGTCTGCGTGTCTCTAATATTCTATTCAGAGCACCATGTACTAGTAGCGTTTTTAGCGCTCTGACTCCACCTTATTTTGTTATCTTTTGCTACAGATACTATGATTGTTTACTCCCCGACAGGTACCCCTTTCTCCTTCTTATTTATTTTTTATTCAATCTGTCGTCACTTTGTCCTTTCTTTTGCTGGCTGTCTTTCTGACACACGCTTTCACTATGTTAGGAACGATCGAATGTAGGACGATCTGCATTATATTAGTCACTAACCTACGGTTGAAACCGCATTGATAGCCATAAAATTGCAATGATGTTTTCATAAACGTATAATCAACGAGTGATGTTACAGCGCCATTGACAACCTGTTGATCCCCTACCAATATTAGCAATGGTGTATTCTTTTTTTATCCTTTTCTCCCCCCTTCATGTGGATGCGCTGACAAGCCGAAATACCTACTTTACATATATTGTTTCAAACACGGACAAATCGCACAATTTGAAAATGCATATTCTGCCCTTGTCTTTTCCTCCTAGGTGCAGGCTATGGTGATTGACGTTATTAACGAATACAACCAACATTGTACTGTATGCTCTAGGATATGTCATGAGATTCAATCAGTCATTGTTTCTGTGCACTGGTTTTCACTTCACTTCCCCCACTTTTCAATGCAGCATTTCTTTTGTTTCTTGTGATATTCCGTGACAGGTACAACATTCAGAATGATTGCTCACTAGTTATGCATACCTCAGCTTTTCATGTTTCTTCCCATCAGTCTTGCTCTTTTTCTTCCCCCCAAATTTTTTTCTCCAATATTCAGGTGCTCAGCACACTGTTTTAGCCGTGCTTTCGCATATCAAGTCACCATTCACTATGAGGGCACTAAATTGTTCTGCTCGCACTTTAGGTGTTTGTTATCCACGAACCTTACAGTCACTTCAAGTGTTTTTTCCCCCCACTTTTCTCTTCAGGTTTCCACTCACACTAGGTTCCCCTTTCCTTTGTAGTTCCAATTATTTGTGTGTTCTTTCGCATTCTTATTGTTATCCATCTAAAACCCCCTTCTTTTGTATTATCTCCAGCCCTGAAGAGTCATTGGGTTAACTGCCCTTACTGACGAAACACGTGTCGGCTGGTTTCTCTATTTTCGTTGGTCTCTCCTGGATAGGAGGCCCAACCATTCACTAATTAAAAAACTAAGACGGAAAGAACATCGTGTGAGATCTTATCCTTGAACGCTTTACTATAATCAACTATACCCTTACAACTGTTGTGTGCGCTTGACTGGCTGTTGTACTTTACATAAGGGTAGTTCTACACCCTTTGGTTGCAGAGTTTTAGGGTTCTCTCTGTACAAGCAGCACCAACCAAAACTACTTTCTTGTGACCACTCAACCACTACATGTTGTGCGCCATTCTATTCTGAATACGAATAACCCCTCGCTGAACTGTGAACACTGGCTAGTGTAACCAGACACTTTATAAGCTCAGTTACTTTACTGTATGGGTGAGTTAGTGGCTGTGTAAGTGGCTGCATAGGTGTGTAAGTGGGTGTGTAAGTGGCTGTATGACTGTATGGGTAAGGGAGTGGGTGTGT